>NW_027596146.1:0-600000 GCF_964194155.1 Cetorhinus maximus
TGGCATTTGGTTTTTGATCACATAATTAATAAATTGCAGAGAGAGAAAGACAGTTTGCATATCAACGAGGAATATAAATATATGAGAGAGAGAGAGAGAAACTCAGTGTGAAAATCGAGGAATTTAATGAACACATTAAAGAGAGACAGAGAGAATGCAATCCAGAGTGCCAATAGAGGAGGAAAGTAATTAATAAATTAGAGAGAGAGCAGCAAATACAGGAGGAATGTAATAACCAGTTAGAGAATGAGAAGCAGAGAGGAGCTCAGTGTACCAATAGAGGAGGGATGCAATTGATAAGTTATAGAGAGGGAGAGAGGGAGAGAGGGAGAGAGAGAGAGAGAGCGAGAGAGAGAGAGAGAGAGAAAGACAGACAAAGAGAGACAGACAGAGAGAGAGACAGAGAGAGAGAGAGCAACCCAGCGTGCAATTAGAGGAGGAGTGTAATTAATAAATTAGAGCGAGAGAGCAGCAAATAGAGGAGGAATGTAATTAACCAGTTAGAGAAAGAGAAGCAGAGAGGGACTCAGTGTCCAAATGGAGGAGGAATGCAATCAATTAATTAGAGAGAAAGAGAGCAGCCCAGTGTGAAAGTGGAAGAGGAATGAAACTAAAGAATTAGGGAGTGGATAAACCAGTGTGCAAATAGAGGAGGATTATGATTACAAAATTAGAGACGGAGAGTGCAACACAGTGTGCATAAAGATGAGGAATGTTATTAATAGATTAGAGAGAGAGAGGGCAACCCAGTGTGCACATTGAGGAGGACTGTTATTAATAAGAGAGAGATAGAGAGATAGATAGAGATAGAGATAGATAGAGAGAGAGAGCAACCCAGTGTTCAAATAGAGAAGGAATGTTTTTAATAAGTTAGAGAGTGAGAGAGAGAGAGGAAGTGAGAGAGAGAGAAATACAGTTTGCAAAAAGAGGAAGAATGCAATTAAAGAATTATGGAGAGAGAGCAAGCCAGATGTGCAAATAATGCAGGGATGCAATTCAATAAAATTATATAGAGAGAGCAACCCAGTGCAAAAATAGAACTTGAAAATAATTAGTAAATTAGAGACGGAGATACAGGGAAACCCAGCGTGCAAATAGAGGAGCAAACTAATTAATCAATTAGATAGAGTCCAGTCTGCAAATAAAGGATGAATGTAATCGTTTAAAGATAGATTATACAACCCAGTCTGCCAATAGAGAAGGAATGTAATTAATAAATTAGAGAGAGACCAACCCAGTGTGCAAATAGAGGAGCAATGTAATTAATAAATTAGAGAAAGAGAGTAACTCGCGGCGAAAATAGAGGTGGGGTGTCACTAATAATTTAGAGTGATAGAGAAACCCAGTGGGCAAAGAGAGGAGGAATGCAATTAATATATGAGAGGGAGTGAGGTCAACCCAGTGTGCAAACACAGGAGGAATTCAGTTCATAAATGAATGGGAGAGGGGTCGAGAGCAAGCATGTTCACGAAGAGAGGATTCATAGTCATCGAGGTCTTCAGCACAGAAAAGGGCCATTCAGCCCATCGAGCTCGCTCCGGTCAAACAAATACCTTACTATGCTAAGCAAATTTTCCAGCACTGGCATCGCAAGTGTGCATCGAAACACTTCTTAAATGTTATGAGGGTTTCTGTCTCTGCCACCCTTTCAGGCTTTGATTTCCAGATTCCCAACGCCCTCTGGGTGAAAATAATTCTTCTTCACATCGCCTCTAAACTTCCTGGCCCTTAACTTAAATCTCTGCCCCCTAGTTGTTGACCACTCCACCAAAGGGAAAAAAGTTCCTTCCTGTCTACACTATCTAGCACAGCACTGTATATATCTCAATCATACCCACTCCCAATCTCCTCTGCTCCAGGGAAAATAACCCCATTCTGTCCAGCCTCTCCTAATAACTAAAACTTTCAAGATCAGGCAACATCCTGGTAAATCTCCTCTCCACTCTCTCGAGCGCAATCATATCCTTCCCGTAATGCAGATTCCAGAACTCCATGCAATACTCTAGCTATGGCCTAACCAGCATTTTATGCAGTTCCAGCATGACCTCCCTGTTCTTATATTCTATGTCTCGGCTAATAAAGGAGTTTATCCCATATGCCTCCTTAACCACCTATCCTACCTCTCTCACTAACTTGGTGGACATGCACACCGAGATCCCTCTGATCCTTAGTTCTTCCAAGGGTCCTACCATTCATCGTGTATTCCCGGGACTTGTTTGTCCTGCCCAAGTACATCATCTCACACTTATTTGGATTAAATTCAATTTTCCACTGATCAGTCCATCTGACCAGCCGCTCTATATCCTACTGTAATCTAAGGCTATCCTGACAAATGTTTGCCAACCCACCAATTCACGTGTAATCCGCGAAAATACTGATTAACCCTCCTACATTGAAGTGTAAAACATTTACACATACCACAAACAGCAGGAGACCCAACACCAATCCCTGCGGAAATCCAATGGACACAGGAATCCAGTCAGAAAAACACCCTCGACCATCACTCTCAGGTTCCTGCCACTCAGCCAATTCTGGATCGAACTTCGCAAATTGTATTGGATCCCATGGTCTCTTACCTTTGATATCAGTCTCCCATGCGGGACCTTATCAAAAGCCATGCTGAAGTCCAATTAGGGTACATAAAATGCACTGTCCTCCACAAATCTACAAATCTGGTCAAACTGTTGAAAAAATCAATCAAATTGTTCAAACATGAACTGTCTTTAACAAAACCAAGCTGACTCTCCTTGATTAATCCCTGCCTCTCCAAGTGTAGATGAATTATCTACCTCAGAATTAATTGCAATGGCTTCCTCAACAGTGAGGTTAGACTGATTGTCCACTAGTTCCCTGCTTTGTCCCTCCCTCCCTTCTTGAATACCGGTACCACATTGGCTGCCCTACAGTAATTTGGTAACTCTCCTGTGGCCAGAGGAGTATTGCAAATTATTACCTTGCGCCGCTGCTATCTCCTCCCTTGCCTCAATCAACAGCCAGGGATACACTCGATCCGGGCATGGAGAATTATCTAATTTTAAGCCTGTCAGAACACTTAGAAACTCCTCCCGTTCTATACTAATTTAATTTATTACATCACAGCACTTCAGCCTGATATCCATACCCATGTCAATCCTCTCACTTTTGATCACCGACACAAAGTATTGACTTTGAACCCTCCCTACGTTTTCCGGCTCCACACACAAATTACCACTATGGCCCTTAATGGGCCCTAATCTGTCCTTAGTTATCATCTTACTCTTAATGCAATTGTAAAATAACTTGGTATTTTCCTTTATTTTACCAGCTAATGTTTTCTCATGCCCCCTTTCTGCTCTCCTAATTTTCTTTTTATGTGTCCCCTCTTCATGTCCTACACTCCTCTAGGGCTATCGCTGCTTCGAGCCCTTGGTATCCGCCATAAGCCTCCCGTTATCTCTTTATCCAATCCTGTATATCCCTTGACATCCAGGGTTCCCTGAATTTGTTGGTTCAACTTTTTTTCTTTCCTGAAATACGTTGGCCCTGTACTCACCGTAGTTCCCTGTTGACTGAGCCCCACTGCTTCGACACAGATTTACCTGAAACTAGCTGCTCCCAGTCCACTCTGCCCAAATCATATCTTATCTTATTAAAATCGGCCTTCCCCCAATTTAGAACTCTTATTTCTGGACTTTTCCTTTTCAATAACAACCTTTAATCTAATGGAGTTATGATCATTATCTTCAAAATGCTCCCCACGGATACCTCTGCTGTTTGCCCGGATTCATTCCCTAATATTTAGTCCAGGACTGCTTTCTCTCCTGTAGGACCCTCTACGTACTGGCTTAATAAGTTCTCTAGGATGCATTTGAAAAATCCTGCTCCCTCAAAACTTTTCACCCCGTGACCAGACCAGTTAATGTTGGGGAAGTTGAAATCCCCACTACTAGCACCACATCATTTTCACACCTCTCTGAAATCTGCCTAAGCATCTGTTCTATTTCTCTCTGGCTGTTTGGGGGCATCTAGTAAACTCGCAGGAATATGATTTTTCCTTTTTTGATTTTCAGTTCTACCCATAAGGCTTCATTTGAGGAGCCATCTAAGATGCCATCCCTCCTTACTGCTGTCATTGATTCCTTCGTCAATATTGCGAAAACTCCACCTCATTTAACTCCGTCCATGTCTTGCCTGAAGGCCAGATGTCCAGGAATATTGAGTTGCCAATCTTGCCCCTCTCTCAACCGTGTCTCTGTGAACAGCTATGACATCATACATCCATGTGTTGATTTGTGCCCCCAGACATGTGCCTTATTCGTCAGACTACTTGCATTAAAGTAAATACACTCCCACCAGACAAAACTCCCTTGTTCCTTAAGTGGCCCATAATTATTTCTAAATCTTCCAGACTCACTTGTCCTCTCTTCTAATTGTGGTTGTGCATCTCCCCGTGCTGAACCTTCTCTCAGGATCCCATCCCCCTGCCAGGTTAGTTTAAATTCAACTCAGAGGACGAATGCAATTGATAAATTAGGTAGAGAGACAAGGCAGATCCCTGTGCCAATAGGGGAGGAATATAATTTAAACATTAGGGAGTGAGCAATCCAGTGTGAAAATAGATAGATAATGCAATTAAATAATCACAAAGAGAGCAACCCAGTGTGCAAATACAGGTTGAATGCAATTTAAAAACTACAGAGGAGGAGAGAAAAATGCCGTGTGCAAATAGATTACAAATGCAATTTATTAATTGGTAAGAGAGATCGCAACACAGTGTGCAAATAGAGGAGAAATACAATTAATATGACCCCATGTGTTTTCCAGAATCTCTTACTCTGTTCATCATTGTTCAGTACTGAGGGAGCGCTGCAATCTGAGATCGAGAGTGCTGAGGAGGTGGTGTAATGCCAGAGGGTCAGTTCTGTGGGAGCGCAGCAATATCTGAGGGTCGGCACTGAGAGGGTGTTGCCATTTCGGATGGTCAGTGCTGAGGGGTGCCACAATGTCGGAGGGCCAGTGCTGAGGAAGTACTGCACTGTTGGAGGGGAATTAATGAGGGAGAGCCGCACTCTCGGAGGGTCAGTACTTAATGAGCACCGCAATGTCGGAGGGTCAGTACTGAGGGAGTTCTTCACTGTTGGGGGAGCAGTACTGAGGGGGTGCCGCACTGTCAAAGGGACAGTAATGTGGAAGCAAGGCACTTTCGGAGGGTGAGTACTGAGGGAGCGCCACACTGTCAGTGGACAGTAATGAGGGAGTGCCGCACGGTCGGTGGATCAGTACTCTGGGTCTGATGAACTGTCAGAGAGTAAGTCCAGAGGTACCGCAGCACTTTTGGATGGTATGTACTGAGGGAGTTCCCTACTGTCGGATGAATGTACTGAATCTGTGATCATAACAGGGAGGCATAATCTGTTGCCCGTCTATTGAGATAATTGAGTGATCTGCTCCCGACGGAAACATACTTCAAATTAGATTTGGGCCATTCAGGGCTAATGTCAGGAATCACAGAATCACACACGAGACTGTGAAAAGCTATTCCGTGTGTCAATTGGGAATGTCAAGATATAGATTGATGGGTTTGTGTTGCGAAAGGTTATTAAAGATTCTGAGTGCAAGCTGGGTCACTGTTGTAATAATACAGATGTGCGGCAGGCCCCCTGAACACTTGAACAAGGCTAAGGGAATGTATTACTTTCTCCTCTTCTAATATTTCAAACATCTCTCTGTTCCCTTGCTCCTGTTTGTGCATGTTCCTGGATGTGTGGTTTCTGAGAGATCTTATCTCTACCTCTGTTGTGAGCAGTTGCTGCCAAACACAGTAACATCACAACTTTTCAACCTGCTGCCATTGTCTTGTTTCTGACACATGACGTGCGGCATTCAAATCTGCTCAGCACAGAGCCTGTCTCCACCACACAACCTCAGTGTTGACAATGGCCCCATGGAATGGGTTTGGGGGAGTTGATAATCTACCCTGCACCCTGGGGTTAGCTCACTGAACCGGCCATTGAAGTGCATGGGGGCAGAATAAGGATAATCTTACCCTGTACTTATAAAAAGGGGTGTTTGTTTTTATAAACTTAGACTTGAATTAATTGAACAGTGAAGAGGCTAATTAGTGGAACCAGAATTAACCATTCAAACTGATTTATTTCAGCAGGGACAGAACAATCAGGCAGAGTTTCAGACACTGTATTAGCGAAAGATACTGACGTTTATTGGACAGAAGGAAAATCAAACAACAACGCAATTATCAAACAATGAAAGATTCATCAATCAACTTGCAGAATTATTTATAACACTTCATGTAACTGCTAAGAGTGGACAAAGGGAAAAGTATATTTATCACCGAAACCCTACAGGACTCACACTTGAAGTGTTAACGCTTTGATGTTAATGACTAGGAGGAGCTCACTACCAATCGGTCACAATGACGACAACGTATCCAACATTCTGCATTTCGCGTTGAGCCGCCATCTCTTATTGCTGAGGCAGAGCGGCCGCAGGGCAAGGAAGGGAAGGAAGAAACTCCTCCTCTCCGGTTCCCAATACCTGGTGGGATGTCCTGCCCCTTGTTCCCGAAGCTCTGCGGCTCTACAAACAAACACCCCTTCATCCACATGAAGACCCACGGCAGGAAGTGTCCACACCGATGTTGTATCCTCAAATCGAGGGACAGCCGAAGACGAGGACAATTTGATATCCAGCTTGGTGTTGTGACCAAGCTTGGACACAGAACACTCCGTCCCCTAATTAAGTCATTGGTATAGATTGTAAATTTGGTGAGAATGGGGATTTGTGAAGGTTACTGGGGACCAGGCGGTGGACAATGGTGGGGTGAGGTGTGAGTTGGAAAATCAGTACGTCACAGGGCTACTAATGCAGGGAGTTTGACTTCAAATTGCATCCCGGGGGCTTGGGAATTTGAATTTAAAAACAAGCCTGTACGCAAACAAGACAGTTATAGAGCTTGGTTAGATATACTGTAATTCTCCCTCTTCACTGTCCCCATGAAACACACCCAGTGCAGGTATAGCATGGGCTTACGTATAGAGTAAATCTCCCTCTGCACTGCCCACATCAAACACTCCTAGGACAGGTCCAGGATGGGATAGATTCAGAGTGCAACTCCCTCCATACCATATCCATCAAACACTCCCAGGACAGTTACAGCACGGGGTTTGAAACTGAGTAAATCTCCCCCTACACTGTCCACAACAAACACTCCCAGGACAAGTACAGCACGGGGTTAGATATAAAGTAAATCTCCCTCTATATTGTCCCCATCATACACTCCCAGGACAGGAACAGAACAGGGATAAATACAGAGTAAGGCTCCCTCTACACTTTCCCCATCAAACACTCCCAGGACAGGTATTGCACGGGGTTAGATACAGAGTAATGCTCTGTCTATTTTGTCCCAGTCAAACTCTCCCAGGACGGTACAGCACAGGGTTAGATTCAGAGTAAGTCTCCCTCTTCACTGTCCCCATCAAACACTCCCAGGGCAGGGACCGCACGGGGTTAGATTTAGAGTAAATCCCCTTCTACACTGTCCCCGTCAAACACTCCCAGGTCAGGTACAGTACGGTGTTAGATTCAGAGTAAGTGTCCCTCTACATTTTCCCCATCAAACACTCCCAGGTCAGGTACACCACGCGGTTAGATTAAGAGTAAGTCTCCCTCTGCAATGTCCCCATCAAACACTCCCTGGGCAGGGACAGCTTGGGGTTAGATTCAGAGTAAGTCTCCCTCTACAATGTCCCCATCAAACACTCCCTGGGCAGGGACAGCACGGGGTTAGATTCAGAGTAAGTCTCCCTCTACACTGACCCATCAAACACTCACAGGGCAGGTGCAGTTGGGGTGGGCTAGAGAATGAAGCTCCCTCCAGTTGCCTCCCCTCCCCACTGACACCTGTTTCAGTGGAAAATTATTCTTAAATCATTTGATTCGCGAAATACAGAGAAAGTGATAGTAACCCAATGTGCAAATTTTTTTAGGAAAGTAATTAATTTATTAGAGAAAGAGAGAGAGTAACCCAGTATGGAACAGAGGGGTAATGTGGCTAAAAGTTGAGAGAGCGGGAGGGAGATGAACCCAGTGAGAACTGTGAACTGTAATTAATTCATGAGGGAGAGGATTGGACCAAACCAGTGAGCAAGTAGCGGAGGAATGTAATTAATCAATTAGAGACAGAGAGCAAAGCAGTGTGAAAGAGAGGGGGAACGTCACAAAAATATTACAGTGATAGAGGGAGAGAGAGAGAGAGAGAGAGAAAGAGAGAGAGAAGAACCCAATGCGTAAATAAAGGACCAACGTAATTAATAAACCAGAGAGAGATTTGAACTAAGCCATTGTGCAAATAGCGGAGGAATGTAAAAACTGAATTAGAGAGATAGAGAGAGCAACCCGTTTTCAAAATAAAGGAGGAATGTAATTAATAAATTAGAGAGAGAGAGAGAGAGCAACCCAGTGTGAAAATAGTGGCGGTTTGTAATTAATAGTTTACAGAGAGAGTGAAACCCAGAGTGCAAATACAGGAGGGATGTAATTAATAAATCAGAGAGAGAGAGAGAGAGAACAACTCAGTGTGTCAATGGATATGGAATGTAATTAATAAATTAGAGAGACAACACGCAGCATGCAAATAGAGGAGGATTACATTAATAAATTAGAGAGAGGGTAAGAGACATCAACACAGTGTGCAAATAGAGGGGAATGTATTAATGAATTAGAGCGTGACAGATAGAGGGCAACCCAACGTGCAAATATTAGAGCAATTAATAAATTAGAGAAAAAGAGAGCAACTAAGTGTGCAAATAGTGGAGGAACGTAATGACTTAATTACATAGAACAGCCCAGTGTGCAAATTGAGGGGTGCAATGAATATATTAGAGAGAGCGAAAGCACCCCAGTGTGCAAATAGGGGTGGAAACAAATTAATAAATTAGAGAGGGAGAAAGAGAAATCTAGTGTGCAAATAGAGGAGGAAAGAAATTAATAAATAAGAGAGAGAGAGTGTGAGAGAGAGAGATAGCAACACTGGGCAAATTGAGGAGGAATGCAATTAATAAATTAGAGAGAGAGATCAACCCAGTGTGCAAACATAGGTGGAAATAAATTAATAAATTGGAGAGAGGGAGCTACCCAATGTCCAAACAGAGGAGGAAAGAAATTAATAAATTCGAGAGAGAAAGCTATCCAGTTTGCAAAATGAGTGACATAATTATTAATTTAAAGACTGAGAGATAAATCCAGAGTGCCAATAGAGGAGCAATGTAATTAATAAATGAGAGCGAGAGGGACAAAGAGAGCATCCCACTGTGTCAATAGAGAAGGAGTGCAATTAATAAATGAGAGAGGGAGAGAGAGAGAGAGAGAGAGAGAGAGAGAAAGACCCCGTGTTCAAATAGTGGAATGTAATTTATAAATTGGAGAGAGCAACCTAGCGTGCAAATAGAAGATGAATGTAATTAATGGTTAGAGGGTAACCCAGTGTGGAAGTAGAGGAGGGAAGTGATTAATTATCAGAGTGAGAGCGAGAGAGAGCGAGACAGAGAGGTCTAGTGCGCCAATCGAGCAGGAATTTAATTTATAGAGCAACCCAGTGTGCAAAGAGAGGAGTGATGCAATTAATAACTTATAGAGAGAGCAAAACTGTGTGCAAATAGAGAAGGCTTGTGATTAACAAAATAGAGAGAGGCCAACACAGTGTGCAGAGGAGGAATTTAATTTATAATTTTGAGGGAGAGAGCAAACCTGTGTGCAAATAGAAGAAGAATACAACTAATAAATCAGAGAGAGAGAGAGAGAGAGAGAGAGCAAGCCAGTGTGCAAATAGAGGTGGAATGCAATTAATAAATTAGAGAAAGAACAACCCACTATATAAAAAGCGGAGGATTGTAGTTAATAAATTTGAGAGAGAGAGGAAAAGTACACCAATGTGCAAATGGAGGTGGCATGTAATTAACGAATTAGAGTGAGAGAGAGAGCAAACCAGTGTGCAAATAGTGCAGGAATGCAATGCTAAAATTATAGGGAGAGAAACCCAAAGTGAAAACAGAGGAGAAATTTAATTAATAAAATTCAGAGAGAGAGCAAACCAGTGTGCATATAAAGGAGGAAGCACTTTTATGAATTTGAGAGAGAGAGCAGACCAGTGTGCAAATAGAAAATGAGTACAATTAAATTAGAGGGAGAGAGAGAGAGAGCAAGCCAGTGTGCAAATGGAGGAGGAATGTGATTAATAAATTAGAAAGTAAGATGGAGCAAGCCAGTGTGGAAACAGCAGAGCAATTTATTGTATACATTTAAGAGAGAGAGAGAAAACCTGTGTGCAAATAGAAGATGACTCAAATTTACGGATTAGAGAGAAGGCAATGCATTGTGCAAATAGATGAGGAATGCGATTAATAAATGAGAGAGAGAGAGAGGGAGAGAGAGAGAGAGAGAGATAGAGAGAGATAGAGAGAAAGCAACCCAGTGTGCAAATAGAGGAGAAATGTAATTTATAAATTGGAGAGAGCAACTCAGTGTGCAAATAGAGGTTGAATGCAATTAATAAATTAAAGTGGGAGCAACCCAGTGCACAAATAGATGAGGAAAATAAGTTATAAAATTAGAAAAAGAGCAACACGGTGTGCGAACAGAGGAGGATTGTAATTGATAAATGAGATAGAGAGAGTGAGAGAGGGGCAACCCTGGATGCAAACAGAGGAGGAATGTAATTTTAAAAATAGAGAAATAGCAACACAGTGTGCAAGTGGAGGAGGAATGTGATTAATAAATTAGAGAGAGAAAGGGAGAGCAACCCAGTGTGCAAAGAGAGGAGCAATTTAATTTATGAATTAGAGGGAGAGAGCGAACTACTGTGCAAAGAGAAGAGAAATATAATTTATAAGTTTCATAGCGAGAGAGCAAGCAAGTATGCAAATAGAAGAGAAATGCAATTAATAAATTAGAGAGAGAGCAAACCAAGTTGCAAATAGAGGAGGAATATAATTGATAAATTTGAGAGAGAGAGCAAACCAGTGTGTTAATAGAAGATGAATACAATTTATATATTAGAGAGAGAGGGAGCAAGCCATTGTGAAAATAAAGGGGGAATGTAATTTATATATGAGGGACAGAGTGAGTGCATCCGAGTGTGCAAATGTAGGAGGAATTCAGTTAATAAATGAAAAGGAGAGAGATTGGGAGCAAAAATGTTATCAGAGGACGAATGTAATTGATCAGTTAGGAAGAGTGACAAAGCATGCCAGTGCATAATTAGAAGAAGAATATAATTAACAAATAAAAGAGAGAGCAATCCAATGTGCAAATAAAGGACAGATGCAATTAAATAACTACAGAGGGAGAGAGAGAGAGCAACCCAGTTTGCACATTGAATAGGAAGAGAATTGATAAATTATAGAGAGGGAGGGAGCAACCCAGTGTGCACATAGAGGGCTAACGCAATTAAATAAATACAATGTGGGAGAGTTCAATTCAATGTACAAATACATAACGAATGCAATTCATAACTTTGGGAGATTGAGGTAAATGTGCAAATAGAGGAGAAATGCAGTTCATACAACTCCACTGCTTTTCAAAATGAATTTCTGTGGTCATCACTGGACAGTACTGGGGGAGCGCTGCACCGTCGGAGGGTCAGTACTGAGGGAGTGCCGCTCTGTTGAAGTGTCAGGATTGAAGGAGTGCTGCCATGTACATGCTCAATGCTGAGGGTGCGCCGAACTGTCGGAGGGTCAGCACTGTGGGAGCGCTGCACTTCCAGATTTAGAGTACTGTGGAGGTGTTGCTATGTCGGAAGGTCAGTGCTGAGAGATTGCCGGAATGTCGGAGGGTCAGTAATGTGAGAGCACTGGACTGTCGGAAGGTTAATACTGAGGATCCACAGCTCTGTTGGAGGGTCAATACCTGACAAGCATTACACTGTCAGAGGGACAGTAGTATGGGAGCACCACATGGCCAGAGGGCCAGAGTGTTGGAGCGCCACACTGTCTGAGGGTCAGCTGAGGGAGTGCTACACTGTTCGAGGATCAGTACTGAGACAGCCAGTGTAACATGGAGGAATAATCTATTTGCAAAGTGTTTCGATCACTGAGTGGTCTGCTCCCGAGGTACATAACTTTAAAATTAGATTTGGGCTACTCAGGGTAAATGTCCAGAATCACACAATCACACACAAGTCAGTGGAAAGCTGCTCCCTGTGTCAATTGGCAATGTCAGGCATAGATCGATGGGCCTCTGTTACATAAGGATTTTAAAGGTTCTGGGTGTCAACTGGCTCACTGTTGTAATAATACAGATGTGTGGTAGACCCCCTGAATACTGGAAAAAGGCGAAGTGAATGTATTAACTTTTCCTGTTCTCATATTTGAAACAGCTCTCTGTTCCCTTGCTCCTGTTTGCACATGTTCCTGGATGCGTGGTTTCTGAGAGATATTATCTCCACCTCTGTTGTGAACAGTTACTGTCAAACACAGCAACCTCACAAATATTTAGAGGCTGACCTTTCCTTGTTTTTGATACACGGTGTGCAGCATTCAAATCTGATGAGCACAGAGCCTGTCTCCATCACGCAACCTCAGTGTTGACAATGGCCCCATAGTGCGGGTGGAGGGGAGCTGAAAAACTACCCTGCAACCTGGAGTTAGCTCAGTGAACCGGACATTGAAGAACATTAGAAACAGGGGCAGGAGAAGATGAAACTCACCCTGTGGATTTTAAAGTGGTGTCTGTTTTTATAAACTTAGGCTGGAATTAATTTAGCAGTGAACGAGCTAATTAGAGGAACTTGAATTAACCATTCAAACTGACTTAGTTTGACAGAAACAGAACAATCAGGCAGAGTCTCAGACACTGAATTGGCGATTAATACTGACTTTTATTGACCAAAAGCAAAATGAAACAGCAAGACACTTATCAAACAGTTAAAGATTTATCAACCAACTTGCAGTATTATTTACAATTTATCAAATAACTAATAGGAGGAGACAAAGACAGATGTGTTGATAAGAACGAAACATAAAAGGACTCACACTTGAATTATTAACACATTGACAATAATGACTGGGAGCAGCTCACTGCCAATCGGTCAAAATGGCGACAACGTGTCCATCACTCTGCATCACGCTCGAGAATCGGCCTGTTCACCAGCATGAAGATACACGGCAGGAAGAGGCGACCCCGAGTAGTCATCACCTTCGAATCGAGGGACAGGCGAAGATGAGGACAAATTACTACCCAGCTTGGTGTTGTGGCCAAGCTTGGACACAGAACACCCAATCGCCTTATTAAGTCATTGATACAGATTGTAAATTTGGTGAAGTTGGAATTTGATGAAGATTATTGTTGAGCAACCAATGGATAATTTGAGGTTTGGGACGGAGACCGAAAATCAGTCCGTTACTGGGTGACTAATACAGAGAGTGTGACTTCAAATTGCACTCCTACGGCTTGAGAACTTGACTTTAAAAACAAGCCGGTATACAAACAGCCTCTACCAGAATAAGCCACTGACAGATTGCGAATGTTATAGGGATTTTCACAGTGAAAATTCTCTCTCTAAAACACTGACCATTAAGATTTCACAACACAACTTGCCAAGGCTCCTTGACAGCACTTTCCAACCTGATGAAACAAAGAAATTAGAAGGACAAGGGCTGCAGACTCATGGGAACGCCACAACCTGCAAATCTCCCTCCAAGTCACACACCATACAGACTTGGAACTCTGTCAGCCGTTCCTTGACTGTCGCTACGACAACATCCTGGAACTCCCTCCCTAACAGCGCTGTGGGTTGACCTACACCATATGGAATGCAAAGGTTCAGGAAGGCACCTCAGCACCACCTCCTCAAGGTCGATAAGTGATGGGCAACAAAAGCTGGCCCAGCCAGAGATGCTCACAACCCAAGAAGCAATAAAAATATATACCCGGACCATTACACAATGTTGTCTAGAAAATGCTCAAGCCTGTTGCCAATTACAAACCCCCTAGACCTTTAATGATGGACAACTGAAGACAGGTTAGGTTACAGGAAAAGAAAACTTCCAAATATCAGGTGAGATGTTTCCTTGTTTTGTTTTCACCAATCCTTTTATGAATAAAACTTTAATTTGCATGGTTGCTGCCACAATGTACATCATTGCTGAATTTATCAGCCAACCAGCGCAGCCAATGTTCACATGTGAATCCCATATAATGAGCAGTGTTGAATGTATTTTTACAGAGACTGACACCACTCACAGCAGCTTGTACCTGAGAGTGAAGAAGAAGCTAATTGACTGACCCCCAAAGAATCTTACACAGCAGTATCTCACTTGGGGTCTCTGGTAAGTAGTTCACGTATGAATCGACCTTTATAACAAGTTCAGGAATTTGTCACTTGTTGGGCATTGGCTTGCTGGCGTGTGTGCTGCTTTTCCTGTACGCAGACATGGCTCAGCAATGGAGCAGAATTCGAATATTAGCAAGGTGTCTCAGGAGGGCAGCTGGAGGAGGAGCTAGAGAAGAGAGCAGGAATGTCAGGAATACTAATGGTTTAAAAAATGGTGTTTTGGGAATTGAACAAGGAAAAGCCAAGGATTCGAATGAATGAATTGGCTTAAATTAAGGGCATGTAAGCAAGTGAACTTCACCTCTGGCTTTTGAGGTCTCATTGAGAGAAGGAGGTAGAGTATGCACTACCTGTTGGTGTTCCAGTGAGAGGGGCAGGTAGAGCATGCGCTACCTGTTGGGGTTCCAGTGAGAGAGGGAGTTAGAGCATGCACTACCTCTTGGTGTTCCAGTGAGAGAGGGAGGTAGAACATGCACTACCTGTTGGTGTTCCAGTGAGAGAGGGAGGTAGGGCTTGCACTAAATGTTGGTTTTCCAGTGAGAGGGAGAGATAGAGTTCACCTACTATAAATCGATATAATCACTAATCCACTCTCCCACTCCCTAATTACTTTTCCCTCCCTTTCCCTATTCCATTCACTCTTCCTAATGCTAATTCTGCCTTTAACTTCCCAGAATATCACCCATTCAGATGTGGACCCTGCTGCTGATCTTCGATTTCCTGAGTAAGTTATGTACATTTTTATCCAGCTCCACCGTGCATGTTTGAACTAGTTATGGAGAGAGAGTTCATTTATGGTTTTGACGAGGGCGGTTGCACTGAGGCACAATACATCGTTAGCAATATACATGTTACGTAAAGTTGCAAGTTATTGTTCGACTCACAGAATGACATCATTTTGTCAAATGGCTTGAATGTTACCTAATGTGAGCTCATACATTCTGGGCCCAAAAAAGGATAAGCCAGTGATCTTTTTATTTGCTGAACATCCAGAAGTGCTGGAGGTCCACAGGGACTTGGGGATCATTTACACAGATTATGGCCTGTCGTTAACAGGTTCACAAAATAATCTAAAAGCCTAATGGGATGCTGACCTTTATATCGGTAATAATGGGCACGTTTGTAGACTTCCTGTGTCAGATTGATAAAGCCCTGGTCAGGCCACACAAGGAGTAATTGTGAGCAGTCCTGTGCACCACACCTCAGCAAGGATAGATTGTCCTCGGAGGGAGTGACGTGTAGATTTACTAGAACTAAACCTGGATTCCAAGAGTTAAATTATGAGGAGATTTTAAACAAACTGAGGTTGTAATCCCATTTTAGAAGGGGGGATGATTTGATCAAAATGTTCCAGCTATTCAGGGGAAGGGGGATATAATCTCTTTCTGTGACTTTGGATGTGGAGGATGAGGGGGCGTGAACTAAAAATTAGATTCAGAATTTCTTGAGTGAAATTAGCAAACACTTCTACATATAACATTAGTGGAAGTATGAATTCTTCTTCTGTAAAAAGCAATGGATGATTAACTTCGAAAACTGGGATTGTTATATTTTAATTATCAATGATCTGAAAGGACAGGGGGCAAAGGCTGACGGACTGAGGTATTTCACAGATCAGCCATAGTCTCACTGACTGCTGGAATAAACTCGAGGGGCTGAATGGACACCTCCTCTTCCTGGATTCTCAAAACTGATTGGAAAGTTTCAAATATGAAGTGAATTTTAAAATTCTCCCGTCCCAATTTCTCATGCTCACAATCACAAATCTGAATTAAAATTTACACAATGTCGCATCGCTGTTACATATTTATCCTGCACAGTCTGATCTTCAAATTACCAACAATAAAATCTCTGAATGCCCTGATTAAGGTGCTGAAAAAATAATTCACAAGGAAGATACCTGAACGGAGAGATTTTAATGTACCTGGAAATGCAGGGCTGACAGGAGCCTCTTTCTGTTCTTAAGGTTGAAGACTGAGGGGCAACCCGATAGCGATATTTAATATAGTGACAGTTCCTGATGAGTTAGAAGTAGAGAAGGTGTCCTCACAGGCGGGATGGACAACAATTCGGGCTCAGAAATCTCAGATACTCGCCGGTAAATCCAAGTGGGAATTCAGGAGGGATTTAGTTCCCCGGATAATGGTGAGAATGTGGAAATTGATACCAGGAAATGGATGGGGCGGGAAACAGAATTGGGCTTGAGGGAAAGCTGGATAGACATACGGAGGTGAAAAGAATAGGAAGTTATGTCAATGGGTTAAGTTGAAGAGGGGCTGGGATTATGCTCGTTTGTAGCATAAACAACTATATAGAGCAAATGAGCTGAATGGTCTGTTTCTCTGCTGTAAATCCGACATTATTCAACGTTTTATTCATTTCATTTGCTCATTAATGACGTTTGTTCTACCCAAGCGTTTTCTATCCTTCATGTCCTCCTGAATCACACAATTGGTGCAGTGGAGGAGGAGGCCATTCGGCCCATTGTGTCAGCACTGGCTCTCCCAAGGAGCAGTTGAACTAGTGCCACTCAACCCCTCATCCCCTCTCCCTGTATCCCCGCACATTCTTCCTTTTCAGATAACAGTCTGATTATCTGTCGATCGCCTCGATTGAACCTCCCTCCACTACATCCTCAGGCAGCGTATTCCTGACCCTCACCACGCGCTGCCGGAGAAATTTTCTCCTCGTGTCTCCATCTCTTCTTTTCCCAATCCCCTTATATCTGTCTCTCTCTCATCCTCACTTCTTCCCCCAGTGGGAATAGTTTCTCCCGATTGACTCGGTCTAGATCCCTCACGATATTGACCCATCAAGATTTTGATCACCTCAATCATATTTCCTCTCAACCTTCTCACCCCAAGTTAAACAGTCCCAACTGCTCCAATCTATCCACGGAACTGAAGTTCCACATCCCTGGAACAAATCTCGTCGACCTTTTCCGTGCCCTCTCAAATGCCTTCACAACCTTCAGATGCAAATTCTCCCCACTCTCTGTCACACACACACACAATAACCCACCCCCAAGGACACGTTCACACTCTCCCGTTCTCTCTGTCACAAACACTCACACTCTCCTCCTCTATCTGTCACACACACTACCCCACCCCCGAGAAACGTAATCACACTCTCGCCCTCTTTCCTTCAAAAAAACTCACCCTCCCTCCCTCTGTCACCCACATTCACCCTCTCCCCCTCTCTGTCACACGCACACACAAACTCACCCTCCCTCTGTCAAACACACACACTAACCCACCTCTGTCTCTCTCAAACACACACACTCCCCCTCTCTCTGTGACACACATTCATACTCATCCCTCTCCCTCTCTCTCAAACAATCACTCTCTCTCACTCTCACACACACACATTCACTCTCTCTCCCTCTCGCTGTATCACACACACAGGCTCTCTCCCTCCCTCTCTCACACGCTCAAACTCTCTCCCTCACTCTGCCACACAAACTCACTCTCGCCCTCTCACATTTAGACATAATCACACTCTCTCCCTCACATCCATTGCCCCATCTCTCCCTCTCTCATACACAGACACACCCCCTCTCTCTGACGCTCACCCTAACAATCTCCAGCTCCCTCTCTCACACACTCACACTCTGTCTCTCTCTATGTCACACACACTCATACTCTCACCAGCTCTCTGTCACACATACCCACACTCTCCTCCACACTCTCTCACACACACTCTCGCTCATTCTTTCACACACACTCACATCCTCTCTCTCTCTCACATACTCCCACTCTCCCACACTCTCATACGCTCACACTTACAATCTCCCCTTTACCTGTCACACACACTCACTCTCTCCCTCTCCCTCTGTGACACACACATTCTCCCCCTCTCTCTGACACTCGAACAGTTACTCTCTCCTCTGCCTGTCACAGGCACACAGTCTCTCCCCCACTCTCTTTCACACAAGATCACACTCTCCCACTCTCTCTGTCACATATAGGCAAAGACTTGTTCCCTCTTTTAGTCACACATAATAACACACACCCCCTCTCTCTCTCACACACTCACACTTTGACCATCTGTCGTTCACACTCACTCACATTCAACCCCTCTCTCAATCTCACATTCATTGTCCCATCTCTCTCTCTCTGACACGAACCTTCTCCCGCTTTCTCTGTCGCACACACTCACTCACTCCCAGTTTTGTCTTTCGCACGCATGCACAATATCCACCCTCCCCATGCCTCACACACGCTCCCACTCTCCCCCTCTCTCACACATTCATTTTCCCATCTCTCTCTCTCTCTCATACTCACAAACCCCCAGGCTCTCTATCACACATACTCACACTCTCCACCTCTCTCACCCTCACATTCATTGTCCTATCTCACTTTCTCACACAATCACATTCTTCCCTCCTTCTCTCACAAACTCACATTCTCTCCCTCTCTCTGTCACTCACAATCTCATTCTACCCCTCTCTCAGACTCACGTTCATTTTTACATCTCTCCCTCTCACTCAAACACACTCCCCCTTTCTCTGTCACACAAACTATCACATTTCACCACCCCCCCCCCCCCCCCCCCCCCGCGTCACACACATTCTCACTCACCCCCACTCGTTCGCTCACATTATCCCCATCTCTCTGTCATAGACACTCACAATCTCTCCCTCTATCTGTCACATTCACTCTCACTCTCTCCCTCTGTCACACACAATTACACTCTCCCCCTTTCTCTGTCGCAAAAACACACACACTCCCCCTCTCTCTGTCACACACACTCACACCCTCGCCCTCTCTCTGTCTCTCAAACTCACACGCAACCCGTTCCTCTGTCACACACAGTCACACTCTCCCTCTCTCGGTCGCACACAATCAAACTCTCCCCTTCTCCCTGTCACAAAACACTCTCGCCCTCTCTTTCACACCCATTCACACTCTCTCCCTATGTCTGTTACACAAACTCAGAATCTCATCTTCTCTGTGTCACACAAATTCACTCTCCCCCTTTCTCTGTCCCACAAATTCACTCTATCCTCATCTCTCTGTCACACACACTCACACTCTCCCCTCTCACTGTCACCCAAACTCACAATCTCTCCTTCTCTCTTTAACAAACACTCACACTCTCGCCCTCACTCCCTGTCACACAAACTCACCCTCTCCCAGTTTCTCTGTCACACACAGACACTCTCCAACTATCTCAGTCGCTCACACGCTCTCCCTCTTTATCTCTCACACATACACAAACTCTTCCCCACCACTTCACACACACTCACATCCCACTCTTTCCCTCACACTCTCCCGTTCTGTCACACAAACTCACACTCTCCTCCTCCCTCTGTCACGCACACTCACGGTTTCCCGCTCTCTGCCACACACCCTCTCACAATCTCGCTCTATCTGTCACACAATATCACCCTCTCCCCTACCTCTGTCACACAAAACCACACACTCCCCTCTCTCTGTCGCACACACTCACGCTCTCCTCAGCACTCTGTCACGCACTCTCACATTCTCTCTCTTTCTCTCACACACTCATACTCTTTCCCTCTCTCCGTCACACACACTCACACTCTCGCCATCTCTCCCTGTCACACAAACACTTACACTCTCTACCTCTCTCTGTCTCACACTAACTCACAATCTCGCCCTCTCTCTCTGTCACACAAACTCACACCCTCCCCCTTTCTCAGTCACACGGACTCAAAATCTCCTCACCTGTCTGTTACGCACTCTCACATTCTTGCCCTCACTGTCAAACACACATACTATTTTCCTCTCTCTGTCACACAAACTCACATTTTCGCTCTTTCTCTGTCAAGCACAATCACACACTCGCCATATCTCTCTGTCACACACATTCACACTCTATCTCTCCGAGTCACACACACTCAAACTCTCTCCTTCACTCTGTCACACACACACACACTCAATTCCTCTCTCTGTCACACACACATGCACACACTATCGCTTTCTCGTCATACACACTCACACTCTCCCTCTCTCTCTTACACACTCACATTCTCTCTCTGCCTCTCACACTCATTCTCTCCCTCTCTCTGTCACACATTCACACCCTCTCTCTGTCACAGAAAATCACTCTGCCCAACTATCTCTCACACACACTCTCTCCCCAGCTCTGTCACAAACAATCACAATCTTCCCTCCCTCTTTTACGCATGCACAAACTCTCCCCCTCTATCACTCTCACATTCATCTTCCAATCTCTCTCTGACATACTCACTGTCTCCCTTTTTCTCTGTCACACAAACTCATCACTCCCCTCTCTGTCTCACACACTCACACTCTCTCCCTCTCTCTGTCACATACTCAGGCCCTGCACCCCCCTCCCAATCTGTCATATATACTCAAACTCTCCCCCTCTCTCTGACACACACTGACACTCTCCCCCTTTCTCTGCCACACACACTCAAACTGTCTCTCTCGGGTAAAGACTCAGGCACTCCCGTCCTCTCTCGCTTACACACTCACACTCACCCCTCTCTCAGCTGCACACACTCGCTCTCTCTTCTGTCTCTCTTTCTCAGATTCATACTCTATTCCTCTCTCTCTCGCACTCACACTCTCTCATTGTCCCTGTCACACACACTCACACTCTCCCCTTCCCACTTTCCCAAATATTCACACTCTCCCTGTCTCTCACTCTCACACTCATTTTCCCATCTCTCTCTCTCATTCTCGCACTCTCCCCCTCACTCTATTGCTTAAACGCACATTCTCGCCCTCTGTCTGTCACACACAATGGCACTTTCCCCCTCTTTCTTTCAAACACACTCACACTCTCCCCCTGATTATGTCACACAAGTTCACATTCTTTTCGTCTTCCCGTCAAAGCCATTCACACTATCCCTCTCCCCTATGTCACACAGAGTGACACTCTCCCTCCCGCTGACACACACACTCACACTTTCCTCTTCATTCTGTCACACACGCTTGCACTCTCTTTTTCTCTCTTTCACACACACTCTCGCTCTCTCATCATACACATTCACACTCTCCCCCTCACTCTGCCACACATAATTACACTTTCCCACTCTCTCTGCCACACAATCTCTCTCTCCGTCTCTCTCTCGCACACGCACACTCTCTCCCTCTGCCATTCACACACACTCTTTCCCTATCTCTCTCAAACACAATCACGTTCCCCCATTCTCTATCTCATGCACTCATACGCTATCCCTCTCTATGTCACACACACTCAAATTGTCTATCACACACTCACGGCCTCCCCCACTCTCTGTCTCACACGCACACTCAAATCCCCGCCCTTCCTCACACACACTCTCACTCTCTAACTCTCTCTGTCACACAGCTCATGCTCTCCGTCTCTCTCTCTTACACACTCACATTCTCCACTCTCACTATCACACACACTGACACTCTCCCCTTCTCCCTCTCACACAAACTGCCACTCTCTCTCAAACTCTCCTCCTCGCTCTGTCAGACAAACTCACACTATACCCATCTCTTTCACACATACTAACACTTTCCCTCTCTCTCACCCTCACATTCATTGTCCCATCACTCTCGCTCACACAATCACACTCTCCCATTTCTCTGTCACTCTCACACTCTACCCCATCACAAAGACTTTCACTCTCCAGCTCTTTCTCACTCAAATTCCCCTTCTTTCACACACTCACACTTTCTCCCCCGTAACAGACACTCACACTCTCCCCTTCTCTCTCACGCACACTCTCACACTCTCTCCCTCTCTGTCACACAAACTCACACTATCCCCTCTCTCTTTCATACATACTCACACTACGCCCTCTCTTACTCTCACATTCATTGTTCCATCACTCTCACCCACACTCACACTCCCTCCCTCTCCCTCACACACACTCTCACATTCTCTCCCTCTCCCTCACACACACTCATACTCTCCCCCTCTGTTTAGAAACGCTCACACTGTCCCACTCTCTGTCAAACACACTCACAATTCACCTCCCTCTGTCACACACACTCACGCACACTCCCTCTGACTCTCATACATACTCTCCGCCTCTCCCTCACACACACTGACACTCTCCCCGTCTCCCTCTCACACAAACTGCCACTCTCTCTCACACACATACTCTCAAACTCTCTCCCTCTCTCTGTCACACAAACTCACACTATACCCCTCTCTTTCACACATACTCACACTCTCCCCCTCTCTCACCCTCACATTCATTGTCCCATCACTTTCGCTCACACGATCACATTCTCCCATTTCTCTGTCACACTCACACTCTTCCCCATCACAAAGACTCTCACTCTCCAGCTCTTTCTCAACCACATTCCCCTTCTTTCACACGCTCACACTCTCTCCCCCTGTAACAGACACTCACACTCTCCCCTTATCTCTCTCACACACTCAAACTCCCCCATTATTCCTACCCCGCGCACTCACACTCTCCGCCTCTCTCTTTCACACATACTCACACTCTCCCCCTCTCTCTGTCATACACACTACACTCTCCACTTTTCTCTCTCATGCAGGCATGCTCTCTCCCTCTCTCACTGACACTCACTCTCCCCCTCTCTTTCACACATACTAACACTCTCTCCCTCTCTCTGTCACACACACTCACATTCTCCCCCTCGCACAATGACACTCTCCCCCTCTCTCTGTCGCTCAAATTTACACCCTCCCCCTTTCTATGTCACAGACACTCACACTCTTACCCTTATCACACTCTCCAGCTCTCTCTGTAAGAAACACACACAGACCTTCCCCCTCTCAGCGCCCTGCACTCTTCCGCTCTCTTTCCCCACCTCGCACTACCTTCGCTGGATCTGCTCTCTCCGACTAGACCCATTCTCTATATCTGGACAGCTTCTTTCCTAACAGCCAGGCACTCACTCCCCAGCTGCGTTCTGTAGCCCTGGCCCCACTCGTTCTCACCGCCGGACGTGCTCTCTGCACCAAGAGACCAGCTCTTTACTGCCTCAGGACTAGATCACTAACCCGCTCCCCCCCCCACCCCCACCCATCACGGACCCTCTCTCTAATACCGTCGGCTCCGCTCTCTAAAGGCCCAGCCACAATAACTCTCCACCCACACCCGCTGTCTACTCACCGGACCCACACTGTCTAAGCCCCCGGTCCAACTCTCTCTCTCGCTCTGTCCCGCAGTTACCACGCTCTCTCCCGCTGGCCAAGCTCTTTACTCCAAAAGCCATGGCCCCGCTACCTAAATCCCCGGTCCATATCTCTTTCCCCCCGGCCCTGCTCTCTACCACAACAGCCGCACTATCTCTCCACCCGGCACTACTCTCTTCCCCCCCTGCCATACGCCGTTAACCAAAGGCCACTCTTTCTCTGCCCCCAGTCCTACTCCCTCTCCCTACTTTTAACGCTCTCTCCCCCCCTGTCCTACTCTCTCTCCTACTTTCACACTCTCTCTCCCCGCTGCCATGTGCCGTAAACCACAGGAAACTCTCTCTCTCCCCCCAGTTCTACTCTCTCTCCCTACTTTCACACTCTCTCTCCACCCTGCCGTGCGCTGTAAACCACAGGCCGCACTGTCACTCCCCCCAGTCCTACTCTCTCTCCCTACTTTCACACTCTCTCTCCACCCTGCCATGTGCCGTAAACCACAAGAAACACTCTCTCTCCCCCCCAGTCCTACTCTCTCCCTACTTTCACACCCTCTCACCCCCAGTCCTGATCTCTCTCCCACTGGTTACGCACTATCCCTTCGGACAACCCTCCCTACCCCAGGCACCACCCTCTAATCCCACGGCTCCCCTATTTCATCACCTTGGCCCTACCCTCTTTCCCATGGCTCCACTCATTCTGCCACTAATCTCCCTCAACCTAGCCCCACTCACTGTCGCCCCAGAGATCTCCCTCTCACCGGCCCTGCTCTCTATTTCCCGCGGCCCCGCTCTCATCCACTGGCCCTGATCTCTATAGACATTGCCCTGCTCTCTATCCCCCCCTTCCCCGCTTTCTCTCCCATCGGCCCTGCTCTCTCACCCCACTGCCCCAATCTCTCTCCTCCCGGCTCCACACTCTCACCCCCTGAGCCTTCTTCTCTACCACCCAGTAACACTCATTCTTCCCCCTGGCCTCGCTCACTTTCCACCGGGCCACGGTATCTACCTCCTACCCTCTCTCTCCCTCTTCTCAGCCCCGGTCTCTAACCCTCCAGTCCTGCTGTCTCTCTCCCCCCGTACCCACTCTCTCGCCCCCCGGCCCAGCTCTCTGTCCCCCCCGGTACCACATTCTGACACCCGAGACCCACTTTCTCTCCATCCTGTACCGCCCTCTCACCCACCAGTCCGGGATTCTGTCCCAACTGTGCCACCCTCTCGCCTACTGGTTCCATTCTCTTTCTCACTCTGGCGACGCGCTCTAATCCCCCAGTTCCACTCTCATTCCCAACTCTCCCTTTTTCTTTCCCCACTGTTCCACTCTCTCTCTCTCCAACCCCGCTCTCTCTCTCCCCCGCACACGCTCTCTCATCCCCCTGGCACTGCTCTCTCTTCCCGCGGTCCCGCTCACCCTCCACCAGGCCCCGCTCACACTCCCCCCAAGCCGCGATCCCTCTCTCTCTCCAAGGTCCCGGTCTCTGTCCCCCCGGCCCCACTCTCTCAAAATCCCAGGTTGGCTTTCTCAACCCCAGGCCCCAGTCACTCTCCCCACGGCCCCACTCACTATCCCCCCAGACCAGATCTCTTTCTCCCCGGCCCCGCTCTCTATCCCCCCGGCACCGCTCTCTCTCCCCCCGTTCCCGCTCTCTATCCCCCCCGTCCCCGCTCTCTATCCCCCCGGCCCCGCTCTCTCTCCCCCCGGCCCCGCACTCTATCCCATACGCCCTGCACTGTATCCCCCCGGCCCCGCTCTCTATCCCCCGGCCCCGCTCTCTCTCCCCCCGGCCCCGCTCTCTCTCCCCCCGGCCCCGCTCTCTATCCCCCCGGCCCCGCTCTCTACCCCCCCGGCCCCGCTCTCTATCCCCCCGGTCCCGCTTTCTATCTCCCCGGCCCCGCTCTCTATCCCCCTGGCCCCGCTCTCTCTCCCCCCAGCGCCGCTTTCTAACCCCCCAGCACAGCTCCCTACTCTGGGCCCTGCGCTCAATCTCCCCGGCCCCGTTCTGTCTTCCCTCGGCCCCGCTCACTAACTCCAGCTTTCCTGATAGTTTGAGGTGATGTTGATGTTGTTGTTGTTTTCTGTTAGTTGTGCGTGAATGTTAAATCGAGGATAGGGAACACACTCTGTGAGCATTGAGTTAGAGGGGGAGTTTGAGCTGGGAGACAGATGGGAACCTGGTTCAGAGAAGGAGGAAAGATTCCAGATTTAATTTGTGACATTTTCAAGAGGTGTGAGTGGGGGTGGGGGGGGGGGAGGTGGGGGGGGAGTGGGTGGGTTCCAATAAATTCGCTGTGTAATTTCAGCTCTATTTTATATTAACGTAAAACATCTCTTGTCTCTCAGTCGCAGACTCGGGACTCACTGACCCGTGTGTAAATCACACCGTCCTGGACCAGGCATGGAGGAGCATCGATTGTAAATGGACTGTGAGTTCCGGCCAGGCGAAGTGTGATAACCATATTCAGGAAGGATGGTACCGATTTAAAAGGTAATGTTCAGGGAAACTTCCTGATTAAAATAGAAAAAGAGAGGAAAGTGTGTGTGTAGACAGAGCAAGTGGAGAGAGTCAGAGATCATCAGTGAGATCAATGGGGACAGAGAGAACAAAAGCAAATTAATTTTCCTTTTTTAGATATCGGTTTGATAGAACTGGGCAGATTGTTCTGACATTTCAGACTCGAGAACATTGCTGTGGGTCTGGAGTCACATGTCGGGCAGTCCAGGGAAGGACAGCAGATTTCCTTCCCAAAAGATAAACACAACAGTTGTTCCGACAATGCTCGATGGGTTCGCTGTTGCCCAGTTACTGAGACTAGCTTTATATTCCAGATTTACTCAGTGCATTTAATTTAACAGCTGTACTGTTTGGACTTGAGCCTGCGTCCCCAGGACATGAGCCTGACTCACTGGGTCACTCGTTTACTGACATTAGCACTATGCCACAGACTTCCCATTAGTGGACAGTAACATTCGCACCACACAATCGCCAGGCAATTCCCATCAGAAACAAGAGAGAATCTAACCTTCTCTCCGTGGCACCCAGTGGCATTACCATCGTTCAATCCTCCACTATAAGCTAAGGGAATAACTCCCCATCTAACTCCGCAAAGCTTGTCCACAAGGCATCTGTCCACATCTACAAAGCACAAGTCAGGAGTGTGATGGAATAATCTCCATTTACCTGGATTAGTGCAGCTGCAACAACTCGATAAACTCAAGACCATCCGGGACAAAGCAGCCCCGCTTGATTGACACCTCATCCAACACTTTAAACGTTAACTCCTTCCACCACCGACGCATAGTAGCAGCAGTGTATACCATCTACAAGATGCACTGCAGAAACACAGCAAGCCTCCTTAGGCAGCACATTCCAAACACACAGACTCTAACACCGAGGAGGTCAAGGGCAGCAGACACATTGGAACTCCACCACCTGGACGTTTAACTCCAGTTCACTCACTATCCTGACTTGGAATTGTATTGCTGTTCCTTCACTGTCGCTGGGTCAAAATCCTGGAGCTCCCACCCTAATAGCGCTTTCGGTGTAACTACTCCACCTGAACTGCAGCTGTTCGAGAAGGCGGCTCACCATCACCTTCTCAATATAACTAGGGGTGGGCACTATATTCTGGGCCGGCCAATGATTCCCACATCTCGAAATAATTTTTAGTAACTTGGGACGAGGCCTCATCTCAAGTCATGTATCGATTCCTGACACCACACTCTAATAACGGTGTCAAGGCTTTGAACAGGGAAGAGAGGGGATTCACCAGAATGTCTCCACACTTTGGAATGGCGCGGGTTGGGGGCGGAGGGCGGGTGTGGGCGGTGTTGGGGGGCTGGAACTAAATGGAGAGAAACATGGATTATTCTTCCCCGGGCAGAGAATGGGAGCTGAGAGGGTTAGCAGAGGTGTTCAAACGCATGAACGGTTTGAATAGAGCAGGAAATGAGAAATTGTTTACACTGGAATAAGAACTGGAAACAAGGAGACACAGAATGAAAGTCATTGGTATAAACACAAGATCAACGTAAATGTGTACTTTGAAATTAACTAGGTACCTCTCCCAGTCCCCTCTCCCTCGGTGTCCTCTCCCAGTCCTCTCTCCCTCGGTGTCCTCTCCCAGTCCCCTCACCCTCGGTGTCCTCTCCCAGTCCCCTCACCCTCGGTGTCCACTCCCAGTCCCCTCTCCCTCGGTGTCCTCTCCAAGTCCCCTCTCCCTCGGTGTCCTCTCCCAGGCCTCTCTCCCTCGGTGTGTTCTTCCAGCCCCCTCTCCATCAGGTACACTACTCAGTCCCCTGTCCCTCAGGGAGATTTCCCAGTCCCCTCTCCCTTGGGAACCTCTCCCCGTCCACTATCCCATGGGGGCCTTTTCCTGTCACCTCGCTATTCAGCCCTCTCCCTCGGGAACTTCTCCCCATCCAATCTGCCCCCGGGGCCTCTTCCTGTCGCCTCGTCATTCATGTCTCTACCTCGGGAACGTCTCAACGTCAAAGACCATGGGGCCAAAGCTCGCAGTCCACTGTCACTCTGGAACATCTCACTGTCCCCTCTCCCCGTCCCCTCACCCCGTACTCTCACCCCGTCCCCTCTCTCCGTCCCCTCACCCTGACCCCTCTCCCCGTCCCCTCACCCCGTCCCCTCACCCCATCCCCTCTCCCCGTCCCCTCACCCCGTCCCCTCAACCCATCTCCTCTACCCGTCACCTCTCCTCGTTCCCTCTCCCCGTCCCCTCAACCCGTCCCCTCACCCCATCCCCTCTCCGAGTCCCCTCTCCCCGTCCCCTCTCCGTCCCCACTCCCCATCCCCTCTCCCTGTCCACTCTCCCCCTCCCCTCTCCCCATCCCCTCTCCCCATCCCCTTTCCCCCTACACCCTACCCGTCCCCTCCCCCCGTCCACTCCCCCCGTCAACTCCCCCCGTCCCCACCCCCGTCCCCTCCGCACGCCCCTCTCCCCTTCCACTCTCCCCGTCACCTCTTCCCCTCCCCTCTCCCCGCCCCTCCCTCCGTCCCCTCCCTTTGTCCCCTCCCACCTCCCCCTCACACCGTCCCCTCTCCCCGTCCCCTCTCCCCATCCACTCTCCCCATCCCCTCTCCCCCTCCCCTGTCCCCGTCCCTTCTCAGTCTTCCCTCTCCCCGTCACCTATCCCCGTCCCCTCTCCCTCTCCCCTCTCCTCGTCCGCTGTCCGCGTTCCATCTCACCGTCCTGTCTCCCCGTCCCCTCTCCCCGTCCCCTCTCCCCGTCACGTCTCCCTCTCCCCTATCCCCGTCCGCTCTACGCGTCCCCTCTCCCCATCCCGTCTCCCCGTCACCTCTCCCCCTCACATCCCCCGTCCCCTCCCTCCGTCCCCTCCCCACGTTCCCTCTCCCCATCACCTCTACCCCTCCCCTCTCCCCCTTCACTCTCCCCGTCCCCTCTCCCCGTCACATCTCCACCACCCCTCTCCCCCTCCACTCTCCCCGTCCCCTCTCCCCGTCCCCTCGCCCCCTCCCCTCTCCCCGTCCCCTCTCCATCTCCCCGTCCCCGCTCCCCATCATTTCTCCCACTCCCCTGTCCCCGTCCCCTCTGTCTCTTCCCTCTCACCGTCACCTCTCCCCGTCCCCTCTCCCCGTCGCCTCTCACCCTCCCATGTCCCCGTCCCCTCTGCCTCTTCCCTCTCCCCGTCTCGTCTCCCCGTCCACTCTCCCCTTCCCCTCTCCGCCTCCCATCTCCCCGACCCCTCTCCCTCTCCCTTCTCCCCGGCCCCTCTCCCCGTCCCCTCTCCGTCCCCACTCCCCGCCCACTCTTCCCGTCCCCTCTCCCCGTGCCCTCTCTCCGTCCCATCTCCCCGTTCCCTCTCCCCGTCCCCTCTCCCCGTCCCCTCTCCCGTGCCCTCTCTCCGTCCCATCTCCCCGTTCCCTCTCCCCGTCCCCTCTCCCTCTCCCTTCCCCCGTCCCCTCTCCCCGTGCCCTCTCTCCGTCCCATCTCCCCGTGGCATCTCCCCGTCCCCTCTCCCCGTCCCCTCTCCCCCTCCCTGTCCCTTCCCCCTCTCCCTCTTCCCTCTCCCCGTCACATCTCCCCGTCCCCGCTCCCCGTCCCCTCTCCCCCTCCCCTGTCCCCGTCCCCTTTCCCTCTTCCCTCTCCCCGTCACCACTCCGCGACCCCTCTCCCTCTCCCCTCTCCCCGTCCGCTCTCCACGTTCTCTCTCCCCGTCCCCTCTCCCCGTCCCCTCTCCCTCTCCCCTCTCCCCATCACGTCTCCCTCTCCCCTTTCCCCGTCCACTCTCCACGTCCCCTCTCTCCGTCCCCTCCACATCTCCCCTCTCCCTGTCCACTCTCCATGTCCCCTCTCCCCTCCCCTCTCCCCATCCCCTCTCCCCGTCCCCTCTCACTCTCCACTCTCTGCGTCCCCTCTCCCCGTCACCTCTCCCCATCCCCTCTCCCCGTCCGCTCTCCCTTTCCCCTCTACGCGTCCCCTCCCCACGTCCCCTCTCCCTCTCCCTTGTCCCCATTCCGTCTCCCCGGCCCCTCTCCCTCACCCCTCTCATCCTTCCCTCTCCCTGTCCTTTCACCCATCCCCCCTCCCCGTCCCCTCTCCCCGTCCCCTCTCCACGTTCTCTTTCCCCGCCCCCTCTCCCCGTCCCCTCACCCCGTCCCCTCACCCCGTCCCCTCTCCCCGTCCCCTCTCCCCTTCCCCTCTCCCCGTCCCCCAACACCGTCCCCTCTCCCCATGGCCTCTCCCCATCCACTCACCCCTTCCCCACCACCGTCCCCTCTCCCCTTCCTCTCACCCCGTCCCCTCTCCCCGTCCCCTCTCCCCGTCCCCTCACCCCGTCCCCTCAGCCCATCCCTTCTCCCCATCCCCACTCCCCATCCCCTCTCCCCATCCCCTCTCCCCGTCCCCTTTACCCATTCACTCTCCGCGTCCCCTCTCCACGTCCCCATTCCCCGTCCCCTCTCCCCATCCCCTCTCCCCGTCCCCTCTCACCGTCCCCTCTGCCCGTCCCCTCTCCCCGTCCCCTCTGCCTGTCCCCTCTCCTCATCCCCTCTCCCTTTCCCCTCATCCCCTCCCCTTTCACCCTCCACTTTCCCCCTCCTCTCTACCCGTCCCCTCCCACAGTCCCCACCCCCAGCCCCTCCCTCCGTCCCCCGCCCCCGTCAACTTCCCCCGTTCCCTCTCCCCTTCCCCTCTCCCCATCCCCGCTCCCCGTCCCCTCTCCCCGTCCCCTCTCCCCGTCCCCTCTCCCCGTCCCCTCACCCCGTCCCCTCTCCCCGTCCCCGCCCCCTGTCAAATCCCCCCGTTCCATCTCACCGTCCCCTCTCCGTGCACTCTCCCCATCCCCTCTCCCCATCCCCTCTCCCCCTCACCTTTCCCCATTCACTCTACCCGTCCAGTCCCCACGTCCCCACCCCTATCCCCTCCCCCCGTCCCCTCCCCCGTCCCCTCCCCCCATCCCCTCCCACCGTCAACTCCCCCCGTTCCCCCTCCCCTTTCCCCCTTCCTCTACCCGTCCCCTCCCACCGTCCCCTCACCCGTCCCCTCTACTCGTCCCCTCTCACCGTCCCCTCTCCCCGTCCCCTCTACCCGTCCCCTCTCCCCGTCCCCACTCCCCGTCCCCTTTGCCCATCCCCTCTCCGCGCCCACTCTCCACGTCCCCATTTCCCGTCCCCTCTCCCCGTCCCCTCTCCCCGTCCGCTCTCACCGTCCCCTCTGCCCGTCCCCTCTTCCTGTCCCTTCTCCCCGTTCCCTCTCCCCGTCCCCTCTCCCCGTCTCCTCTCCCCGTCGCCTATCCCCGTCCCCTCTCCAAAGTCCCCTCTCCCCGCACCCTCTCCCGCTTTACTCTCCCCGTCCCCTCTCCCCGTCCACTCTACCCCTCACCACTCCCTATCCACTCTCCCCCTCCCCTTTCCCCCTCCGCTCTACCCGTCCCCTCCCCTTGCCCCCTCCCCCCGTCGCCTCCCCCGACCCCTCCCCCGTCAACTCCCGCCGTTTCCTCCCCCCGTCCCTTCACACCATCCCCTCCCCCCGCCCCCTCTACCCGTCCACTCTCCCGGTCCCCTCTCCCTCTTTACTCTCCCCGTCCCATCTCCCTGTCCCCTCACCCCGTCCCCTTGCCCCATCCCCTCTCCCCGTCCCCTCTCCGTCCACTCTCCCCATCCCCTCTAAACATCCCGTCTACCCCTCCCCTTTCCCCCACCCCTCTCACCGTCCCCTTTGGCAATCCCCTCTCCGCATCCACTCTCCACGTCCCCATTTCCCGTCCCCTCTCCCCGTCCCCTCTCCCCGTGCGCTCTCACCGTCCCCTCTGCCCGTCCCCTCTCCCCGTCCCCTCTCCCCGTCTCCTCTCCCCGTCCCCTCTCTAAAGTCCCCTCTCCCCGTACCCTCTCCCTGTCCCCTCTCCCCGTCTCCTCTCCCCGTCGCCTCTCCCCGTCTCCTCTCCCCGTCCCCTCTCCAAAGTCCCCTCTCCCCGTACCCTCTCCCTGTCCCCTCTCCCCGTCTCCTCTCCCCGTCGCCTCTCCCCGTCCCCTCTCCAAAGTCCCCTCTCCCCGTACCCTCTCCCGCTCTACTCTCCCCGTCCCCTCTCCCCGTCCACTCTACCCCTCACCACTCCCTATCCACTCTCCCCCTCCCCTTTCCCCCACCCCTCTACCCGTCCCCTCCACCAGTCCACACTCCCGGCCCCTCCCTCCGTCCCCTCCCCCCGTCAACTCCCCCCATTCCCTCTCACTGTCCCCTCTCCCCGTCCCCTCTCCCCCTCCCCTTTCCCCCTTCACTCTACCCGTCCCCTCCCACCGTGCCCTCCCCCGTCCCCTCGCCCCTTCCACTCCCCCGTCCCCTCCCCCCATCCCCTCCCCCCGTTCCCCCTCCCCTTTCCCACTTCCTCTACCCGTCCCCTCCCACTGTCCCCTCCCCCCGTCCCCTCCCCCGTCAACTCCCCCCGTTTTTTCTCCCCATCCCCTCTCCCATTCCCCTCTCCCCGTCCCCTCTACCCGTCCCCTCTCCCCGTCCCCTCTCCCCGTCCCCTCACCTCGTCCCCTCTCCCCGTGGCCTCTCCCCGTCCCCTCTCCCCGTCCCCTCTCCCCGTCCCCTCTACCCGTCCCCTCTCCCCGTCCCCTCTCCCCGTGGCCTCTCCCCGTCCCCTCTCCCCGTCCCCTCTCCCTCTCCCCTCTCCCCATCCTCTCTCCCCATCCCCTCTCCCCGTCCCTTCACCCCGTCCACTCACACCGGCCCCTCAACCCGTACCCTCTCCCTGTCACTTCTCCCCGTCCCCTCTGCCCGTCCCCTTTCCCCGTCCCCTTTGCCCATCCCCTCTCCCCGTCCCCTTTGCCCATCCCCTCTCCGCGTCCACTCTCCACGTCCCCATTCCCCGTCCCCTCTCCCCGTCCCCTCTCCCCGTCCGCTCTCACCGTCCACTTTGCCCGTCCCCTCTCCCCATCCCTTCTCCCCGTTCCCTCTCCCCGTCCCGTCTCCCCATCCCTTCTCCCCGTCGCCTCTCCCCGTCTCCTCTCCAAGTCCCCTCTCCCCGTACCCTCTCCCGCTCTACTCTCCCCGTCCCCTCTCCCCGTCCCCTCACCCCGTCCCCTCACCACATCCCCTCTCCCCGTCCCCTCTCCGTCCACTCTCCCCGTCCCCTCACCCCGTCCCCTCACCACATCCCCTCTCCCCGTCCCCTCTCCGTCCACTCTCCCCGTCCCCTCTCCCCGTCCCCTCACCCCGCCCCCTCACCACATCCCCTCTCCCCATCCCCTCTCCGTCCACTCTCCCCGTCCCCTCTCCCCATCCACTCTACCCCCCACCTCTCCACATCCCCTCTCCCCCTCCCCTTTCCTCCTTCCCTCTACACGTCCCCTCCCCCTGTCGGCTCCCCCCGTCCCCTCCCCCGTCAACTATCCCCGTTTCCTCCCCCCGGCCCTTCCCACCATCCCCTCTCCCCATCCCCTCTCCCGGTCCCCTCTCCCTCTTTACTCTCCCCGTCCCATCTCCCTGTCCCCTCACCCCGTCCCCTTGCCCCATCCCCTCTCCGCATCCCCTCTCCACGCCTCCATTCCCCGTCCCCTCTCCTCGTCCCCTCTCCGCATCCCCTCTCACCGTTCACTCTGCCCGTCCCCTCTCCCCGTCCCCTCTGCCCGTCCCCTCTCCCCGTCTCCTCTCCCCGTCCCCTCTCCCCGACCCCTCTCCCTCTCCACTCTCCCCATCCGCTCTCCGCCTCCCCTCTCCCCGTCCCGTCTCCCCGTCCCCTCTCCCACGCCCCTCTCCACATCGCCTCATCCCTCCCCTCTCCCCATCCCGTCTCCACATCCCCTCTCCCTCTTCCCTCTCCGCCTCCCCTATCCCCATCCCCTCTCCCTCTCCCTTCTCCCCGTCCCCTCTCCCTCTCCCTTCTCCCTCTCCCCTCACCTTCTCCCTGTCCCCTCTCCCTGTTCTCTCTCCCCGCCCTCTCTACCCGTCAACTCACCCCGTGCCCCCTCCACCCCCCCTCTCCCCGTCCCCTCTACCCGACCCCTCTCCCCGTCCCCTCTCCCCGTCCCCTCTCCCCGTCACCTCACCCTGTCCCCTCTCCCCGTGGCCTCTCCACGTGGCCTCACCCCGTCCCATCTCCCCATCCCCTCTTCCCGTCCCCTCTCACTGTCCCCTCTCCATCTCCCCGTCTCCACTACCCGTCCCCTCTCCCCCTCCCCTGTCCCCGTCCCCTCTCCCTCTTCCCTTTCCCCGTCACCTCTCCCCGTCCCCTCTCCCCGTCCCCTCTCCCCCTCCCCTGTCCCCTCCCCTCTCCCCGTCCGCTCTCCTCGTCCCCTCTCCCTGTCTCTTCATGACCCCTCTCCCCCGTCCCTCTCCAGGTCCAATCACCCCCGTCCCCCTCTCCACGCCCCCTCTCACCATCCCCTCACCCCGTCCCCTCTCCCCGTGGCCTCTCCCCGTCCCCTCTCACCGTCCACTCTCCCTCTCCCCTCTGCCCATCCTCTCTCCCTGTCCCCTCTCCCCGTCCCCTCATCCCGTCCCTTCTCCCCGTGGCCTCTCCCTGTCCCCTCTCCCTCTCCCCTCTCCACGCTCCCTCTCCCCGTCTCCTCCCCACGTCCCCTCTGCCCGTCCCCTCTCACTGTCCCCTCTGCCCAACCCCTCTCCGCATCCCCTCTCCACATCCACATTCCCCGTCCCCTCTCCCTGTCCCGTCTCCCCGTCCACTCTCCCCGTCCCTTCTGCCCGTCCCCTCTCTCCGTCACCTCTCCCCGTCTCCTCTCCCCGGCCCGCTCCCGGTCCCCTCTCCCTCTCCATTCTCCCCGGCCCCTCTCTCCGTCCCCTCACCCCATCCCCTCACCCCATCCCCTCTCCCCGTCCCCTCTCCATCCACACTCGCCATCCCCTGTCCTCGTCCACTCTCCCAATCGCCTCCACCCATCCCCTCTCCCTCTCCCCTTTCCCCCTCCCCTCTAGCGGTCCGACCCCCGGCCCCTCCCCCGTCCCCGCCGCCCGACCCCTCCCCCCGTCAACTACCCCCGTTCCCTCCCCCCGTCCCCTCTCCCGGTCACCTCTCCCCGTCAACTCCCCCTCTCCCTTCTCCCCATCCCCTCTCCCGGTCCTGTCTCCCTCTCCCATCTCCTCTTCCCCTCTGCCCGTCCCCTCTCCCCGTCCCCTCACCCCCTCCCATCTCCCCGTCCCCTCCCCCTGTCCCCACACCCCATCCCCACCCCCGTCCACTCCCCACGTCCCATCCCCCCGTCCCCTCCCTCCGTCCCCTCCCCCCGTCCCTTCTCCCCCGTCCCCTCCCCCCGTCCCCTCCTCCTGGCACCTCCCCCCGTCCCCTATCCCCGTCACCTCTCCCCATCTCCTCTCCGCCTCGCCTCTTCTCGTGCCCTCTCCCCGTCACATCTCCCACTCCATTCTCCCCCTCCCCTCTCCCCGTCCCCTCTCCATCTCCCCGTCCCCTCTCCAAGTCCCTTCTCCCCCTCCCCTGTCCCCGTCCCCTCTCCCACTTCCCTCTCCACGTCACCTCTCCCCGTCCCTTCTCCCCCTCCCCTGTCCCCATCCCCTCTCCCTCTTCGCTCACCCCGTCACCTCTCCCAGTACCCTCTCCCTCTCCCCTCTCCCCGTCTGCTCTCTGCGTCCCCTCTCCCCATCCCGTCTCCCCGTCCCCTCTGCCTGGCAACTCTACCCGTCCGTTCACCCCGTCACTTCTCCCTCTCCTCTCTCCCCGTCCGCTCTCCGCCTCCCCTCTCCCCGTTCCGTCTACCTGTCCCCTCTCCCTCTACCCTCTCCCCGTCACGTCTGCATTTCCCCTCTCCCCGTCCCCTCTCCGTGTCCCCTCTCCATTTCCCTTCTCCCCGTCCCCTTTCCCTCTCCCATCACCCCATCCCGTCTCCGTGTCCCCCTCCCCTCCCCTCTCCCCGTCTCCTCTCACCGTCCACTCTCACTCTCCACTCTCCCCGTCCCCTCTCCCCGTCCCCTCACCCCGTCCCCTCACCCCATCCCCTGTCCCCGCCCCCTCTCCGTCCACTCTCCCCATCCACTCTCCCCGTCCCCTCTCCCCATCCCCTCTCCCCATCAGGTCACCCTCTCCCCTCTCCCCGTCCACTCTCTGCCTCCCCTCTCCCCGTCCTGTCTCCCGGACCCCTCTTCCTCGCCCCTCTCCCCGCCACGTCTCCCTCTTCCCTCTCTGCGTCCCCTCTCCCCGTACCCTCTCCATCTTCCCTCTCCCCGTCCCCTCTCCGCGTCCCCTCACCCCTCCCCTCTCCCATCCCCTCTCACCGTCCCCACCCCCACTCCCCTTTCCGCGTCCCGTCTCCCCAACCCCTCTCCCCGTCCCCTCTCCCACTCCCTTCTCCCCGTCCCCTCTCCCCGTTTACTCTCCCTCTCCCCTCTCCTTATCCCCGTCTTCTCTCCCTGTTCTCTCTCCACGGCCCTCTCCCCGTCCCTTCTCCCCGTGCCCTCTCCCTGTCCTCTCTCCCCGTCCCCTCTCCCCGTCCGCTCCCCCAGTCCCCTCTCCCCGTCCCCTCTCCCCGTCAACTCACCATGTCCCCTCTCCCCGTGGCGTCTCCCCATCCCCTCTCCCCGTCCTCTCTCCCCATCCCCTCTCCATCTTGCCGTCCCAACTCTCCGTCCCCTCTCCCCCCTCCCCTGTCCCCTTCCCCTCTCCCTCTTCCCTTCCAACGTCACCTCTCCCCGTCCCCTCTCCCCGTCCCCACTCACCGTCCTGTCTCCCGTCCCCTCTCCCTCTCCACTCTCCCCATCCCCTCTCCCCGTCCCCTCACCCCGTCCCCTCACCCCCTCCCCTGTCCCCGTCCCCTCTCCCTCTTCACTCTCCCTGTCACCTCTCCCCGTCCCCTCTCTTTCTCCTCTCTCCCCGTCCGCTATCCGCGTTCCCTCTACCCGTCCCCTCTCCGTGTCCCCTCTCCCCGTCGCCTCTCCCTCGCCCTTCTCCCCATCCCTTCTCCCCATCCCCTCTCACTCTCCCCTCTCCTCCTCCCCTCTCACCATCCCCTCTCCTCGTCCCCTCTCTCCGCCTCCTCTCACCGTCCCCTCTCCCTGTCCCCTCTCCCTGTCCCCTCTCCCCGTCCCCTCACCCCGTCCCCTCTGCCCGTCCCCTCTACCCATCTGCTCTCCACATCCCCTCACCCCGTCCCCTCTCCCCGTGGCCCCTCCCAGTCACCTCTCCCCGTCCCCTCTCCCTCTCCCCTCTCCCTGTCCTCTCTCCCCGTCCACTCTCCCCGTCCCCTCACCCGGTCCCCTCTCCCCGTGGCCTCTCCCCTTCCCCTCTCCCTCTCCCCTCTCCCCATCCCCTCTCCCCGTCTCCTCTCCCATCCCCTCTCCCCGTCCCCTCTCGCTGATCCCTCTGCCCATCCCCTCTCCGTGTCCCCTCTCCACGTCCCCATTCCCCGTCCCCTCTCCCAGTTCCCTCTCCCCGTCCCCTCTCCCTGTCGGCTCTCCCTGTCTCCTCTCCTCGGCCCTCTCCCGGACCCCTCTCCCTCTCCACTCTCCCCGTCCCCTCTGTCCGTCCCCTCACCCCGTCCCCTCACACCATCCGCTCTCCCCGTCCCCTCTCCGTCCACTCTCCCCATCCCCTCTCCCCCTCCCCTTTCCCCTTCCCCGCTACCCGTCCGCAACCCCATCCCTTCCCCCGTCCCGCCGCCCGTCCCCTCCCACCGTCCGCTCCCCCCGTCCCCTCTCACCGTCCCCTCTCCCCGTCACCTCTCCCTCTCCCTTCTCCCCATCCCGTCTCCCCGACACCTCACCCCCTCCCCTCCCCCCGTCCCCTCCCCACGTCCCCTCCCCCATCCCCTCCCCCCGTCCCCTCCCCCCATCCCCTCCCCCGTCCCCTCGCCTCCTCCCCACTCCGCATCCCTTCGCACTGTCCACTCCCCTGTCCCCTCCCCCCGTCCCCTCCTCCGGTCCCCTCCCCCCGTCCCCTCTCCCTCTCCCCTCTACCCGTCTGCTCTCCCCGTCCCCTCTCCCTATCCCGTCTCCCCAGCCCCTCTCCCTGTCACCTCTCCCCGTCACCTCTCCCCGTCACCTCTCCCCGTCCCCTCTCCCGGTCCCCTCTCCCCGTCACCTCTCCCTGTCCCCTCTCCCTGTCCCCTGCAGCGGGGGGAGCATGCCCCATACCCACTCCATAGGCGACCTCTCCCCGTCTCCTCTCCGTCGGGGACCTCCCAGTCCAGTATGCAATAGGGGCCTCTCCAATTAGCCTCACCTTTGTGAACCTGCCGCTGTCCCTCGAGGACCTCGCCCCCACCCCCTTTGACTTAGGGACCTCTCCCGGTCCCCTCTATCTCGGGCAACTCTTCCCATCACCTCTCCCATGGGGACCTCTCCCTGTCCATTTCACGTTGGGGACCTCTCTCCGTCCCCTCCCACAGGGAATATCTCCCCCATCCCTCGTGCAAAGGGACTTCTCCCACTTCCCACTCCCTCGACGACATCTCAATATTCCGTCCATCTCAGGGGCCTCTCACCATCTCCGTCACTCGGTGTCCTCTCCCTGTCTGATCTCCCTCGGTGTCCTCTCCCAGTCCCTTCTCCCTCGATGTCCTCTCCCTGTCCCCTCTCCCTCGGTGTCCTCTCCCAGTCCACTCTCCCTCGATGTCCGCTCCCAGTCCCCTCTCCCTCGGTGTCCTCTCCCAGTCCCCTCTCCCTCGGTGTCCTCTCCCAGTCCCATCTCCCTCGGTGTCCTCTCCCAGTCCCGTCTCCCTCGGTGTCCTCTCCCAGTCCCCTCTCCCTCGGTGACCTCCTCCAGACCCCTCTCCCTCGGTGTCATCTCCCAGTCCCCTCTCACTCGGTGTCCTCTCCCTGTCCGATCTGCCTTGGTGTCCTCTCCCAGTCCCCTCGCCCTCGGTGTCCTCTCCCAGTCCCCTCTCCCTCGGTGTCCTCTCCAAGTCCCTCTCCCACGGTGTCCTCTCCCAGTCCCCTCTCCCTCGGTGTCCTCTCCCATTCCCCTCTCCCTCGGTGTCCTCTCCCAGACCCCTCTCCCTCCGTGTTCTCACCCAATCCCCTCTCCCTCGGTGTCCTCTCCCATCCCCTCTCCCTCGGTGTCCTCTCCCAGTCCCCTCTCCCTCAGTGTCCTCTCCCAGACCCGTCTCCCTCGGTGTCCTCTCCCAGTCTGATCTCCCTCGGTGTCCTCTCCCAGTCCCCTCTCCCTCGGTGTCCTCTCCCAGTCCCATCTCCCTCGGTGTCCTCTCCCAGTCCCGTCTCCCTCGGTGTCCTCTCCCAATCCCCTCTCCCTCGGTGTCCTCTCCCAGTCCCCTGTCCCTCGGTGTCCTCTCCCTGTCCCCTGTCCCTCGGTGTCCTCTCCCTGTCCACTTTCCCTCGGTATCCTCTCCAGGTCCGCTGTCCCTCGGTGACCACTCCCAGTCCCCTCTCCCTCAGTGTCCTCTCCAAGTCCCCTCTCCCTCGTTGTCCTCTCCCAGTCCCCTCTCCCTCGGTGTCAACTCCCAGGCCCCTCACACTCAGTGTCCTCTCCCTGTCCCCTCTCCCTCGGTGTCCACTCCCTGTCCCCACTCCCTCGGTGTCCTCTCCCAGACCCCTCTCCCTCGGTGTCCTCTCGCAGTCCCCTCTCCCTCGTTGTCCTCTCCCAGTCCCCTGTCCCTCAGTGTCCTCTCCCTGTCCCCTCTCCCTCAGTGACTTCCCCCAGTCCACTTTCCCTCGGTATCCTCTCCCAATCCCCTCTCCCTCAGTGTCCTCTCCCTGTCCCTTCTTACTTGGTGTACTCTGCAAGTCCCCTCTCCCTCGGTGTCCTCTCACATTCCCCGCTCCCTCGGTGACCACTCCCAGTCCCCTCTTCCTCAGTGTCCTCTCCCAGTACCCTCTCCCTCGTTGTCCTCTCCCAGTCCCTTCTCCCTCGCTGTCCTCTCCCAGCCCCATCTCCCTCGGTGTCCTCTCCCTGTCCCCACTCCCTCGATGTCCGCTCCCAGTCCCCTCTCCCTCAGTGTCCGCTCCCAGTCCCCTCTCCCTCGGTGTCCTCTCCCTGTCCCCACATCTTCGGTCTCCTCTCCAAAACACCTCTCCCTCGGTGTCTTCTCCCAGACCCCACTACCTCAGTGTCCTCTCCCAGTCCCAACTCCCTCGCTGTCCGCCTCCAGTCCCCTCTCCCTCGGTGTCCTCTCCCTGTCCCCACATCCTCGGTCTCCTATCCCAGTCCCTTCTCCCTCCTTGTCCTCTCCCAGACCCCACCCCCTCGGTTTCATCTCCCAGTCCCCTCTCCCTCGTTGTCCTCTCCCAGTCCCCTCTCCCTCGGTGTCATGTCACAGTCCCCTCTACTTTGGTGTCCGCTCCCAGTCCCCTCTCCCCCGCTGTCCTCTCCCAGTCCCCTCTCCCTCGGTGTCCTCTCCCAGTCCCCTCTCCCTCGGTGTCCTCACCCTGTCCCCTCTCCCTCAGTGTCCTCTCCCAGTCCCCTCTCCATCGGTGTCCTCTCCCAATCCCCTCTACCTCGTTGTCCTCTCCCTGAAACCGTCTCCCACGGTGTCCTCTCCCAGTCCCCTCTCCCTCGGTGTCCTCTCCCAGTCCAATCGTCCGCGGTGTCCTCTCCCAGTCCCCTCTCCCTCGGTGTCCTCTCCCTGTCCCCTCTCTCTCGATGTCCTCACCCCATCCACTCTCTATCTCCCCTCTTCCCGGCCCCTCTCCGTGTCCCCTTTCCCCGTCCCATCTCCCCGTCCCATCTCCCCGTCACCTCTCCCAATCCCCTCTCCCCGTCCCCTCTCACTGTCCACTCACCCCGTCCCCTCTCACTGTCCACTCACCCCGTCCCCTCTCCCCATCACCTCTCCCTCTCCTCTCTCCTTGTCCCCTCTCCCCGTCCCCTCTCCGCGTCCCCTCTCCGCGTCCCCCCTCCCCACCCCGTCTCCCCGTCCCCTCTTCCCGTCCCCTCTCCCCATCCCCTCTCCCCGTCCCCTCTCCTCGTCACCCCTACCCATCAGCTTTCCCTCTCCCCTCTCCCCGACCCCAATCTGCATCCATTCTCCCCGTCCCCTCTTCCAATCCCCTCTCCCATCACCTCTCCCCATCCACTCTTCCCGTCGCCTCTCAGCGTCCCCTCTCCCTCGGTGTCCTCTCCCGGTCGCCACTCCCTCGGTGTCATCTCCCAAACCCTCTCACTCGGTGTCCTCTACCAGACCCCTCACACTCGGTGTCCTCTCACAGGCCCCTCTCCCTCGGTGTCCTCTCCCAGTCCCCTCTCCCTGGGTGTCCTCTCCCAGTCGCCTCACCCTCGGTGTCCTCTCCCAGTCCCCTCTCCCTCGGTGTCCTCTCCCACTCCCCTCTCCCTCGGTGTACTCTCCCAAACCCCTCTCCTTCAGTGTCCTCTCCCAGTCCCCTGTCCCTCGGTGTCCTCTCCCTGTCCCCTCTCCCTCAGTGACTTCCCCCAGTCCACTTTCCCTCGGTATCCTCTTCCCAGTCCCCTCTCCCTCGGTGTCCTCTCCCTGTCCCTTCTCACTTGGTGTCCTCTACCAGTCCCCTCTCCCTCGGTGTCCTCTCACATTCCCCCCTCCCTCGGTGACCACTCCCAGTCCCCTCTTCCTCAGTGTCCTCTCCAGTACCCTCTCCCTCGTTGTCCTCTCCCAGTCCCTTCTCCCTCGCTGTCCTCTCCCAGTCCCATCTCCCTCGGTGTCCTCTCCCTGTCCCCACTCCCTCGGTGTCCTCTCCCTGTCCCCACTCCCTCGGTGTCCGCTCCCAGTCCCCTTTCCCTCGGTGTCCTCCTCCCTGTCCCCACATCCTCGGTCTCCTCTACAAAACACCTCTCCCTCGGTGTCTTCTCCCAGACCCCACTACCTCAGTGTCCTTCCCAGTCCCAACTCCCTCGGTGTCTGCCTCCAGTCCCCTCTCCCTCGGTGTCCTCTCCCTGTCCCCACATCCTCGGTCTCCTCTCCCAGTCCCTTCTCCCTCCTTGTCCTCTCCCAGACCCCACCCCCTCGGTTTCATCTCCCAGTCCCCTCTCCCTCGTTGTCCTCTCCCAGTCCCCTCTGCCTCGGTGTCATGTCACAGTCCCCTCTACTTTGGTGTCCGCTCCCAATCCCCTCTCCCCTGCTGTCCTCTCCCAGTCCCCTCTCCCTCGGTGTCCCCTCCCAGTCCCCTCTCCCTCGGTGTCCTCTCCCAGTCCAATCGTCCGGGGTGTCCTCTCCCAGTCCCCTCTCCCTCGGTGTCCTCTCCCAGTCACCTCTCCCTCGGTGTCCTCTCCCAGTCCCCACTACATCGGTTTCCTCTCCCAGTCCCCTCTCCCTCGGTGTCCTCTCCCAGTCCCCTCTCCCTCGGTGTCCTCTCCCGGTCCCCTCTCCCTCGGTGTCTTCTCCCAGTCCCCTCTCCCTCGGTGTCCTCTCCCGGTCCCCTCTCCCTCGGTGTCCTCTCCGAGACCCCTCACACTCGGTATCCTCTCCCTGTCCGCTCTCCCTCGGTGTCCTCTCACAGTTGCCTCTCCCTCGGTGTCCTCTCCCTGTCCCCACATCCTCGGAGTCCTTTCCCAGTCCCCTCTCCCTCGGTGTCATCTCCCAGTCCCCACTATCTCGGTTTCCTCTCCCAGTGACCTCTCCCTCGGTGTCCTCTCCAAGTCCCCTCTCCCTCGGTGTCCTCTCCCTGTCCCCACATCCTCGGAGTCCTTTCCCAGTCCCCTCTCCCTCGGTGTCATCTCCCAGTCCCCACTATCTCGGTTTCCTCTCCCAGTCTCCTCTACCTCGTTGTCCTCTCCCAGTCCCCTCTCCCTCGGTGACCTCTCCCATTCCCGTCTCCCTCGGTGTCGTCTCCCAGTCCCCTCTCCGTCGGTGTCGTCTCCCAGTCCCCACTCCCTCGGTGTCCTCTCCCTGACCCCTCTCCCTCCACGTCCTATCCCAGTCCCCTCTCCCTCGGTGTCCTCTCCCAGTCCCCTCTCCCTCGGTGTCCTCTCCTTTTCCCCTCTGCCTTGGTGTCCTCTCCCTTCCCCTCTCCCTCAGTGTCCTCTCCCAGTCCCCTCTCCCTCGGTGTCCACTCCCAGTCCCATTACCCTCGGTGTCCTCTCCCAGTCACCTCTCCCTCTGTGTCCTCTCCCAGTCCCCTCTCCCTCTGTGTCCTCTCCCAGTCCCCTCTCCCTCGGTGTCCTCGCGCAGTCCCCTCTCCCTCGATGTCCTCCCCAAGTGCCCTCTCCCTCGGTGTCCTCTCACAAACCCCTCTCCTCGGTGACTTCTCCGAGTCCCCTCTCACTTGGTGTCCTCTTCCAACCTTCTCTCCATCGGTGTCCTCTCCCAGTCTTCTCTCTCCTCGATGTCCACTCCCAGTCCCCTCTCCCTCGGTGTCCTCTCCCTTTCCACTCTCCTCGATGTCCTCTCCCAGTCTCGTCTCATTCGGGGACCTGCCCCATTCCCCACCAGTGGGTGAATTTTCCCCGTTCCCTCTCCCAGAGGATCTCTCCCCGTCCCCTCTCCCTCAGGCAACACACCCTGTGCTCTCTCCCATTTCCCATGCACCTCCTCTCCATCTCCTCACCTCCTCTCCCCACTACCTCTCCCCCTTCACGGCCTCCCTGAGCCCTCACTCTTCCCACTCTTTATCTCTCCACGCTTCTTCCACTCTCTCCACCCCTCTCCCTCTACACGCCCCCGTCTAGCTCACCCCGTCCCCTCTCTCTCTCGTCGCCCAATCTCCCTCTCCCTGCCCCCTCACCCTATCCCTCTCCCCACACCCTCTCCCTCTTCCCGCCCCCTCTCCCTCTCCCCGCCCCTCTCCGTTTCCCCACCCCCCTCCCTTTCCCACCCACTCTCCCTCTCCCCGCCCCCTCGCCCCGCCCCCGCCCCCTCTCCCTCTCCCCATCCCCCTCCCTCTAACCGCCGCCTCTCCCTCCCCCCGGCCGCTCTCCCCTCCCCGCACCCTCTCCCTCTACCTGCCCCCCCTCCTTCACCCCGCCCCCTCTCCCTCTACTCGCCCCATCTCCAACTACCAGCCCCCTCTCCCTCTAACCACACCATCTCCATCTACCCGCCCCCTCTCCCACTACCGACCCCCTCTCACTATCCACGTCCCCTCTCACTCTCCCCACACACTCTCCCCATCCCTACCCCCTCTCCCTCTCTCCGCACCCTCTCCCTCTCCCTGACCCCTCTCCCTCTCCCCGCCCCCTCTCCCACACCCCGCCCCCTCTCCCTCTCACCGCACCCTCTCCCTCCCCCCACCCCCTCTCGCTCCCCCCGCCCCTTCTCCCTCTCCCCGCCCCCTCACGCCCTCCTCACCCCTACTTCCGCCCTCTGCTCCCTCTCACTCTCCCCGCCCCCTCTCACACTTTCCGCCCTCTCTCCCTCTCCCCACCCCATCTCACTTTCCCCGCTCCCTCACCCTCTCTCCGCCCCCTCAACCACTCCCCACCCCATCTCCCTCTCTCCACCCCCTCTCCCATTCTCCGCCCCCTTACCCTCTCCCTGCTCCCTCTCCCTCAACTCGCCCCTTCTCCCACATCCCCCCCTCACCTTCTCTCCTCCCCCTCTCCCACTCCCCACCCCCTCTCTCTCTCCCCGCGTCCTCTCCCTCTCCCCACTCCCTCTCTAACTCCCCGCCCAATCTCCCTCTAGCTGCCCCCTCTCCCTCTCTCCACCCCCTCTCCCACTCCCCGCCCCCTCTCTTCCTCTCGCCGCCCACTCTCCCTCTACCCGCCCACTCACCTTTTCCCTGCCCCCTCTCCCTCTCCCCGCCCCCTCTCCCTCTCTCCGCCTCCACTCTCTCTCCCGCCCCCTCTCCATCTCTCCACCCCCTATCCCACTGTACGCCCCCTCTCACTCTCCCGCCCCCTCTCCCTCTCCCTGCCCCCTCTCCATCTCCCCGCCCCCTCTACCTTTCCCCGCCTCTTCTCCCTCTCCCCGCCCACTCTCCCCCTCCCCGCCCCCTCTTCCTCTCCGCGCCCCTCTCCCTCTCCCCGCCCCCTCTCCCTCTCTCCGCCCCCTCTCCCACTCCCTTCCCCCGCCCCCTCTCCCTCTAACGGCCCCCTCTCCCTCTAACCACCTCCTCTCCCTCTACCCTCTCCACTCCCTCTCCACGCCCCCTCATCCCGTCCCCTCTACCCGCCCCCTCTTCCTGTCCCGTCACCCCATTCCTTCCACCTCTACCCTAACTCTCTCCCTCACCCAGCCCCCTCTCCACGCCGCTCTCACTCTCCCCCTCTCACTCAAGACGCCCCCTCTCCGTTTCCCCGCACACTCTCCCATTCCCCGCCGCCTCTAACTTTCCCTCTCCATCCCACTTCATGGTCTCCCCGCCCACTCTCTCCGCCCACACTTTTTCTCTCCGCTCCTTCTCCCACCCTCCTCGCCCGCTATCCCTCTCCCCGCCCCCTCTGCCACTCCCCACACCCTTTCCCACACCGCGCCCCCTCTCCCTCTCCCCGCCCCGTCTCCAACTCACCGCCCCCTCACACTCTCCCCGCCCCCTCTCCCCGCCCCCTCTCCCCGACCCTCTCCCTCTCCCCGCCCCCTCTCCCCGACCCTCTCCCTCTCCCCGCCTCCTCTCCCCGCCTCCTCTCCCCGACCCTCTCCCTCTCCCCGCACCCTCTCCCTCTCCATCTCCACGCCCCTCTCCATATCCCCGCCTCGTCTCCATCTCCCCTCGCCCTCTCCCCGCCAACTCTCCCACTCCCTCCCCCCACTTCACAGTCTCCCCGCGCACTCTCTCTGCCCACTCTTTTTCTCTCCGCCCCTTCTCCCCCTCTCCCCACCCCCTCTCCCTCTCCCCGCCCCCTCTCCCTATCCCCGCCCCCTCACACACTGCCCGCCCCCTCTCCCTCTCCCCGCCCCCTCTCCCTATCCCCGCCCCCTCACACACTGCCCGCCCCCTCTCCCTCTCCCGGCCCCTCTCCCTGTCCCCGCCCCCTCTCCCTGTCCCCGCCCCCTCTCATTGTCCCTCTCAGTTCATTCCACATTTGGGCAGCCTAATTGTCCACTCACTGTCCGCGCATGTGCAGCTTGCTCACATTCCGCTCTTGCGCCGCCCGCTCGCATCCCCCGCATGTGCAGCCCGCTCTCTGTCCTTGCATGTGCAGCCGGCTCGCAGTCCGCGCATGTGCAGACCGCTCGCAGACAGCGCATGTGCAGCCTGCTCGAGGTCCACGCATGTGCAGCTCACTCGTATTCCTCGTATTTGCATCTCTCTCCCATCCCGCGCACGTGCAGCTCGCTCCCATTCCGCGCATGTGCAACTCGCTCCCCTTCTGCGCATGTGTAGCTCGCCACCTGATGATGTCAATCCTGGAAATGGAGGTTTTCTGTTCAATGGGTTAGAACAGGAGCGGAGTTGGATTAAATTTACAGATCATTTAAAGAGGTAGCGGCAATATCATGGACCAAATGGTCTCATTCTGAGCTGTATCATTCTTTAATCCGATGGTTCATGTGATTGTTGTTTCAGTTCTGGTGGATGGAAGATCCCAGACTCTGATGTCTCAGGCTATCACTGCTCCACACACCTTCCAGGCTGGTTAAAGGGTAATTTCAGACTTTCTAATATCAGATTTACATTCACTGTCCAGCACTGTTCACATCCCTTACATTCTTCAATATTTATAATCCTCATTTCAGGTTCACATCCCACCCTGGGAGAGGGGGTGGTAAACAGGACAGTTTGTTTTACTTGGCAACTTTATCCCTGCTACTGGACCCGAGACATAATGATTAAAAATTGCAGCAGTTACTTCGTTTATGAGCTGAAGCCGCCGCCAAGCTGTGAGGCTGCTTATTGCACAGGTACATTGCTGTTTATAAATGACCCAGGAGGGTGAGTCTGGATGTGCCGGGTCACTCACTGAAATATTCATGTTCCATCTGCTCCTCGTTGTTGTAAGAACCACAACGTATAAAGGTCTGAAATATAACGTGAACCTTTCACCAAAAGTATAGGGAAATGAATCAGACCCTGTAGTCATCAAGGACAACAAACAGACACACGGTTTGATCAAGGGGTAGGTTTTATAGCGTGTTAGAGGGGGAGAGCGTGTTACAGGGGGAGAGAGGGGTGAAGAGGTGGAGAGGTTTAGGGAGCGATTTCCAATGCTTAGAGTCCAGGCGGCTGAACACACGCCTGCCAATGTCGGGTATCCGGGATTGGAGGAGTAGAGGTTTATTTGAGGGTTGGGGGTCTGGTAGGAATATTATTGCGATTGGGTGTGGGGGCTGTGGGAGTGAACTGTGGACCGGGTGGGTGGGGGTGCATAACCATCAAGGGTTTGGACACCAACATAACGGCCTGCGTCCTCTAACCTCAGAACCGTCTGAGATTTGATACAAATGGGGAAATGTGTGAGGATCCTGTGAAATTCCTGATGCACACACGTGCAGTGAAATTGCCCGTGAGGATTAAAGTTAGGATGGGCTGATTCCCGTTGCTGGGACTCTCCACAATTCTCTCTGTTAGAATCACCCAGGACTTCCCATCTCCGGTGGGTGATGACCTTCGTTCCCGGGGGGTACTCTGGAAGATTCATGGGGAAAACCCCTCGGAGTCCCCATGTGAGGAATACACGGAAATTGCCCCGGAAAATGGAACTTCCGATGGAAAATTTCCCTGCACCATGAGTATCCGACTCTAACATTTAAGATGAGGAATTTGGTTGGTTCTGAGGAATTTAGCAGGGTAGTTACCATCGAAAAAGGAGAAGGGTTAAAACCACTTCCACCTGCTCGGTTATTCTAGGACTGACACCCACCCCAGACCCACACAGGAAGCCTCCCCACGCACTCCCTCCCGCTCACCACCCCGCCTCCCACCACACACCACCTACCCCGCCCCCCAAACATCCTCACCCCCAAATAACCCCAGTTGTAACTCTGATGCACAACTGACTTCTGGACCACCTCCCCAAACCCCAACTATTCTCCCCAAAACCCAGTTCCAGACAGCAGCCCACCCCCCACAACCACAGGCACACGACAGTCCTCCCCATTACCAGGCTACCCCCCGCAAACAGCAACCACCTGCCCTCAGTTTGATGTAGCGACTGAGGGTATTGGGACGTCGTGGCTGGGGGAGAAAGGATTTGAGGAGGGTGAGTGTCGTGAATGAGGTGAGTGGGATGTTGTGGCTGAGAGGATTGGGATATAGTGAGTGAGGGGAGTGGGATTTAGTAAGTGAGGGGAGTGGGATATAGTGAGTGAGGGGAGTGGGATATAGTGAGTGAGGGGTGTGGGATATATTGAGAGAAGGGGTGGGATGTACTGACTGAGGGCAGTGTAATGTAGTGACTGAGGGGTGTTGGATTTAGTGACTGGTGTGACTGGGAATTATGTACAGTCATGAGTGACAAAGCAGAATTAATTTGGTGGGGTGCAGACTATATAAAAGATGAAGTGAATCATTTGCTAAACTTTCCTACCAAGTGAATGCTCTCTGGAAGTGCTCCACACGCTTTAATCTCCCATGTCCCCTTACTTCATTGCAGATCCACAGACAGCACCAGCTCCAGAACTTGAGGAACACTCGACAGAAGAATTCACTTTCCCTGCTTCTTCTAGACCAACAGCATCTGAAATAACAGGTATCAGGCTGGAGTGGATATTCTACAGAAAATCTTCACACAGTATGATCGCTGAAATCTGATGCTCAAGGTAGCGGGATGTACTGACTGAGGGGAGTGGGATGTAGTGAGTGGAGGAATGGAATGCTGCGGCTGAGGGGAATGGGGAGTTGGAACTGAGGGGATTTGGATTCTGTGATCAAGGGTGACTGAATTTTTGGGATGTAACAACTGTGTGAGTGGGACATAGTGAGTTAGGGGAATGGGATGTAGTGAAGTGGCGATTGAAATTTAGTAACTGAGGGCTGGAATCCTAGGTTTTATTTTTTACTTTCTTTATTTTACCTTCTTGCCTCATGCAACCTGCTTTCACTTCCAATCTGCTTCTTGCAGCTTTTGACTCTTTAAATCTGAAGCATGTTGCATTTTCTCTTTCCCTAAATCTTAACTTCGTTTACAGGACCTGCTTCAGACTTTCTCCTGTTCCATTCCCCTAACTTTTGTGCTCTTGTCTTCAAGTTGGGTGTGGTTATCTGTTCCCATTGCACCAGCCTCTCTGGCAGCTACTGACAATAAAGTTTCTATTGGGCCTACCAAACTTCCCCTTTTCAGTGCCTTCTGTTTCTCTGGAAAGCTAGCAGAACTCCAACAGCTTCCCAAACAAGATGCTGTCTGTCTTCTTCCGTGTGTGTCTGTGGGAGATACCTACCAGCCTGGACACCTGTTGCTATGTAACAACACCATTTCTTCTACTGATGTGTTTGCTGAATTTCTTTAGCTGTAAACTCTCATTTGAAATGCAACATTCACTCCGAGAACCTACAAGTGCCAATATAAACGACTTAAAGTCCATATTTACTAAAACATGTGACGTTCACTCGAGCTTCATGTCAAACGAGTGAATTCTCGACTTATCTCCACTCCTCGCTCCCTCATCTCCCGCGTCCATCATTACAGATTCAGAGACTTCTCCAGCTCAGGAGCCCGAGGAACAATCGACGAAAGAATCTGTTGATATAAAACCTACTATTTTAGCGAAGTCTTCAATCTCAGATATCTGTATGCTGGGGTTGCTGCGAAACAGATTCCTCACTTCAATTGACTCCAGGAGGGTTCTATCAAATGTATCATTCAAACGCTTACAGAGGGAACGTGTAATTATGCCAGAGGATAATGATACGTAATGTTTCGGTGAACTAGAATGTGGTGACTGGGGGGGGAGTGAGATGTAAGGACTGAGGGGGGTGGGATGTGGTGACATATTGGAGTGGGATGCAGCAGCTGAGGAGAGTGGGATGTGGTGACTTAGTGGAGTGTGTTTCAGCGACTGAGCGTAGTGGGATGTAGTGACTGAGGGGAGTGGGATGTAGTGACTGAAGGGAGTGGGATGTAATGACTGAGGGGAGTGGGATATAATGACTGAAGGGAGAGAGATGTAGTGACAGAGGGGAGTGGGATGTAATAACTCAGGGGAGAGGGATGTAGTGACTGAGGGGAGTGGTATGTAATGACTGAGGGAAGAGGGATATAGTGACTGAGGGGAGTGGGATGTAATGACTGAGGGGAGAGTGATGTAGTGACTGATGGGACTTGGAGTTAGTCACAGGAGTACAGACAGGATTGACAGAGCAGGGTAACATTGGTGGTCTTCAAGTGGAATATCTGATTGAATGATGCAGTGAATAATTTCCTCAATTTTCTTACCAATTAAATGATCTCTTGAGTTGATGGGTGCACATCAATACCCCATGTCTCTTTACTTTATTGCAGATCAAGGGACAACACCAACTCTGGAATCTGAGGAACACTCGAGTCGGAAATCTACACACCCTGAAACAACTAGCCCAACAGGATCTGAAATACCAGGTATCAGTTTGGAGGAGATATTCCACAGAAAACTTTCACACATCATGTTCACTGAAACCTGGAACTGAAGGCAGTGTGGTGCGCTGATGGAGGGGAGCGGGGTATTGCGACTGAGGGGAATACAGTGAAGTAACTGATAGGAGTGGGATTATAGACTGAGTGGAGTTGGATGCAGTGACTGAGGGGAGTGCCATGAACTGACTAGGTTGTTTGGGATGTTGTGACTGAATGGAGTTGGATACATTGACAGAAGGAGTTTAAATACACTGTATTAGGTGAGCGAGATGCATTGACTGAGGGGTTAATTAAGTTGTGACTTTGGGAAGTGGAATACAGCAATTCAGTGAAGGGGATGCACTGACCGAGGACAGAGAGATGTAATGATTCAGGGGAGCAGCATTTAATTACCATTTCGAGTGGTTTGCAGTGACTGAGTGATGTGAGATGCAGTGATGGACGGGATTCGGGTTCAGCGACACTCTGGAGTCGGATGCCCTAACTGGGTGGAGTTGAAACCCGTGACTTAGCGGAGTGGGAAATAGTGACTGCAGGGAGTGGGATGTCGAGAATGAGGGGTTTGGCATGTAGTTACTGAGGGGGGTGGAATGTAAAGAATGGGGGGTGGTTAGGTTGTAGTGACTGAGGGGAGTGGGATGTAATGACTGAGGGGAGTGATAAATAGTGGATGCAGGGAGTGGGATGTGATGACTGAGAGAAGTGGTATGTAGTAACTGACGGGAGTGGGATTTAGTAACTCTGGTGAGTGGGAGGTAGTGACTCAGGGGAGTGGGATGTAGTTACTGAGGGGAGCTGGAAGATATCACTGTGGTGACTGAAATGTAATTCCTGAGGGGCTTCAGTTGCTGTGATTGATGGAAGTCGGATGAACTGGCTGAGGGGAATCGAATTTATTCTCCTGGGGAGTGCAATGTATTGCAGAGGTGAGAATGATGCATGGAAGTGAGATTTAGCATCTGAGGGAAGTAGAATGTTTTGACTTTGGGGAGTGTGATACAGTGACAGAGGGGAGTGGGATGCAGCGGCTGAGTGGAGTGGGATGTAATTACCGAGGAGAGTGAGAAGTAATGTCTGAGGGGAGTGGGATGCAGTATTTGTTGGGAGCGTGATGCCGTGTCTGAGGGGAGAGAGAATGTAGTGAATGGGAGGATTGGGATGTGGTATCTTAGGGGAGTGGGATGCAGTGACAGAGGGGAGTGCGATGCAGTGTCTAATAGGAGAAGGATGTAGTGACTGAGTGGACTGTAGGGTCTGAGGGGAGAGGAATGTTGTGACTGAGGGGAGTGAGATGCAGTGAATTAGGTGGAGTGGGATTTTTTGATTGAGGGGAGTGGGATATAGTGACTGAGGTGAGTGGATGCAGTGACTGAGGAGAGTGGGATGCCGTGACTGAGGGGGGTGGGATGCAGTGACAGAGGGGAGTGGGATATAGTGACTGAAGTGAGTGGATGCAGTGACTGAGGGGAGTGGGATGCAGTGAATGAGTGGAGTGGGATGCCGTGACTGAGGGGGTGGGTTGTTTTGACTGAGGGGAGTGGGATGCAATGACATAGGGGATTGGGATGCAGTGGCTGAGTGGAGTGGGATGTAATTACCGAGGAAAGTGAGAAGTAATGTCTGAGGGGAGTGGGATGCAGTATTTGAGGGGAGAGGGATGTAGTGAATGGGTGAGTGGGATATAATGGCTTAGGGGAGTGTGATGCAGTGTCTGAGGGGAGAGTGAATTAGTGACTGAGGGGGCTGCGTTGTTTTGAATGAGGGGAGTGGGATGCAGTGACAGAGGGGAGTGTGATTTTGCGACTGAGGGGAGTGGGATGTAGTAATTAAGGGGAGTGGGATGTAGTAATTAAGGGGAGTGTGATGCAGTGACTGAGGGGAGTGTGATTTTGCGACTGAGGGGAGTGGGATGTAGTAATTAAGGGGAGTGGGATGTAGTAATTAAGGGGAGTGGGATGCAGTGACTGAGGGGAGTGGGATTTTGAGACTGAGGGGAGTGGGATGTAGTAATTAAGGGGAGTGGGATGCAGTGACTGAGCGGAGTGGGATGTAATAACTGAGTGGAGTGGGATGCTGTTATTAAGGGGAGTGGGATGTTAGGACTGAGGGCAGTTGGATGCCATGACTGACGGGAATGGGATATAGTCACTGAGATGAATGGGATTTAGCGACTGAGGGGAGATGGATGCAGTGACTGAGCGGAGAGGGTTGCAATGGCTGAGGGGAGTGGGATGTAGTGACTGGGGCCAATGGGATGTAGTGACTGTTGGCAGTGTGATACAGTGTCTGAGGGTCGTGGGAGGCACTGACTGAGGGGAATGGGATGTTGTGACTGAGGGGAGTGTGATGTAGTGACTGAGAGGGGTGGGACACAGTGACTGAGGGGAGAGGGATGCAGTAACTGAAGTGAGTGGGATGTAACGACTGAGTGGGGAGGAATGTAGTGACTGAGGGGAGTTTGATGCAGTGACTGAGGTGACTGGTATGCTTTCACTGAGCGGATTGTGATGCAGGGGCTGAGGGGAGTGAATTGCAGTTCTGACCGGATTGGGCTGCAGTGACATAGGGGTGTGGGATGTAGCTAATATGTGGAGTGAGATGTAGTGAGTGAGTGGAGTGGGATGTTGTGACTGAGGGGGTGGGATGTAGTGACTGATGCGTGTGGGGTGTAGTGAGTGAGGGGAGTTTGATGCTGTGACTGAAGTGACTGGGATGCAGTGACTGAGGGGAGTGTAATGCAGTGTCAGAGGGGAATGGGATGCAGCGACATAGGGGAGTGGGATGTAGTTACTGAGGGGAGTGGGATGTAGTGACTGTGGGCAGTGCGATGCAATGACTGAGGGGAGTGGGATGCAGTGACTGAGTGGAATGGGATTCGGCGACTGTGTAGAGTGGCATGCAATGGTCGATGGGAGTGGGATGCAATGATTGATGGGCATCGGATGTAGTGACTGATCGATGTCTTGTTCAGTTAGCGAGATGAATGTTATTAGGTAAGTGAGGGGAATGTTATTAAGTAAGCGAGGGGATCTCAATTCAGTGACCGACTGCAGTGTAATTCAGAGACCGAGGTGACTGTTATTAAGTGAGCGAGGAGAGTGTATGTCATTGAGCGGGGAGAGGGGTTTAATGCGGTGAGTGAGGGGAGTAGGAAGTGGTGACTGAAGAGGAGTTGGCTGTAATGACAGAGAGGAGTTAGTTATAGTTATTCAGGGAAGTGAGAAGTACTGTCTGTGGAGTGTAGGATGTAGTAAGTGACGGGAGTGGGATGTTGTGACGGAAAGTAGAGGGACTTACTCACTGGGGTATATTCTTGAGCGTCAGGTTTGCATTTTTTGGTTTCAGAATGTATAAATAATGAACAGATTCATTTCCAAAACTTTCCTACAAATTAAATGATGTCTTGAGGTGATCTGCACTCTGCAAACTCCCCATGTCTCCTTACTTCATTACAGATCCAGGGACAACACGAACTCCGAAACCTGAGGAACACTCCACTCGTGAATCCACTGCCCATCCATCATCTCGCTCAACAGCGTTGGAACTAACAGGTATCAGCCTGGAGATAATTTTCTACCGAACAACTTCACACAAAATGGTGTCTGAAATCTCATGCTGAAAGATTTAGGATATAGTTACTGTGCGGAGTGGGATGAAGTGACTGAGGGCAGTGGGATACAGTGATTGAGTGAAGTGAGATGCGGTGACTGAGGGGATTGGGATTAAGTGACTGAGGGAAGAGAGATGCGGTGACGGAGGTTAGTGGGATGTAGTGACTGAGGGCAGTGGGATGTAGTGACTGAGGGGACTAGGATGCAGAGACTGAGGGGAGTGGGATGTAGCGACTGAGGGGAGTGGGATGTAGTGACTGAGGGTAGTTGCATGTGTTCACTGAGGGGAATGGGGTGTAGTGACTGAGGGGAGTGAGATGTAGTGACTGAGTGGAGTGGGATGTAGTGACTGAGGGGAGTGGGATGTACTAACTGAAGGGATTGGAATGTAGTGACTTAGGGGAGTGGGATATAATGACTAACGGGAGTGGGATGTAGTGACTGAGAGCCGTGGGATGTAGTGGCTGTGTGGAGTTGGATATACTGAGTGAGAGGATTTGGATGTAATGACTGACTGATTGGGATATAGTGGGTTAGGTTAATGGTATTTTGTGAGTGCGGGGAGCGGGATTTAGGGACTGAGGGCTGGAATCCAAACGTTCATTGTTTACTTTCTTTATTTAACTTCTCACCTCTTGCAATCTGCTCTCAGCTGCCTGCCCAGACCCCTGTTGCCAGGCAACAGCACTATTTTTTCTAATCTTGTGTTATTTTTGTAAGTTGAAAACAATCATTTGCAATGCAAGCACACTTTAAAGTGAAAGCAGTACTCAATGTCATATTTATTATCACACAATTAAAGAAATAGAGCAACAATATACGATTCTTAAATTATCAACATTTTCTAAAATGTGTCACGTTCACTGAAGCTTCCTGTCAAACGAGTGACATCTCCAGTTATCCGCCCTCTTCACTTAATTTGACTATAGATGTATTGAATCAAATACATTATTCAGTCACTTACAGAGGAAATGTGCAATTGTGCCAGAGAAAATGATTTGCATTGTTTTGTTAAACTTGAATGTGGTGACTGAGGGGCGTAGAATGTAGTGGCTGAGGGGAGTGGATGCAGTGAATTAGGTGAGTAGGATGCAGTGAATGAGGGGATGGGAAGTAGTGACTGAGGGGAGTGGGAAGCAGTGAACGAGGGGAGTGGGATGCAATGACTGAGTGTAGTGGGGTGCAGAGACTGAGGGGACTGGAATTTAGTCACTGGCATACAGCCTGGAATGACAGAGCACGGTGATATTTGTGGGTTTACTATTGTATAACTGATGAATTGAATCATTTCCTAAACTTTCCTACAAATTCAAAACTCTCTTGAGGTGTTGGGTACACGTTAATCCCCCATGTCGCCTTACTTCATTGCAGAACAAGTGACAAAACCAACTCCGAAATCTGAGGAACACGCGACTCGAAAATCCACTTTCCCTGAATCAACTAGCACAAAAGAACGTAAAAAATCAGGTATCACTTTGGAGGGGATATCTAACCGAAAATCTCTGGACGGTCTGGGATGTGCTAAATGAGGGGAGTGGGATTTAGTGACTGAGGAGAGTGGGATGTCGTGACTGAGGGGAGAGGGTTGTCGCGACTAAGGGGAGTGGGATGCCGTAACAGTAGACTGGGCTGTAGAGACTGAGAGGAGCAGTATGTAGTGACTGAGGGGAGTGGGATGTAGTGACTGAGGGGAGTGGGAGGCTGTGAATGAGGGGAGTGGGATGCATTGACTGAGGGGAGTGGGATGCAGTGACTGAGGGGTTTGGGATGTAGTGACTAAGGGGAGTGTGATTCAGTGACTGAGGGGAGTGTGATTCAGTGACTGAGGGGAGTGTGATTCAGTGACTGAGGGGAGTGTGATTCAGTGACTGAGGGGAGTGGGATACAGTGACTGAGGGGAGTGGGATGCATTGACTGAGGGGAGTGGGATGCAATGACTGAGGTGTTTGGGATGTAGTGACTAAGGGGAGTGGGATGTCGTGACTGAGGGGAGAGGGATGCAGTGACTGATTGGTTGGATGTAGTGACTGAGAGGAAAGGGATGTTGTGACTGTGGGAAGAGTGATGCAGTGACGGAGGGGATAGGGATGCAGTGACTGAGGGGAATGGGATGTAGTGACTGAGGCGAGTGGAATGTAGTTGCTGCAGGGATAGGAATGTACTGACTGAGGGGACTGGAAGTAAGTCACTGGGGTACAGCCAGGAGTAACACAGCAGGTTGACATTTGTGGGTTTACAATTGTATAGCTAATGAATTGAATCATTTCCTAAACTTTCCTACAAATTCAAAGTTCTCTTGAGGTGATGGGTACACGTTAATCCCCCATGTCTCCATACTTCATTGCAGAACAAGCGACAAAACAAACTCTGGAATCTGAGGAACCCTTGACTCAAAAATCCACTTTGCCTGAATCAACTTGCCCAAAAGGAAATGGAAAATCAGGTGTCAATTTGGAGGGGATATTCCACAGAAAATCTCTGGACGGTGTGGGATGTGCTGACTGAGGAGTGGGATTTAGTGACTGAGGAGAGTAGGATTTTGTGACTGAGGGGAGAGTGATGTCGTGACTGAGGGGAGTGTGATGCAGTGACTGAGTAGAGTGGGATGTAGTGACTGAGACGAGTGTGATGCAGTGACTGAGTAGAGTGGGATGTAGTGACTGTACGGAGTGGAATGTAGTAACTGAGCGAAGTGGGATACAGTGACTGAGGGGAGTGGGATGCAGTCACTGAGGGGAGCCGGATGCAGTGTCTGAAGGGAGTGGGATGCAGTGACTTAGGGGAGTGGGATGCAGTGACTGAGGGGAGTGGGGTGTAGTTACTGAGGTGAGTGGGTTATAGTTACTGTGGGTAGTGTCATGTAGAGATTGTGGGGAGTGAGTTTTAATGACTGAGGGGAGTGGGACGTAGTGAATGTGGGGAGTGGGATGTAGTGACTGAGGTAAGTGCGATGTAGTAACTGAGGGGAGTGGGATGTAGTGAATGAGGGGAGTGGGTTGTAGTGACTGAGGTAAGTGCGATGTAGTAACTGAGGGGAGTGGGATGTAGGTACTGAGGTAAGTGGGATGTAGTGACTGAGGGGAGTGGGATGTAGTTACTGAGGGGAGTGTGATGTAGTCACTGTGGGCAGTGGGAAGCAGTGACTGAGAGGAGTACGATGTCCTGACTGAGGGGAGTGGGATGTAGTCACTGAGTGGAGTGGGATATAGTGACTGAGGGGAGTGGGATGTAGTCAATGAGGACAGTGGGATGTAGTTACTGAGGGGACTGGGATATTGTGACTGAGGGGAGTGGGATGTAGTTACTGAGGGGTATGTGATCTAGTGACTGAGGGGAGTAATATATAGTGACTGAGGGGAATGGGATGCAGTGACTGAGGAGAGTTGGAAGGCAGTGACTGAGGGGAGTGGGAAGCAGTCACTGAGGGTAGTGGCATGTAGTGACTGTGGGGCGTGGGTTTTTCTAACTGAGGGGAGTGGGACATAGTGAATGTGGGGAGTGGGATGTAGTGACTGAGGTAAGTGGGATATAGAGACTGAAGGGAGTGGGATTTATTTACTGAGGGGAGTGTGATGTAGTCACTGTGGGGAGTAGGATGGAGTGACTGAGGGAAGTGTATTGTAGTCACTGAGGAGAGTGGGATTTAGTCACTGAGGGGTGTGTGATCTAGCGACTGAGGGGAGAAGTATATAGTGACTGAGGGGAATGGGATGCAGTGACTGAGGTGAGTTGGATGCAGTGACTGAGGTGAGTGGGAAGCAGTGACTGAGGGGTGTGGGACAGAGTGACTGTGGGGAGTAGGAGGTTGCTAGTGAGAGGATTGTGATGTAGTGACTGACTTTAATGGAATTTGGTGACTGAGGCGAGTGGCATACTGTGACTGAGGGGATTGGGATGCAGTGACTGAGCGGAGTGGGATGTAGTGACTGTGGGGAGTGGGATGTACTGACTGAGCGGAGTGGGATGAAGTGACTGAGGGGAGTGGGATGTAGTGACTATGGGGAGTGGGATGTACTGACTCAGGAGAGTTGGACGTAGTGAATGAGGGGAATGGGATGTAGTGACTGAGGTAAGTGGGATGTAGTGACTGAGGTGAGTGGGATGTAGTTACTAAGGGGAAAGTGATGTAGTCACTGTGGGGAGTGGGATGCAGTGACTGAGAGGAGTACGATGTACTGACTGAGGGGAGTGGGATGTAGTCACTGAGCGGATTGGGATATAGTGACTGATGGATTGGGATGCAGTGACTGAGTGGAGTGGGATGTAGTGACTGTGGGGAGTGCAATGTACTGACTGAGGGCAGTGGGATGAAGTGACTGAGGGGAGTGGGATGTAGTGACTACGGGGAGTGGGATGTACTGACTCAGGGGAGTGGGACGTAGTGAATGAGGGGAGTGGGATGTAGTGACTGAGGTTAGTGGGATGTAGTGACTGAGGTGAGTGGGATGTAGTTACTAAGGGGAGTGTGATGTAGTCACTGTGGGGAGTGGGATGCAGTGACTGAGAGGAGTACGATGTACTGACTGAGGGGAGTGGGATGTAGTCACTGAGTGGATTGGGATTATAGTGACTGAGGGGAGTGGGATGTAGTCAATGTGGACAGTGAGATGTAGTTACTGAGGGCACTGGGATATTGTGACTGAGAGGAGTGGGATGCAGTCACTGAGGAGAGTGGGGTGTAGTTACTGAAGGAATTGGGATGTATTGACTGAGGGGAGTGGGGTGCAGTGACTGAGAGGAGAGTGATGTATTTACTGAGGGGACGGGGATATTGTGACTGAGGGGAGCGGGATGTAGTGAGGGAGGGAAGTGGGATGTAGTGATTGAGGGGAGCGGGATGTAGTGACTGAGGAGAGTGGGATGCAGTGACAGAGGGGAGTGTGATGTAGTGACTGAGGGGAGTGGGGGGCAGTGACTGAGAGGAGAGTAATGTATTTACTGAGGGGACTGGGATATTGTGACTGAGGGTTTCGGAATGTAGTGACTGAGGGGAGTGGGATGTAGTGACTGAGGGGGGTGTGATGTAGTAACTGACGGTTTTGGGGGTTGGTAACTGATATACAGCCAGGGGTGACGGAGCAGAGTGACATTTTTCAGTTGAATTATGTAGCAGATGAAGGTGAATCATTGTCAAAACTTTCCTACCAATTTAATGCTCTCTTTAGGTGATGGGCGCAGTTCAATATCCCATGTCTCCTGGCTTCATTTTAGGTACAGGGACATCACCAACTCTGGAATCTAAGGACCACTCGATTCCAAAATGCAGTCTCCCTGAAACAGCTAACCCAAATGAATTTGAAATATCAGTTATCAGTTTGGAGGAGATGTTCCACAGAAAAAATTCAAACAGCATGATCGCTGTAAATTGGCACTGAAGGCTGCGGGGTGTAGTGACTGAGGGGCCTGGGATGTAGTGAGTGGGAAAATCGGATGTAGTAAACTGGCACTGAATGGTGCGGGGTGCACTGACTGAGGGGAGTGGGATGTAGCGAGTGGGGGGAATGGGATATTGTTGCTGAGGGAATGAGTTGAGGTAAGTGAAGGGAGTGAGATTCAGTGCCTGAGAGGAGTAGGATGTGGAATTGAGGGGATTGGGATGTAGGACAGAGCGGAGTGGGTTGCAATGACTGAGGGGATTGGGAGGTAGAGACTGAGATGAGTGGCGTGTAGTGACTGAGGGGAGAGGGACGCAGTGACTCAGGGAAGTGGGGTTTAGTGACCAAGGGGAGCGGGATGCAGTGACTGAGGGACGTGGGGTTTAGTGACCAAGGGGAGCGGGATGCAGTGACTGAGGGAAGTGGGGTTTAGTGACCAAGGGGAGCGGGATGCAGTGACTGAGGGACGTGGGGTTTAGTGACCAAGGGGAGCGGGATGCAGTGACTGAGGGAAGTGGGGTTTAGTGACCAAGGGGAGTGGGATGCAGTGACTGAGGGAAGTGGGGTTTAGTGACCAAGGGGAGCGGATGCGGTGAGTGAGGGAAGTGGGGTTTAGTGACCAAGGGGAGCGGGATGCAGTGACTGAGGGACGTGGGGTTTAGTGACCAAGGGGAGCGGGATGCAGTGACTGAGGGACGTGGGGTTTAGTGACCAAGGGGAGCGGGATGCAGTGACTGAGGGACGTAGGGTTTAGTAACCAAGGGGAGCGGGATGCAGTGACTGAGGGAAGTGGGGTTTAGTGACCAAGGGGAGTGGGATGAAGTGACTGAGGGAAGTGGGGTTTAGTGACCAAGGGGAGCGGATGCAGTGAGTGAGGGAAGTGGGGTTTAGTGACCAAGGGGAGCGGGATGCAGTGACTGAGGGAAGTGGGGTTTAGTGACCAAGGGGAGTGGGATGCAGTGAGTGAGGGAAGTGGGGTTTAGTGACCAAGGGGAGCGGATGCAGTGAGTGAGGGAAGTGGGGTTTAGTGACCAAGGGGAGTGGGATGCAGTGACTGAGGGAAGTGGGGTTTATTGACCAAGGTGAGCGGGATGCAGTGATTGAGGGAAGTGGGTTTTAGTGACCAAGGGGAGCGAGACGCTGTCTCTCGCTGTCTGTCAGTTATTTGGAATTTAGTGAGTGCTGACAATTTGTCTAATCCGGCTCCTTTTCTGTCTTTCTCCAATTTCCCAGTGATAACTTTTCCCTCTCACTCTTGATTCAGCCCTGTCCTCCCTCACCCCAGCTGTCTGTCGCTTGTTCTCTCCCTGATGTTCCCCACCCAATGCTGAAGCTTTAGTTTGGCTGCTTTCTCCCAGAATTTGAAGAGTTTGGGCCCGGTCAGTTTATTTCTCAGTTGAAATGTGGATGATTCTGCAGCTGAGAGGATTTCTGAGAAATCCCCTGGTGAGTAATGGTACTGACTGATTCGCTGAGGTGAAGCAGTGATATCAGGTTAACCAGTAATTGAGGATGTGCAGAACAGTAGAGCAGAACGAATATGATCAAGAGAAGACCATTCGGTCCCTCGAACATGCTCCCCCATTCAATACGATCATGGCTGATCTTGGGATCAAACTGCCCTTTCCTGCCCGCTCCCTATATCCTTTGATTCCTTGAGACACTAAAACTCTGCCTTTCTCTGTATTAAAATTAATTACAGGAAGCCATTCCTGGCACTGGTGAATCATTCCAAATCTCTGTCAAACCCCTAGACTTTTGGAATGAGCCTTTAGGGATGGAAATCTGCCGCCCTTCCCCGCTCTGGTCTATATGTGACTCCAACTCGACAGCAATGTGATTGACCCCTCACTATCCTCTTGAATGGCCCAGGCAGACACTCAGTTGTATCCAGCCGCTGCAGAGAAGGGAGACCAGATGGATTGCAGCGCATCAAGAAGGCGCCTGCCCACCACCTTCACATGGTCAGTTATGGATGGACAGTAAATGCTGGCCTTGCCCGCGATGCAGACAAACAACAAATTAAAACAAAACAAAACCGTGTATTCGCTTCGTGTGAAATCATTGGAATCATGGGCTGCAACTTTCTAAATATTTCCTGAGCTTCTCTGTAAATTTTCTGACTCTGTGTCACATGTGGCTTCATCTATCTCTCTCTCTCTCTCTCTCTCTCTCTGTCCCTCTGTCTCTGTCTCTGTCTCTCTCTCTGTCTTTCTCTCTGTCTCTCTCTCTCTGCCTCTCTCTGTCTGTCTCTCTCTGTCTCTCTCTCTGTCTCTGTCTCTTTCTCTGTGTCTCTCTGCGTCTCTCTTTCCCTCCTTCACTGATTTTTATGTCGATAAATGTATAATATTTCTGTTCTCTGCCTATCTGCCACTCCCTCCTCGATCTCTGTTACCACAAATCTTTATGTCTCAGTGACGAGCCTCATTTCTCCATTTCTCGAGTTGTCTCCTTTGTCTCAATATGTCTCTGACTGCCTCCCTCTATTTCTTTACACCACTTAACTGGCTTCCTCTGTTATATTTCGCTCTGTCTCTTCATGTCTCTGTTCACCACGCCCTGCTCTCTCTGTTTTTTTCTTTCTCTGTCTCTCTGTCCGTCTCTCTTTCTCTCTGCCTGCCTCTCTCCCACTACCTGTCTCTCACACTGTCTCTCTCTTCCTTTCTCTATTCCTCTCTCCCTCTCTGTCTCTCTCTCTCTCTTCCTGTCTCTTTTCCTCTCTCCCTCTCTGACTCTCTCTTTGTCTCTCTCCCCCGTCTCTCTTCCTCTCCACATCTCATTCTCTATCTCTCCGTTTCTCTATCTCTCCCTCTCTCTCTCTGTGTCTCTCTCCCGTCTCTCCTTCTCTCTCTTTCTGACTATCTCTCCATCTACCCTCTTGTATTTATATCTGTCTCTCCCGCTATCTCTCTCTCTCTCTATTTCTCTTTCTCTCTGACCAGATGTACACACGTATGAAAATGGTATAAGGAGAGGTAACAAGGGGCTGGCAGTGAAGAGAAAGGATAGAAAATGATAAGACGGGAAGGTTAGAATTGATATAAGGTGGAATGAGATGAAGAGAGATATGGAGAGAGGGAGACCGGATAAAGGGGATGATAAGCTGGATTAGACGAAACAGAAATTAAACGGAAGTGATAGTTCCGAATACAAACTGAGCCTTATGTAAAATTTTGGGTGTGTTTATCCTGTTGATGTTGTGACTGTTGTTTTTAGATACTAACTACAAGACGCTTCGTGTGAAGGTCACTTCAGTGAGAAGGCTCAATGAAGAGAGAGCGAAGGATATCATTATGGATCGGGTGAGAGACTGCACTGCACTCAGGACAAACATGAGAGACACCAGGTCCTCCTTTCACAGTCTGCCTTCACTGATCAGGAGTTCCCCCCTCAGATTGCTGTTCCAATTTCCCCTCTGGTTATTCTCCTGCCCATTGATCAGAAACTGAACTGGACTCGTCATTTAAATACTGTGGCTGCAAGAGCAGGTCAGAGGCTGAAAGTCCTGCAGCGAGTAACTCTCCTCCTGACTTCCCAAACCCTGTCCACAATCGGCAAGGCACAAGTCAGGTGTGTGATGGAATACTCTCCACTCGCCTGGATGAGTGCAGCTCCTGCAACACTCAGGAAGCTCGACACCGTCCAGGACAAAGCAGCTCCGCTTGAATAGCACCAAATCCATAAATAATCACTTCCTCCACCTCTGACGCACAGTAGCAGCCGTGTGTAACAACTACAAGATGCACTGCAGCAACTCATCAAGGCTCCTAAGACACACAGTAGCAGTAATGTGTGTACCATTTACAAGATGTACTGTTGGAATTTACCAAGACTCATTAGACACACAATAGCAGCAGTGTGTACTATCTACAAGATGTACTGCAGCAACTCACCAAGGCTCCTGAGAAACACAGTGGCAGTAATGTGTGTACCATTTACAAGATGTACTGTTGGAATTTACCAAGGCTCGTTAGACACACAGTAGCAGCAGTGTGTACTATCTAGAAGATGCACTGCAGCAACTCACCAACGCCCATTTGACACACAGTGGCAGTAGTGAGTGTACCATTTTCAAGATGCACTGCTGCAATTTACCAAAGCTTCTTAGACACACAGTAGCAACAGTATGTACCATCTACAAGATGTACTGCAGCAACTGACCAAGGCTCCTTCGACAGCACCTACCAAACCCACGACCAAAACCAAATAGAAGGACAAGGGCAGCGGATAATGGGAACACAACCACCTGGAAGCCCACATCCCACGAATGAACAGTAAAAGGAGATAATTCTCATGATCAATCCATCTCTCACCCACCCAGTCATCCTGCCCAATCCCTCCCTTGCTTGTGACATTCATCCATCATTTCTTCTGTTTGCGGCAGTTCCAGAAGAATCAATGTCTAAAGGACTTGAAGCGGGAAGACATTCAGTGTTCAGGTGTGGATCCTCCGGAACCGTGAATCAGATGGAGAATGTCACTGATCAGCCGTGATCCCATCTGCGTGTGTTTTATAAACTCGCTCGATGACGGCTCTGCTTTAACTTCAGCTTCTTTAAGACAATGAATCTGTCAGCAAAGTGATCATCTACAGCTAGACATGTGTGATTCTGATACCGCGATTGATTCCGCGACACACTGCAAGAGAGAGGGGTGCAGTTTTACAGCCTTTGCTTTGTTAAATAGAGAATGATGTCCCTCTTTTAAATTAGTGACCGCTGGTCATGCTGAAGCCAGACTGACCCTTCCAGCTCCGGCCCGTTCCAGGAATGAAGTGATCTCCTGTTTAATGAAGGTGTTCTCTTAAAGATCTCACACTGTGCACAGGTCCTAAAGCTTCATGGATCTGTCAACACTGAGAACGGGCACTTGTTGAAGGTCAGCCTCTGGGAAGATATCATGTTTTTAATCAATGTTTCTGTAGAATGGGGGGATAATAGGGTGCGGGGCTTTGCAGAGTCAAAAATAGACTCACAAATCAAGATTTTATTGGATATGAGTAATGTTGTGTGCCAATAGCTGTTTTAGATCTGCTTTATAAACATACATTGATGTTGGTGTGATAGAAAGTAAATGTAAGGGGAGAAGCTGAATTAACTGAAGTTCCTGATAAGAGGTGGATTGAATCACATTTTCCTTACACGGAATTCTATTCTTGAGAAAGTGAAAAGTGAGATTTTCTTTCCATTTTGACTGACGACCATCAATAGAAATGTTGTGAAATGATCCATTGACACTGCAGGATAATCCTCTCAAACTGCACAGATCAGCAAACACGGCGTCCATTGATGGACAATCAGACAAGGAAATCTCTCCGTTAGAAAGGCGTCAATAAAGTGGCAGAATGCAAGGAGCATTCCAATTGCAAGGGTTAGAGTGGTTGAATACTGAGCTTACAACTGAAAAACGCTTGATTCTCTGATAATCCACTCTGATGGGACATCAGATTGATTTAAAATGTTGTGTGTAAATGTTATTACATGAATTTTGTGCTCAATAAATTCCTGAACGCTTCAACAGAACGTTTTAAGAAGCTCCTTTTTTAATGGAATGGCTGCATCATCTGAAACATTTCCGCCTCTCTTTCTCTATAAGGGCCGCTCACTGAGTGGTGAGGCTCAGCATCAGACAGGATGGGAGTGTGAATGGTGAGTTGGTTCCGCATTCCCAGATCCCAGGGTCAAGATATCTTCTCAAACCCGTTTCACTGTCTTGAGTTTAAAGTGATACAACCCCACCCTCTACTGGCCGTTCACCGCCACTACACGCGCTGGTCTCTGCCCGTCTCAGAGAAGTTCAGTCACTGCATGGGTGCATCTGGAAACAGATTGAATAACTGTGACTATTGGACAATATTGTAAGGGATTGAAGTTTGCAGCAGGGTGCGCAGATCACTCGGGTGGTGCATTCGCTCTTTTTCCACCTGACCCTGTACATGAACTCTCTCCTCAATCCCTATTGGAGATATTGTCTGGAGATGCTATTTGGGGATTATTTCAGACAGCAATGTGCACATTTGGTACAGTTATCAGGCTCTAATCTCATTCAGAATGGGAGTAGGTAAATTTTGCTCGTTTCGGTAATTCCTCTTCAATACATTATCAATGCTTAACCCTACACATTGCATCTTGTTAAAAATTTCCATATGTTTCAAAAAAAAAATCAACATTTCTCACACTGATTCTTTTCCAAAAAAAAATACTTTGAAAGCACAAGCAGCATAGAGATTATTTTTGTTGTATTTATTTTTATATGAACCTACAGTGCTCACAAACCCCATCCCTCCATCTTCCTGGTGTATCTTACTCTGCCCCAGTGAATGTGTAGCAGGAGGAAGCTCACCCCAGTCTACCTGGTATGTTTTCCCTCTTCCTGTTCTTATTTCCCTGCAGGAAGGCGGTGGCATTTAACCCAGTCTACCCCCCTCCTCCACATCGAGGCTCCAATTTTTAAGGGCACTAGAGGGAAAAAGCTGAAACCAGGATTGGGATTAGGCCGTGGCCCGTCCAGTGACCATGACCACAGGCACTAGCTTGGCTCCGTCCCCATAGAGAGAGGACCGTCCCCACCCTGTTACAAGAGTCAAAGGCTCCGCTCCCCCCTCTGCCACCAGAGCCAGGGGGAATACACCGCTTTGCATCCATTGAGACAGGCCCTGCCTCTCACTGACACCAGAGCGACGGGCCCTATTCCCCCTCTGTCATAACCGCAAAACCACCAGCTTTCACTATCCCGATGATATAGTCTCCCTCTCTCTTGGAACTGCAGGTCACTGTAATAAGGGCTGAAGATTCCGCTGACACGTTGAGCTAACGCATTGAGGAGGCTCCCTTCTTAACAGTTTAAGGAAGGATCCATGGAGACTGACATTAATCCCAGCCACTGAACAAACAGGTTCTGTTAACCCTTACAATGCAATTCCTCTTGCACCCCACTCAAGTGGTCCATTTACTTAGTGCAGCTGGGATGTATGAGAGTTTTCAAGGGATGGAATAGTTTAAAGAGAGGATTGAGAAGTAGAGCATCGGGCAAATATTGGAGTTGTGACGGAGAGAGGGAGAGAGTGTGAATGCGTGTCACAGAGGTAGAGACTGTGAATGTTTGTCACAGAGAGAGGGAGAGAGTCTGAGTGTGTATGACGGTGTGTATGATGGAGAGAGAGAGTGTGTGTGAATGTCCGTAACAGAGGGAGAGACCTGAGTGAGTGTGCCAGAGAGAGGGAGAGAGTCTGAATATTTGTGACAGAGAGAGGGAGAGAGTGTGAATGTTTGTAACAGAGGTAGAGAATGTGACTTCCTGTCACAGAGAGGGAGAGGGTATGAGTGTTCGTGACAGGGAGAGGTAGAGAGTGTGACTGAGTGTGACAGAGAGATGGAGAAAGCGTGAATGTTTGTGACAGAGCGAGGGAGACAGTGTCAATGGTTCTGATAGACGGAGATAGTGTGAGTGCTTGTCACACAGAGAGGGCGTATGTCTCAGTGTTTGTGAGAAAGAGAGAGAAAGTGTGTGAGTGATTGTTACAAAGGGAGAGACTGTGAGTGCTTGTCAAAGAGAGAGAGGGAGAGAATGAGAATGTGTGTGACAGAGAGAGTGAGGGAATGTGAGTATGTTTGACAGAGAGAAGAATTGAGTGTGAGTGTGCGTGACAGAGCGAGGGGGAGAGTGTGATTGTGTGAGAGAGGGGAAGAGTGTTAGTCTGTGTGGCAGAGAGAAGGAGAGTGTGAGTATATGGGACAGCGGGTGTAGGTGAGTGTGAATGTGTGCGACAGAGAGAGGGATTGTGTGTGAGTGTGTGTGACAGAGGGAGGCAGGGTGCGGGAATAAGAGGAGTTTGTGTTTGTGTTTGACAGAGAGTCCGAGAGTGTGAATGCATGTGACAGAGAGAGGGGGAGTATGAGTGTTTGTGACAGAGTGCTAGAATGTGAGTGCTTGTCTCAGAGAGAGGGGGAGAGTGTGTGTGTGTGTCACAGAGATGGAGATAGTATGAGTGTGTGTGACAGAGGGAAGCGGATAGTGTGAGTGTGTGCAACAGAGAGACGGAGATTGTGTGAGTGTGTGTGACAGAGAGAGGGTGAGAGTGTTCACGTGTGAGACAGAGAATGTGTGTGTGTGACAGAGAGCGGGAGTGAGTGAGTGTGCGTGTGCGTGAGGCGGAGAGAGGGAGAGAGTGTGAGTGTGTGAGACAGAGAGAAGCGGATAGTGTGCGTGTGTGTGACAGAGAGAGGGTGAGAGTGTTCACGTGTGAGACAGAGAATGTGTATGTGTGACAGAGAGCGGGAGTGAGTGTGCGTGTGTGTGACAGAGACAGAGGCAGAATGTTCTTGTGTGGGAGGGAGTGTGTGTGTGTGAGGCAGAGAGAGGGAGAGAGTGTGAATGCGTGTGACAGTGGGAGGGAGTGTCAGTGCCCGTCACAGAGAAAGGGGGAGTGTCTGTGTCTGTGTGCCAGAGAGAAGCAGAGACTGTGAGTGTGTGTGACAGGGAGAGGGGGAGATTTTGATTCTGTGTGGCAGACAGAGGGGTAGAGTGTGAGTGTGTGGAGCAGAGAGAGGGGGAGAGTGTGAGCGTGTGTGATAAACAGAGGCGGAGAGTGTGACTGTGTGTAACAGAGAGGGGGAGAGAGTGTGTGTAGCAGGGAGAGGGAGTTAGTGTGAGTATGCGTGACAGAGAGGGAGTCAGTGTGAGCGTGTGAGAGAGAGGGGTGTGTGCGAGTGACAGAGAGAAGGAGAGAGTGTGAATGCATGTGGCAGAGAGAGGGGGAGAGTTTGAGTGTGTGTTATAGAGAACAAGTATGTGTGAGTGTGTGACAGAGACGGAGTCATTGTGAGCGTGTGAGAGAGAGGGGTGTGTGTGGCAGAGAGAGGGGGAGAGTGTGCGTTTGTGTTATAGAGAGCAAGTATGCGTGGGTGTGTGTGACAGAGAGAGGGAAATTGTTTTCATTTATGAGAGAGAGGGGGAGTTCTTCTGTGTGACAGAGAGAGGGAGAGAGTCTGATTGTCTGTGGCTGAGAGAGGGGCATAGTGTGAGTGTGTGTGATACACTTGTGACAGAGGGACAGAGTGTGAATGCTTGTCACAGAGAGAGGGGGAGTGTGTGCAAGTGTGCCACAGAGAGGGGGGAGTGTGAGTGTGCATGACAGAGAAAGGAGGATAGTGTGATTGTGTGTGACAGAGAGAAACAGATAGTTTGAGTGTGGGTGACAGAGAGAGGGTGTGAGTGTTCGCGTGTGATTGAGAGTGTGTATGTGTGTGACAGAGAGAGGGAAGGTGTATCCGTGTATGAGAGAGATGGGGAGTGTTTGTGTGTCACAGAGAGAGGGAGAGAGTGTGAGTTAATGTCACAGAGAGCGGGAGAGTGTCTGAGCGTGTGTGACGGAGAGAATTGATGAGTGTGAGAGTGTGAAACAGAGAGTGGGGGAGAATATGATTGTGTGTGACAGAGAGAGGGGGAGAGTGTGAGCATGTGTGACAGAGAGGGGGAGAGAATGTGGGTGTGCCAGAGAGAGTGAGTGTGATTTATGTGACAGAGAGTGAGTCATTGTGAATGTGTGTGAGAGAGGGGAGTATGTGTGTGTCAGAGAGAGGTAGAGATTGTGAGTGCTTGTCATAGAGAGACGGGGAGAGTGTGAGTGTGTGTGATAGGAAGGGAGTGACTGTGAGTGTGTGTGGCAGAGAGAGGGAGAGAGAGGGCGTGTGTATGACAGAGAGAGGGGATGGTCTGAGTGTATCTGACAGAGGGATAGAATGTGAGTCCATGTCTCAGGGAGAGGGAAAAAGTGTGAGTGCTTCTCAAAGATTGTGGGGGTGAGTGTGAGTGTGCATGAGTAACAGAGGGATAGAGTGTGCATATGTGAGTGAGAGGGGAGTGTTTTGTGTGACAGTGAAAGGGAGAGAGTGTGAGTGAATGTTACAGAGAGAGTGTGAGTGGTTGAGTGTTTATGACAGATTAGGGAGAGAGTATGAGTGCTTGTCACAGAGATGCGGAGAGAGCATAGGTGTGTATGAAAGAGATAGGGGAAGAGTGTGAGTGTGTGTGACAGAGAGCGGGAGAGAGTATAGTGCTTGTCACAGAGGGCGGGCGTGAGTGTGAGTGTGTGTGAAAGAGAGAGGGAGAGAGTGTGAGTGTGTGTGTGACAGGGAGAGGGAAAAATATGAGTGCTTGTCACAGAGAGAGGGGAGAGTGTGAACGTGTATCACAGGGAGGGGGTAGAGTGTGAGTGCACGTGACAGAGAGAGGGGAGAGTGTGAATGTGTGCAAAAGAGAGAGGAGGAGAGGGTGACTGTGTGTGACAGAGAGAAGTGGATAGTGTAATTGTGTACAACAGAGCGAGCGGGATCGTGTGATTGTGTCCGACAGGAAGAGGCAGTGAGTGTTCACGTGTTAGAGAGAGTGTTTATGTGTGTGCAGAGATAAGGAGAGAGTGTGCGTGTGTGACAGAGAGATGGAGAGAGTGTTCGCATGTGAGAGAGAGAGAGTGTGTGTGTGTGTGTGACAGAGAGAGGGAAAGTGTGTGTCTGAGAAAGATGGGAGTGTTTGTGTGTCACCGAGAGAGGGAGAGAGTGTGCGTGCTTGTCACAGAGAGAGGAGGAGAGCGTGAGTGTGTGTGACAAAGAGACGGAGGGAGTGTGATTATGTGTGACAGAGAGAGGGAGAGAGTGTGAGTGTGTGTGACAGAGAGAGGGAGGGAGTGTGATTATGTGTGGCAGAGAGAGGGAGAGAGTGTGAGTGTGTGTGACAGAGAGAGGGAGGGAGTGTGATTATGTGTGGCAGAGAGAGGGAGAGAGTGTGAGTGTGTGTGACAGGGAGAGGGAGACCTTCTTAGTGCTTTTCACAGAGAGAGGGGAAAACTGTGAATTTGTATCACAGGAAGGGGCTAGAGTGTGATTCTGCGTGACAGAGAGAGGGGGCGAGTGTGAGTGTGTTTGTCAGAGAGATGAGGAGAGTGTGAGTGTGTGACTGAGAAAGTGGGAGACTGTGACTTTGTGTGACAGAGAGAGGGGGAGAGTGTGAGTGCGTGTGACAAAGGGTCGGCGAAAGGGTAAGTGTGTGTGACAGAGAGAGTGGGAGAGTGTGAGTTTGTGTGACAGAGTGAGGGGGTAGAGTGTGATTGTGCGTGACAGAGAGAGGGGGAGAGTGTGAGTGTGTTTGACAGAGAGATGAGGAGAGTGTGAGTGTGTGACAGAGACAGTTGGAGACTGTGAGTTTGTGTGACAGAGAGAGGGGGAGAGTGTGAGTTTGTGTGACAGAGTGAGGGGGAGAGTGTGACTGAGTGTGACAGAGATTGGGGGAGTGTGTGAATGTGTGTGAAAGTGGGAGGGATAGAGCCCGCATGTGAAGGGTGTGAAGGCATTGGAGAGAGCACGGAAAAGCTCCACGAGAATGGTTCCAGGAACTTCAGTTCCGTGGATAGATTGGAGCAGTTGGGACTGTTTACGTTGGGGTGAGAAGGCTGAGAGGAGATATGACTGAGGTGTTCAAAATCTTGCTGGGCCAAAATCGTGAGGGATCTGGACCGAGTCAATCGGGAGAAATTATTCCCACTGGGGGAAGAAGTGAGAATGAGAGAAACACAGATATACGGGGATTGGGAAAAGAAGAGATGGAGACACGATGAGAAACTTTCTCAGGCAGCGAGTGGTGAGGGTCAAGAATGCGCTGCCTGAGGATGTAGAGGGGGCAGGTTGATCATAGGAGATCGAGAGAGTATCAGTCTGTTATCTGAAAAGGAAGAATGTGCGGGGTTACAGGGAGAGGGGGTGAGGGGTTGAGTGGCACTAGCTCAACTGCTCATTTGGAGAGCCAGTGCTGACACAATGGGCCGAATGGCCTCCTCCTCCACTGCTACAATTCTGCGATTCAAGAGGATATGAAGGAAAGAAAACGCTGGGGTAGAATAAACAATATTAAGGAGCAAATCAAATGATTAAAACATTGAATAATGTCGGATTTACAGCAGAGAAACAGACCATTCAGCTCATTTGCTCTATGTCGTTCCTTATGCTACAGACGAGCCTCCCCCCAGCCTCTCTTCAACTTTACCCATTGACATACCTTCCTATTCATTTCTCCTTCCTCTTTGTAACCAGCATCCTCTCAAACCCATCTCTGTTACTCGCCCATTCCGCTTCCTGGTATCAAGTTAAACATTCTCACCATTATCCGGGTGAAGAGATCCCTCCTGAAATCCCATTTGGCTCTACTGGTGAATGTCTGAGATTTCTGAGCCCTAGTTGTTGTCCCTCCCGCGTTTGAGGACATCTTCTCTACGTCTAACTTATTAGGAACAGTCACAGTTTTATACATCGCTATCGGATTGCCCATCAGTCTTCAACCTTAACAAGAAAAAAGAGGCTCCAATCAGTTCAGAATTTTCAGCTAATATTAAAATCTCTCCGTTCTGGGATCTTCATTGTGAATTATATTTGCAGCACCTTAATCAGGATGTTCAGAGATGTTACTGCTGATAATTTGGAGATCAGGCTGTACAGGGTACACATGTAGCAGGAATCAGACATGGGGTATATTTTAAATCAGATTTGTGATTGTGAGTATGAGAAACCGGGATGTGAGAAGTTTAAAATACACTTCATGTTTGAACCTCTCCAGTCAGTTTTGAGAATGCAGGAAGAGGAGGCGTCCATTCAGCCCCTGGAGTTTATTCCAGCAGTCAGTGAGATTATGTCTGATCTGTGATGTAACCCAATCCGCCAGCATTTGCCACGTATCCTTTCAGATCTTTGGATAATTAAAATGTACCGGTCTCAGATTTTGAAGTTAATCATCCATTGCTTTTTACAGAAGAAGAATTCAAACGTCTACTAATGTTTTATGTAGAAGTGTTTGGTAATTTCACTCAACAAACTCTGAATCTAATTTTTTGATCACGCCCCCTCATCCTCCACATCCAAAGTCACGGAAAGAGATTCTATCCCCCTTACCCTGAAAAACTGTAACATTTTGATCAAATCATCCCCTCTTCTAAAATGGGACAAGAACATCAGTTTGTTCAAAATCTCCTAATAATTTACCTCTTGGAATCCACGTTTCGATCTGGTAAATCTACACGTCACTCCCTCCAAGGAAAATCTATCCTTGCTGAGGTGTGGTGCACAGGACTGATCACAGTTACTCCGTGTGTGGCCTGACCAGGGCTTTATCAATCTGACACATGACGTCTACAAACTTGTCCATTATTACAGATATAAAGCATCCCATTAGGCTTTTGCATTATTTTGTGAACCTGTTAAAGGAATGTCATAATCTGTGTAAAGTATCCCCAAGTCCCTATGGACTTCCAGCACTTTTGGATGTCCACCAGTTAGGAAGACCCCTGGTTTATTGTTTTTTGGGCCCAGACTGTATGAGGTCACATGAGGTAATATTCAAGCCCATTAGACAGAGTGCTGTCATTCCGTGAACCGAACAATATCTTCTAATTTTATATACCATGTATATTGCTAAAAATTTATTGTGCCTCAGGCACAGCAGTGAAACCGCCCTCGTCAAAATCATAAGTGAACTCTCTCTCCATAACCGGTTTAAACATGCATGGTGGAGTTTCATAACCATGTAAATAACTTACTCAGGAAACCGAGGATCAGCAGCAGAGTCCACATCTCACTGAGTGATATTCTGGGAAGTTAAAGGCACAATTAACATTAGGGAGAGTGAATGATATTGGCAAATAGAGGGAAATGTAATTAAACGTTGGGACCGTGTTTCAGTGAGAATATCGATACAGCAAGCTCTCACTCCACCTCTCACAGGGACCTCAACACGAAGAGGTGAACCCTACCTTACCCTTTCACTGGGGCCGCTGCAGCCAGAGGTGAAGGTCACTTGCTTACATGCCCTTAATAAAAACCAATTCATTCAATCAAATCCTTCGCTTTTCCTTATTAAACTCAAAAACCACGAATTATTTAAATCATTATTATTCATGACCTTCCTGCTCTCTTCTCTAGCTCCTCCTCCAGCCCCCCTCTATTCACACCCTGCTAATATTCGAATCCTGTTCCTTTGCTGAGTCCGGTCTGCGTACAGGAAAAGCAGCACACACACCACCAAGCCAATACCCAGGAAGTAACGAACCCCTGATCTTGTTATCAAGGTCTCTTCATACGTGACTGCTTACCAGAGACCCCGAATGAGGTACTGCTGTGTGAGATAAAATGGGGGACAGTCTATTTGCTCGCTCCTCCTTCTCCGGTACAACCTGCTGTGAGTGGTGTCAGTCTCTGCAACACCACATCCAACATCACTCATCACATGGGATTCACATGTGACCTTTGGCTGTGCTGGTTGGCTGAAACATTCGTCAATGATGCACATTTTGGCAGCAACCATGCAAATTATAGTTGTTTTTGTGAAAGGAGTTGTGAAAAGATAACAGGGAAACATCTCACCTGATATTTGGAAGATTTTTTTTTCCCGGAACAAGACCTGCCTTCAGTTACCCAACATGAAAGATATAGGGAGGATTGAAATTGTCACCAGGTTTAAGCATTTTATAGTCAACATTGTCTCATGGTCTGGGCATATATTTTCATTCCTTCTTGGGTTGTGAGCATCGCTGGTTAGGCCAGCTTTTATTGCCCTTTAGTAATTGCCATTGAGAGGATGGTGGTCAGCCGTCTTCTTGAACCGCTGTATTCCATGTGGTGTAGGTACACCCACAGCGCTGTTAGGGAGGGAGTTCCAGGATGTTGTCGCTGCGACATTCAGGGAACGGCTGACAGAGTTCCAAGTCAGGATGGTGTGTGGTTTGGAGAGGACCTTGCAGGTCGTGGCGTTCCCTGTGGCTGCTGCCCTTGTCCTTCAAATGTGTTCGGTTCATGAGAATGGAAGGTGCTGTCAAGGAGCCTTGGCAAGTTGTGATGTGAAATCTTAATGGGCACTGTTTTAGAGCGAGAATGTTCACTGTACACATCGCTAAATCATTCACAATCTGTCAGTGTTACTGATCCAGGCTGTTTGTATACAGACGTGTTTATAACTTCAAGTTCTCAAACACCAAGGCTGAAATTTGAAGTAACTCTCTCCGGATTATGACGCACTGATTTTCCATCTCACTCCCAAACCCCCTTTTCTGCACGGCCTGGCCCCCAATAATCTTCGTCAATCCCCATTCTCACTAAATTTACAATCTACATCAGTGACTTAATGAGGGGCGGATTGTTCTGTTCCCAAGCTTGCTAACAACTAGTTGGGTATTAAATTCTCCACATCTTCGGCTGTCACTCGAGTTGAGGATTATGGCCACTTCCTGTGGGTATTCATGTGGATGAAATGGCCGATTCTCCAGCCGCAGAGCTTCGGACAGATGGGGCAGGACGTCCCGCCAGCTAGTAGGATCCGGAGAGCAGGATTTGCTTCCTTTCCTTCCCTTCCCTGCCTCCTCATTCAGGCATGGGGACTCAAAGTGTGATGCAGAATGATGGACTCGTTGTTACCATTTTGACCGATTGTAACGAGTTCCTCCCAGCCATTAATGTCGATGTGTTAACACTTAATGTGTGAGTCCTGTAGGGATTTGTTGATAAATTTGCTTTTGCCGTTGTCTCCTCTAATTAGTTACTTAATAAAATATCAACAATTTTGCAAGTTCAATGATGAATCTTTCATTGTTTGATAAGTGCATTGTTGTTTGATTTTGCTTCTGTTCAATAAACGTCAGGAGTATTCGCCTATTCAGTGTCTGAGACTCTGCCGGATGTTTCGGTCTCTGTCGAACTAAATCAGTTTGAAGGGTAAATTCAAGTTGCCGTATATAGTCTGTTCACTGCTAAATTAATTCAAGTCGAAGTTTATAAAAACAAACAGCCCTTTTTATATGTAGAGGGTGAGATTAAGCTCCTGCTGCTCCTATTTCAAATGTTCTTCAATGGCCGGTTCAGTGAGCTAACTCCAGGGTGCAGGGTAGATTTCAGCTCCCCGCACCCCACTGAACACAGAGCTCACACAGAACACTGAGCCCACGCTGAACACAGAGCCGGCCCTTAACGCAGAGACCACACTGAGCACAGAGCCGGCACTGAACACAGAGCCCACACTGAACATAGAGCCGTCACTGAACACAGAGCCCACGCTGAACAGAGAGACCACACTGAGCACAGAGCCCACACTGAATACCGACCCCACACAGAACACAGAGCTCCCACAGAACACCGTGGCACACGGAAAAAAGAGACCACGCAGAATAACGAACCCTCATTGAACACAGAGCGCACACTGAACACAGAGCCCACACTGAACACAGAGCTCAAACTGAACACAGAACCCTCACTGAACACAGAGCCCACACTGAACACAGAGCCCACACTGAACACAGAGCCCACACTGAACACAGAGCACACACTGAACACAGAGCACTCACTGACCCCAGAGCCCACACTGAACACAGAGCTCATGCTGAAAATAGAGCGCACCCTTATAAGAGAGCCATGACTGAACATAGAGCGCACTCTTAACACAGAGCTCACCCAGAACATAGTGCGCACCCTTAACACAGAGCTCACCGAGAACACATTGCGCACCCTGAAACAGATCCCACATTGAACACAGAGCGCATCCTTGACACAGAGCCGAAACTGAACACAGAGACCATCCTAAATACAGAGCCGACACTGATCATAAAGCTCCCAATGATCGCAGAGCCAAAACAGAACACAGAGCTCACGCGGACCACAGTGCCCACACTGTTCACAGATGCCAGACTGAACGAGTCCACCCTGAATATAGAGCACACCATACACACAGAGCCCACACTCAACACAGAGCCGACACTTTGCAAAGGACGCAAACTAAACGCAGAGATTACACTGAGCTGAGTAGACACTGAACACAGAGCCCAGAACGAAACCTGGGATCAGCCGGAACTCACAGTCCACACTGAACACAGAGCCGACACTGAAAACAGAGGCTACACGAAGCACGGAGCTCACACTGAACATAGAGCACAGCATGAACTCTGAGCCAGCACTGAATAGATTCCCGACACTTTGCACAGAGTACAGGCAGCTGTAAACCTCCAACTGGCTCCACAGGAACCAAAGTGAATAGAACCTCATTTTGAATTCGCAAGGTGAAAATGTTTTGCCTGTGTCTCGTGAATTCTACGGGTTGCTGTTACCTTAATGGAGATTTGTTTGGGAATTTTCTATAAGTTATGTTAGTAGTAATTTGTAATCATGTGTTTTAACCAGTGTAAATTAATAAAATGTTTCATTTACTTTAATGTGAAACCTCGAGGTCTAATTCCTGAATTTAGAGTTGTATCTCAAACAGAACACTTAAAATTATAGGTTATGACAATTGTTTAAAGTTTTCCTCTGGGATTTTTAAATAAATCCGTTTTAACAACTGCATCGGTCATAATGTGAGTCCAGTGGTGCAGTTCAGGCAGGCTGAAGAAAAGTCGAGGCTGAGAATGAGCAAGCACAAAAATGGTTCCAGGGATGAGGAACTTAGGTTCCGTGGAACGCTTGAAGAAGTTGGGACTGTTCTCCTCAGAGAAGAGATGGTCGGGAGGAGAGCTGTTCAAAATCATGAGGGGCCTGGGACAGGGTGGATCAGGAGAAGCTGTTCACATTGAAGAAGGATCAAGAATCAGAGGGACACAGATTGAAGAATATAAAATCAACCCAATTCCTTCACATCCCACCAAACCAAACATGTCAATTATTGACGTGTGCCTTATTTTATGTGTAACACATAGTTTACAATGAACCGTAATTCACTTGTGAATTCGTGTTTAACTTACACTCATTTTGTGTTGCAGGCTACTGATGGTTAGCTAAGTCAGTTTTTAGTTTTTCCTTAGCTTGATTCTTGTATGATGCCACACGTGATTGGCTGAAAAATATTTTTGGAACTCCTGAGCCCATTAAAATCTCTTAAACTATGAACAGCTTGCATTCATTATATCTGCCTCGCTATCAGCCTGTGTCTCGATACTTGCCGTTGGAGTGTGCCCTCAGTGCAAAGGTTGGACTTTGTTTGCACTCTTACCGAGAGGTGGTCACTCCTAATAATACTGTTGTCATGGGCAGGTTAACCTGCAGCAAGTGGGTTGGTGAGGATGATGCTTAGTAGGTTTTATGCCCCTGTCAACAGGAGACACTGGCCCAAATTTTCGGGCCTAACCTATAAGAACATAGAGCGTAGGAGCAGAAGCAGGCCATTCATCCCATCGAGTCTGCTCCGCTATTCAATGAGATCATGGCTGATCTGATAAGCCTGAAGACCATTTTCCTGGCCTTTCCCCCATAACCATTGATTCCCTTACTGATTAAAAATCTATCTGTCTCAGCCTGGAATATACTTATCCATCCAGCCTCTACATGCCTCTGCGGTAAAGAGTTCCACAGATTGAGTACCTTCCTTCTCATGTCTGTTTTAATTGGGCGGCCCATTACTCTGAGTTTATGCCCTCTGACCTGAGACACTCCCAATAGGTGATACAACCATCCTGGGCAAAGCAGCCCATTTATTGGCACCACATCTACAAACATTCACTCCCTCCACCACCGACGCACAGTAGCAGCAGAGTGTACCATACACAAGATGCACTGCAGCAACGAACAAAAGGTCCTTCGACAGCGCCGCCCAAACCCATGCCCAATATCATCTAGAATGGCCAGGGCAGCAGCCACATGGGAAGTCCACCAGCTGGAAGATCCCTTCTGAGCAACTCACCATCCCGGCTTGGAAATATACCAGTCGTTCCTTCACTGTCCCTGAGTCAAAATCTGGACTCCGAAACAGCTATTTGTGTGCACCGACAGTACAGGGACTGCAGCGTTTCAAGAAGGCGGCTCACCACCAACTTTTCCAGGGGCACTTAGGGATGGACAATAAATGCTGGACCAGCCTGCGAAGCACACATCCTGTAAATGAATAAAAAAATGACATCTACACTTTCAAGCCCCCTAAGAATGTTATAAATTTGAATAAGGCCGCCTCTCATTCTTCTAAACTGCAATGAGTACATGTCCAACCTACTCCACCACTCCTCGCAAGAAAATCCCACCATCCCCAGGATCAACCTAGTGAACACTCTCTGAACAACCTCCAATGCCAGTACATCTCTCCTCAGATAAGGGGGCCAAAACTCTCCGAGTATTCCACGACTCAGGCAGCTCATTCAATGATGGTGCTACTGAACCAATCTTCATGCTGGGCATTGATAGCATTGACCCAGATTTCTCTCCGTACTCTTGCTTCCCCGACTGCCTCTTCCAGATGTGCATCAGTGTGGTATATTCAATCATCAGCTGAGGTGGGACCAGAAGGCGTTATCAATCTGGTGCCACCAATGGCCATATTCGCCCTGTTGCCAAGAGGTATCGGGGGACCCAGAAGGATTGTTGATGGTTCCCAGGAGCACAAACCTGCTGGATGGGGTGGACCTGCCCTGTGGGTCGGTGCAAAAAGGCGATGATGAATGAGCCTGGGACGTAGGGCGGACTCAGAGCACAGCACTGTTGTATCCACCAGGTGGAAATGTGACCCTGCTGCTCCCTGCCTCCCATTCTCCCCACTGCCCGCCCCGCCCTTGCCTGTATGGCAGCACTTGCCAGCTCGCGCAAGAAATGAGACATGGGTAAGAGGTGGTGAGCAATGCAGTGAGTCTTTATTCACATGGTTCAGGAATGCAGTGGGATAGGGTTCAAGGGGGGTTTCCGCCTCCTAACGATACGTCAATCAAGGTTAGCTTCTGTCAGAGCCTCGGACACAAGCGCATCCTCCCTGGCCTCGGGCCTCATTTAGACACGCAGCAGTGAAAGCCCCGAGCGCACATGTTGGGAAACTCGTCTGACGCCCTCTTGCAGGGCCTCGTTTTGCAATACCCAACATGGATGCATCCGAATGCGATGGCTGGAAAAAAGCAGGACAAATCTCATTAGTCACTGTTTCTGGGCCAGGGGTGCTGTTTGTGTTGGGGGGGCTGGGGTTGGTATGGCAGGTGAACATCGGGTCACCTCTATTAAAAAGTACCTGGATGAGCACTTGGCACCTACATAACTTTTAAGGCTATGGGTCAAGTGCTAGTAAATGGGATTAGGTAGGTAGGGCAGTTGCTTCTCACATGTCGGTGCAGACTCGATGGGCTAAAGGGCCTCTTCCGCACTCTATGATCATGTCATTAACGTTCTAGGTCAATCTGGGATGCACTCAAGGGAGGGTGATGGACAACATGGTCTTACACGGAATCCCATGTCTCCCTCTATTGTTTACTCTATCGTTCTTTTCAATGTGTCGACATTATTCACCTCAACCCTTCCCCTGTTATAGCGATTCCCACATCCTCACCCCTCTTGGGTACAGATATTTATCTTGATTTTCCTATTCGATCCCTTATTGAATCTCTTATCCTGTTGGACACCTAGATGGGGGTCACCGGCAACAGGTGCGGAAATCTTCCCTTCATCTACCCTATTAGAGACATCCATATCTCACACAACAAAAACACGAAGTTGTTTATATCCCTGTGACCTAGCCAAGCGCCCCAGCGAGTATCACAGGAGAGTTATCAAATTGAATCAATCTCCGACTCACATAGGGAGACACTGGGGCAGGTGACCAAAATCTTGGTCCAAGGGAGGATTTTATTAAGCGTCTGAAAGGTGGAGAGGGGGCCGGGCAGATGTGGAGAGGTTTAGTGAATGAATTCTGGGGTTCGGCTCCCAGGCGGCTGGAGACAGGGCCGCCAATGTAGGAGGGAGAGAAATGGGTGAAGGTCCAGGGGCACGAATTGGGGTAATGGAGAGATCTTGGAGAGTGAATGGGTGGGGGGAATTACAGGGATAGGGAGGGGGCAAGATACGGGAGGGATTTAAAAACCAAAATCTGACCTCTGAACTATAGATACCGGTTGTTGAAAGTAAACCTAGGGGCACAGGGTGATCAGTGAGTGTTAGGACATAGGCAGCATGTTTTTGTGTGGCTTCACATTATGGAAGGTAGAATGTGGGAGCCCCAGCCAGAGTTATATTGACATAGGCAGCTCCAGATGTAACCAATGTCCGGATGAAGATTTTAGTGACAGGTCAGATGAGACAAGGTCACTGTCGGGTGATGTTTCCATAGTGGATATAGGTTGTCTTTGAGTTACACGGATATATGGCAGAAATCATATTTTGGGATCAAATCCACACAAGTCTCAGTCTCGGAGACTTTCCAGGGAGAGGGAGGAAGTAAGTAGAGAGGGAGAAGCTATAGGTCCAGGGCTGAAAACAATGGAGTCAATCATGGAATTCTGAGAGATACACTCACCTCCGCTACCATCAGGCAGGGCTCGTGGTTGGGCATCGGTGGTCTGCACCAGTAGCAGGACACCAACAACTAATAGCAGTGCTTTCATCATCATCTGCTGAGCTCTTCCCTGTCGCAATGAGATGATCAGAGTACGGGCGGTATTTATACAAATTAAGAAAGGGTTCTGTAGTTAATAATCACACTCTCCTTAGTGGAGATTGGCTCGGACTGGGACGTACTAAATTAATCATTCAGAAACTGGGAACAACAATGTAGTGAATCAACGATTAAAGCCGTCTACAAGGCAGGTTTTTCATTAACCAGCAGCAGTAAAACCTCAGCAATGATTAAAATGGGGTTGATTATAGAAACACTGTGCTGTGATTAGATTGAAGCCACACAGCAGAGGAAGAGGCCATTGTCCAATCGCACCTGTCCTGCCTCTTATAATGTACTATCCGATGCTACCCCCTTCCTCTCCGGACGTTCCCCAGTTTTGTATCTCCTGATCCATTTCCCCTTGTGAAAGATACTATTGAACCTGCTTCCACCGTCCTTTCAGTCAGCGCCGTACCGGGCACAACCACTCGCTGCAGCCAAAGAAAGTCTCCCCATCTACTCACGAGCACTTTGTAAATTCTCTTAAATCTGTTTTCGCTGGATCCCTAAGCTGCAAACTTCTAAAATATCACACCCCCAAATTTGGAAGAAGATTTGAAGCGTTCTCCCCTGGTGTCAATTTTGACCCCTCGAGCAAAACAGCTAAAGCTGCTCATCATTCATTCCTGTTTGGTGGATCTTTCTGTGCCCTACTTGCCAGTGGCAATCGACTACATTATGTTCGTAGCTACAACTCAGCACCTTTCCACTGGCAGTGGGGCGCGCGTTCAGATATCATTTAGTGATGAAGGGTGCTACAGAAATGAAAGTCTTCTTCCTTCCTACATTTCATCCACACCTCATGGGATCTCGTGGAACCAGACCCAACAAGGCACCGTAAAAATACTCCCGCAGATTTCCTGCCAGCTCCATTCCGCAGCATATGTATCCAAGTTGAGCAACGCTTGGTGGAGGCACTGTGATTCGCAAGGGCTGTTATCTAATTGGGATTGTTTAAGTGAGTTATTCTGGTGTCTGCAGATGTTACGAATGCATGTTAGCTTTAAAGATTAAGTGTGATTTGTATTCCTGCACTTGTGTGATAAGGAAATGTCAAATTGAGTTCTAGTTTCCATTTAAACTTGTGCCATCATTTCTAATGAGGGCTTGTCCGACCGTTGCAGCTAAGGTAAGCAAACATGAGTGGAAGATTTGGGCTTCAGGGTCTTAGGAAGGCAGGCCCTCTCACAGGCACACACAAAAAACCTAGACACAGCGATTTTGATTAGGAAGCTGTTGGAGTTTGGAAGGTTATGAAGGTAGCTCCCAGGCAGGAACAGCTTAGAAGAGGGCGGATAGCCAGGCCCAAGCTGAACGAAACCTCAAGAATCCAAGGGAGTGGAGCAGGAGAAAGCTCCAAACAGACCTTCGACTTAAACGGAGGACAGATTCCTGGAAAAGCTGCTGTTCAGTGGAGCTAAGAGTGAGGGATCGAGTAAGGCTTCAAGCTTCAAGTTTAAAAGTATGAAGACTCAGAATGCAGATGTAAGAGGCATTGCAAGAACAGCTTGCAACAGGCAAGCATGTCCAAAGAGGCAACTTAGGTTCTGTAACACGTTGCTCTCGGCAATTGAAGCAGTAGTGCTGTTTCCGGCTGAGTCTTTGTGAGAGAATTCATGACAACAGTCTGGATGGATCTTGGGGCCTAGAGGAGAGGAACATCAGAACGCTGGAGGTGAACTTTTGTGGAAGCTTCTTATTTAGGACAGGATTCCAAGGTGACAAATAGAGATAGGAAGCGCTCGGGTGAAAGATGGGGTTCAGTGAGACCAGTTGACTCACGGTGTGACAAGGGTCTGGGGGGAGCTGATGCAAGATTCATTGCCTCTGGTTGAGTGGCACCTGTCACCTTATTTCAGAGTGTTGTGCCTATTGGACTTTATACTTACTGTGAGTATTAGAGTGTAAGATAGTTTTTGTAACTTGTGTTATCCTTGCCATCTTTTATATATCTGTAAAGCTATAGTTGTGGTTGAAGAAATATTGGAATATATTTCAACTTTTCTTCTTTAATAAATGTTTTGTTCCTTTGTTAAAAGTTTCTCAGCTGACTCCAGTGACCCTTCAGTAGCCCCTAAACGTATCTAAACAAAAAAAAAAATAAAAGTTAGGTTCTATAAAATTGGGTTTCAAACTGGTATCACGCTTATACAGGGGAAACCTCAGCTGGAATTGCAAAGATGGCACAGGATGTACTCTGGCTGTGAGGGTTCTTCAATGCCGAATAGTAACAGTGACTCAGCATCAACATTGATGACTGACTTGGCTGAGTCTTGAAGGATATATCAGAGAGGCTAAAAGCGAAGGAATATCACTTTCCTTCCATTAACTTGAAAGCCTGCTTGGGACTTTCTCCTTTTCAACTCCCTTGGGTTCTTTTAGGTCTTCCTTAGCTTGGGCCTGGCTATCTGCCCCCTTCTAGGCATTTCCTGCCTGGATATTATCTTCTAAACTTGCAGAACTCCAACAGCTTACAAATCAAACCTGCTGTTCCTAGCTTTCTCCTGTGTTTCTGAGAGAGGACCTGCCATTCTAACCACCCGTGACCAGGCAACAGCCAAAACATTGCATTTTGTTCCACTTCCATCTCTCAGTGGCAGGCAGTGAGAGAAGCAACAAGAGGGAAACATCCTTGGCCTTGTCCTCACTAATCAACTCTTGAGCAGATGAATTTGACCATGGCGGGTATCGGCAGGAGTGACAGGCCCAAAGACTTTTTAGGGTCAAAGTCCACCCTTCACTATGACAGCACCTTCCATCTTGATGTGTGTCACTCCCAACTGAGTCTGGTAGCGCAAAAGCGGGCAGCCGTGAGGCACTGTGGGCCATCTGCCGGAGAGGTAGGATTGAGCGCAAAGGCAATCTGTAACCTCATCTCCCAGCGCAAACCTCACTCCCCGACTGCACTGTGCATGTCCAGGCAACACATGGGCTGTAGCGGTACAGGGAAACAGACCGCCAGCAAATTCTCATGGGCAGTTCGTGGTAGTTAAAAAATTTTGGCCTGGCCAGTGGGGCACAGTTTCCAAGAATGTATACGCAAAGGACATGGAAGAGGGCAGAATGATTGGTGGGTTTCAACCTGCACCAATTTCGGACAACATTCTTGCCATCCGTGCAACACGGAGTGCTGGTCTCGGGCAGCTTATAAGCCGGTTAAACATTTGCCTCGATCACGGAACTGATCGGCCACCAGTATCCTTGTACATGGCCGCCAGGATCTGGCCGGAACGAATCGAGCCAGCAAAGGGACCCATCTGCTTCCCGGCCGCCTGAGTGCAAAATGCATAGGCTGGCATTCCACAAGGTTGTCAAAAATGTGTGATCTCAAACCATGAGGACATCATTGCCCGGGTACCTTAATACCGTTGGACCACAGAAACCTATCAATTTTACATTTAAATATTGACAAACGATCTCGCACCTGTTGCTATTTAAAGAATGGAGTTACCGATGTGTATCGCCCTTTGTGTATCGCAGTGTTACCGAAATATTGTACTGAGCAGTCTGATTAGGCCTTTTAGACTCTGTCCCATAGCCTGATTCTCCTCCCCAGTGAACATAGTTTCTCTGTATCAAACTTATCTGTTCCCCTTAACACCTTGAATACTTCAACCAAACCACTCAGGAACGTTCCAAATTCCAGGGAGTACATGGGTTACTTGGGTAATCTCTCCAGGTCTATATTCCCTGGTAGCACAGATATCATTTATTGTAAACATATCCTGAATTCCCTCCACGCCTGACAACTCACATGAGGGAAAGTTGTCGGGAATTGCTTTGTCTCCTTTTCTCTCTGTCTCTCTCTCTCTCTCACCCCATTCTTAAACAACAGAGTGGCTTTTAGAATTGCGCAGCCTCAAGGAATAATTCTCAGATGAATGGAACTGCACAGAATTATAGACCGGGCATCCACAATTTCTCAGCTGTTTCCTTCAATCGCTGGGAAGGAAACGTTCTGAAACTGGGGATCTGTCACCCTAAAGTCCCATTATTCTCTCCACTTCCGTTAGGTTGCTAATTCTAGGTGTTTCATGTGTATTAGTTTTAAAACATTTTCAGGGTATATGTTACCTTTACTGGAAAGGCCAGAAGATGTTGCCTGCCCTTGCAAATCTTTGCGATTCTCAACCAATTATAAGAGTGCTTCCCTACAAAATACCGATGTTAGCTAGTGCCCTAGGTTTACCAATCTCGACTAATGGGGCGAGAGAGACTGATTTACCTACAACAACCTAGCCTTAGCTTGTGACAGGCCTTTACATTTCTAGCACTCAGTTCACCATTCTAGCCATCAGCATCCAGTTTTGGCTCCTGGTGAATGAGAACGCCGGACACTCCAGAGCCCAAAAGCGAAATGTTTCCCAACTAAAACCTTAGGTCCATTCTGTGCTGCCTTTTCACCTTAAAGTTACGTTACAGAGCATTGTCATTGAAAGAGCTGCCAACTATAGGTCAACTTAACAACATTCCAAAAGTGCGTAAGAATTATGATCTTACATTTCTCAGCTGATATGAAGCGCCATTTGTAACTTAAGTCTGGGCAAATAGAGCAATACGTCAATGGGGTGACGGCCCGTAGGTTTGGATCCTCAGGTGTGCCTGCTGCTGGTCTTTACATCGTCTCCTGCAGTCTGAATATGAGTTTGTAATTGGGAATCATTTTGCTTTTGGGCTCTTGAGAACCTAGCAATATCATTCAACACATGCTAAAACTGAATGCCAATTGGCGAGAAAGTCAGACTGAGGTTTATAATTGTAAGGAACGGGCACCATTTAAGGACAGATTGTTGTTGACAAAATCAGAAGTTCTCATTCCATTGGCCGATATCCATGTTTCACCCCTAGTTTTAACGGTCACGGTAGCATGACGAGTAGGCCGGGCCATGGTCTTGCAGATTCTGTCTGAATTTAATTCTGCTGCTTGTCATGTCCCACAGCGCCTCATGGATGTTGAGATTTGAGCTGCGTGATCTGTTCTGAATCTATCCCGTTGACAGCGTGTCAAACAACAAAATGAAGCGTGACTCCAGTTTGAAGACAGGTCTGTTGTCACAAGGACTGTGCGGTGGTCATGCCTACCAACAGCATCAGAGACGGATGCATCTGCAGCAGGTAGATTGGTGATGATGAGGCGAAGTAGAATATTCCCTCTTGTTGGTTCACCTGCCTCAGGCCTATTCTGCCTTTCGGGGCTCGGCTACCTGGGTCTGTAACGGTGACCCAGAGCGACTCTTGTTGATGGACATGCAGGTCCCACAGCAGAGAATATTCTGTGCCCTTGATACGGTCAGTGCTTCTTCCATGTGGTATTTAGAATTGATCAGATTTGGGAGAGCGGTAGGTGGAAATCAGCAGGAGGTTCTCATTCCCCCTGTTTGCCATCATGACTTGTGGCATCACAGAGCCTGGATTAAATGCTGAGCACTCCCAGTGCGAACCCAGACCTATTGTATTCCCCTTTGCCGTCAAGCCTGGTACCTCCCTCCTGTCAGTGGGGCATGACAAACCCAGGAATATGGGTGGCGAACCTTCGGCATTGGCTGTGAAGCTCCGATTCTGATAGCATGACAGTTCAGGAGATACAAGATGCCAACGAGACTCTGCCATGTTCTACACGTATGGCTAAATTGGAGTTGTAAGATGTCAATGTGAACCTGCCATTTTCTGACCATTCCTCCCTGCCAGTCGATATGGTGACACAGCGATCCGAGTGGGAAATGAGACACGGGCAATAGGCGTTGATCAACGCAGCTAGTTTTAATCACATGATTCAGAAAGCAGTGGGCTAGGTGTCATCGTATCCACACAATGCATCAGAGCCGGAATTACAGAAATTAAAGTCAGTCTCAGCCAAATCCACAGGTTCACCTGGCCCTGTGATACATTCACCTTTCTGTACCTCATGCAGCCTCACAGCTCTTAAAATGAATCACCATTTCCAGGGAATTAAAGACTCCTCTTCATTGCATCTTCCCATACTACAGGCCCCTCCAGTATCCCCAAATCCCAAGGTCATAACGGGAATTTATTGAACAATGGAGTTGAGTCTGAGTCTTTTGATACCTGATGCATACTGAGAGCTCAAATATGGATTGCGATGATAGCATGGCGGAACATGGAGCCCAGAGCTGTGCACAGGGCACCTAGTGTGGTCTAACTCATCGATAGGAAGGCCAGGTCAATGCACAGTGCCCCACGTGTGGTCTAAACAAGGGGAATGGAGGTCAGAGCTGTGCACAGTGCTCCGAGTGTGGTTTAACCGAGGGATACCGTCACCAGAACTGTGCATAGTGCTCTAAGTGTGGTCTAATGGAGGAATACAGACATCAGCACTGCGCATAGTACTCTGACCGTAGTCGAAGTGAGGGATATGGCTCCATCCACATTCAGAGTGCTGTAATTGTGTCAAACCGAGATGAACAGAGGCGGTTTCTCTGCACAACTAGCAGGGTGCATCCTTTGGCGCACCTGGAGAGTGAAGAAATGTCCCAAGACACGACACAGGAACCAGAGAAAGGGAAAAATGACAGAAAGCCACAGCAAAACATCTTAAGGACAGACAACAAAAAGTTCACTCAAGAAAAGTTGTTTTTAGGGACTATCTAAAACGTGGGGAGAGAGGTCGAGAGGATTATGGAGAGAATACCAGAGCTCGAGGCTCCAGCAACCAAATGCAGTGCCTCCAATGTCTGATCCTCCAGTCAAAGTCTGGAAACCCAAAGGAGGCCTGAATTCGAGAGTCAACAAAACCTGGACTAATGATTGGGCAGGAGGTGATTACAGAGGTACGGAGGGGGTGAGCTGATCGAGGAATTTGGAAACATGCTATATGAATGACTCAAGATATCACCGAATGACCACAGACTGATGGACAGGACGAGGAGACTGGGAATAACTTCATGATGGATTGAGGTTAATGTAGACAACAAATGAAACATTTTAAAAACTGAGTTTGATATCTTTCCCTTTGGAAAGTTTTCAAGTGCCACAGAACCAATTTCATTGAAGGAGTTCAGACACATATCAGCTACAATCCAATTGAAATGCAACGCAACTTCAATGGTTTGAATGGCCTCCTCCTGTCTCTCTTAATGTTTCTTTAGGTTTTGTACTGAGAGATGTACTAACCCCTAATATACATCTTGCACTCTCTCCTCCTTCAGCAGTGATTGGGCGGCATCAGCAACAGTAAAAAAGCAGCAAAAGCAGTGCTTTCCTCATTCTCCGCTGTTCTCCTCCCAGGTCGCAATGAGATAGCTGGAGCACAGACGCTCTATATATGAATACAGTGCACACTGTAGTTAATAGTGTCACATGCGCTCCGCGGCTAGATTCCACCTTGGGAAAGTTGAAGGGGCAGTTTACCAAGTCCAAATTTAACTGGAAGCAAGTTGGTTTTCATTCATCTGCGATGAGACAGATCGGAATAATGATTAAGCTCACAAAGCTTTATAGGTATCCTAAAATCACCCTCGGCCGCTAGGAGAAGAGTTGGGAGATCTCTCCCTGGTTTCCTGGGGCGAGTGCTCATCCATCCACCAACACAACGATCACAGGTTATTTGGTCAGTATCGCCTTGCTGGTGGGAGCTTGCTGTGCACCAATTGGCAGCGACAATTTGTAGATTCTAGCACTGACCACCCTTCAGCAATCTCCTGGTGAAAGGTGTCACAAAAACTTGATCTTCCCTTTATCAACAGTTTTTTCTCTCTCTCCCTTTCCCTACTTTGAACTCCTGTCTGACTGTTCCTCCCTCTCTTATTCTCGCCCTCCAGTTCCAATAGTGTGCTTTACTTTATCATTAAGTTTTGCAACTATGTGTGTTGTTTTATGAGACTGTTAGTGTTTTGGTCAGACTCTCTGATTTAAGTAAATGAAGGGAGGTCATGTAATTCCTGCTGCCTGACAGTAAATGCGGTTGTGATAATTCTTAAAGATAAAGGAAAAACTCCAGTAGTTAAGTGGGAAGGAGGTGTCAGCTATTTACAATTGGAGACAACGACGTCTATTTCTAATTCTCAGGTGAAAAAACACTCAGTCTGCCAAGGCCTCAAAACACTTATATCAATACAATTTACAAACATTTGTCGGAACTTAGGAACAAAAGACTTTGTAACAGTAGACGTCCATTCAGCCCCTTCAGACTTCTCCACCGATCAATTAGATCACGGCTCATCTGGTTGTGTCTCAACGACACTGTATCGCCGGTCCCACCATCACGCTTGAGTCACTTGCCTATAAAAATCCAATCAAATTCTGCTTCGAATAAATGCAATCAGCCAGCCTACACTGCTCTCTGGAGGAGAGAATTCAACAGACTAATGAACCTTTGACAGATATGGACAATCTCCTCGTCTCTTTCATAAACAAACACCTCTTATTCTTAGTCTTTCCATATTGTTTCTAATCTCCCTCACAAGTGGTGAAACCCTCCCGGTATCTCCCTTATCAAATACACTCGGGATGCGAAACGCTTTTTATGACGTTGTGTTCTTCTAAACTCCGATGGGTGTGGAAACACACTGACCAGCCTTACCTCACTAGACAACTCCCTCATCATCGTGCTGTAAGTTGACTCTTCGTTACGAAGATGAAAGGTGATTGTGATCATGGGTCGCTGTTCTACATTTCTACTTAGATACGTAACTCATGTGCCTTCGGGAAGGGGTTTAGGGGAGGCCATTTTACGATCAGGTTACATGCTTCGCTATGAAGCAAGGAAAATCAGAGGGAGGCTGCGATTTTCTTTTTTTTTTTGGCAATGTTTACAGTTTTGGTCCTGTGTGGTCAGCAGACATCTGTAACATAGAGAGGCAGGAAAATAGAGTGAGCTACTGTCTGCCTGGGGTGGTCCTTGCACATCTTCAGTATGGTTGAATGCTGTTTTTGCCCTGATGCCATTAGGAATCAACGATTTTGGAGTCATTACAGAACCTGCCCCTCCTGGCTGTATGCCACTGTGCCATCACCTATGCTGGTTCTGCCCTTCCAGCAGTTCCAGCTATTCACAGGGATGGTCATTGGTGAGCTGGGGCATTGGCTCTAAGGTACGTTTTTGTGAGCCTGACTATATTGGAGTTACAATTGGTCAATATGGTCGCGCCATTTCCCGACCTCCCCTCCCTCCCTGTCAATGTGGAGAAACCCGATACGAGTGAGCAATGAGACACGGAGAAGATGTGGTGATTGATGCAGCCAGTTTTATTCACGTGATTCAGAGTGCAGAACGTCAGGGCTCATTGGATCCACACAATGTATCAGAGCCTGAATGACAGACATTACAGTAAGAGTCAGCCGAGACTCAGACAGGGGTCACATCGGGACAGTTTTCATTATTCTAGCTCAGGGAGCCTGCAGCACGTGTAAGACCAGACGCACTGCCATGTGTCCAGAGTTTCAAGTTTGTGACGCTGGTCTTTTCTACAGTTTCCTCCTTTTCTGACGCATTCGACGCTCCAATCTGGAAATCAGAAAGGAAGAGGCAACAGTCAGGGTTTTTGAGCGTTCAGCTCTGCTCGAACCCATATATAATTAGACATGTGATGGACACAGCTCTGCAAGTGAGACTGACCAGGGAATATGAGGGCAAGGACAGCACACAGTATTCCAAGCATGATCTAAATCGGGGATATTGAGACCAGAACTTTGCACATTGCTCCAGCTGTGGTAAAACCAAGGGATAACATGACCAGAACTGTGCACAGTGCTCCAGCAGTGGTTTAACCAAGGGATATGAATGCCAGAACAGTGCACGGAGCTACAAATCTAACCGAGGTACATGGAGACCTGAACTGTGCACATTGCTCCAGGACAAACCAAGGTGTATGGAAACCAGAACAGTGCCCAGTGCTCCAGGTCTAACCGATGGGTATGGAGACCTGAACTGTGCACAGTGCTCCAGAACAAACCAAGGTGTATGGAAACCAGAACTGTGCACAGTGTTCCACATATAATCGAGGAGGTTGGATACCAGAACTCTGCAAAGTGCTAAAGATCTAACAGAGCGAGATGGACCCCAGAAATTTGCACATATCTAATCGAGGGATATGGACACCAGAACTGTGCACAGTGCTCCAGATCTATCTAAGGGATAAGGAGACCAGAACTGAGCACAATGCTCCTACAGTGGATAAACCAAAGGAAAATATGGACCAAAAATTTCCAGATTGAGAATTATGCAATTTATAATGAAAAATCAAGATAATAAAATTACACAATTGACTCATGGGAGCATTTTCCAAAATCATTTCACACATAGTCCAAATAAAAGTAATTTTTGACAGGTGACCCAACGCACACCAAAAGAGGTTGGATTGAAGGACCATCTCCAGAGAGGAGAGACCCTGGTTGATGAGGTTACACAGGGGACTCTCGAGCCTCGGCTCCAGGCAACTGACGGCATGCTCACAAATGGCAGGTAACTTAAAATCTCGGAATGGATAGGAGGGCAATTTTGGTGGGACGCATGTATCTGGAAGGAATTTTGGGCTTGAGGTGATTACAGAGTAACAGAGCTTCGAAATGATGTAGGGATTTAGAAACATGCTGTACGATTAATACAAAATATCACCGAGGGACAGTATGTGGATGGGAATTTCGAGAATGCTGAGGATAGCTCCTCGGTGGATATTAGTTGAGGTTGGATTCCAAAAACAAAACACCCAATTTTTGAAGAAGGCTACATCTGAGACTGACAGCTTGCTGTTTGGAAAGGATTATAATGATTATGGATCCAAAATTATCCAATGGGTTTAAGACAGATATCATCCATGGCCAAATTGAATAAGAATACTGGCTTGAAGGGTTCAATGACCTCTTCCTGTTGTATTCAATGCATCTAGAGTTTGGCAACTGAGAGATAACATCATTGGATAACCTACCGATAAGCTTGCACTCCCTCAGCACCAGCTCTCAATGCACCAAGAACAGTACTTTCCATATCTTCCCCTGAGCTCCCCGGAGTCACAGAGAGATGACTGGTGCACGCATACTTTTTATATGAACTCAGAGAGAATTATGTCGTTAATATTCGCAGGCACACCGTGAGGGTTGGATGTATCTTGGGCTGGTTAAAGGAACACTTCACTAACTGAGGCTGGCATTAACTGTAATCCACGGCCAAAAATCTGTCCCAGGCCGGATTTTATTAATCAACGCAGAGACGGATCTGTGTAAAGATTGAACAGGTGAAGGTTTAAAGGAATTGTTCTCAGTGTTTAGTGTAAGAAACATTCTTCAGATTACGGGGACCATTTGGCCCATGGTGTCTCTGCTGGTTCTGTGAAAGAGATGTTGAATTATGCCCCCTCAATCTCTTCTCTTTCCCCATTGCCCCGCTATTATTTTCCATGTCAGTTATTGTTACAATGCCCTGTTGCTATTGAATCTGCTCCAATATCTTTTCGGGAGGTGCATTCCAGATCACAACGGCTTAGTGTCAATAAGACATTCTCTTCATTTCCCTCCACTTCCTTTGTGAATTATTTTCAAAGTATTTCTACTGATTTCCCAATCTTTACACACTCTAAAATATCCCACCACCACTATTGAAAGTAGAATTGTGGAGTTCACACTAGATGCCATTGTCCCAATATTCATCCATCGACCACTATCAACAAACCAGGTTATTCAGCATTTTTCCACTGCTGCTTGTGGAATCTTGCTGTGCCAAAATTGACTTTCATGTTCCCCACTTCACAACAGTGGGGAAATGTCAACATTATTTCACTTTCTGTGGAAACTCTGGGATATCCCGGGGCTCTGAAAGTTGTGTTGGAAAAGTCTCCCTTTGATTTTCTTTGCATTTCCTGTCATTTCCCTCTGCTCTCTCTCCCTTCCTCTCTCTCTCTCTCTCTTTCTCTCCATCTCACTACCTCTCACCCTCGCTTTCCTCCTCTATTGCTTCCTCCCTCATTCTTATTCCCTCTCTCTCCTCCCCTTTCACTTTCCCTCCCTATCTCTGTATCTCCCTCTGCCTTCCTCCAACGTTCATTTCTCCCTCTTTCCCTATCTGCTTCTCCATTAATTTGTCTTGTTCGGTTAGCCTCTCTTACTTTGTTTCATTATGTGCATCTCCTATTTATTCGCCCCCCTTCTGCATCTTCTACCCATGCTATATTTCTGACTCCCTTCCACCCTGGCTTATCGGTGTCTTTGTTGAATTGTTTGCGATGGGGCCACTGGCTAGGACAGTGTCAACTGTCGATCGCTGCGTGCCCTTGAGAAGGTGGTGGTGAGCTGTCCATCTGTTGCAGGTACACCCACAGTATTCTTAGGGATGGAGTTCCAGGATTTTGTCGCAGCGACAGTGAAGGAAAGGAAGACACATTTCCAAATCAGGATTGTGGGTGGCTCGAAGGGGAACCTAAAAATACCCATTTGTGTGCTGCCCTTCCCCTTCTAGAGGGGTCGTGGGTCTGCGGTGCGCCGTCAAAGGATCTTTGGTGCATCTTGTAGATGGTATAGACTGATGCTATTGTGCGTCTGTGGTGGAGAGAGTGAAGTTTTGTGGATCTGGTGCCGTTCAAGTGGGGCGGCTCTTACTTGGATGGTATCGAGCAGGGGCGGGGGGAGGGGGTGGGGGTGGGTGGGATGTCGGGGGAAGAACTCCTTCAGACTCCTGATTTGTGCCTTTTAGATGGTGGACAGGCTTTGGGGAGTCAGGTGGTGATGTATTCCGCGCTGGATTCTCTGCCTCTGACCTGCTCTTGGAGCCACATTATTAAAATGGCTTCTACAGTCAGTTTCTGGTCAATGGTAACCCCAGGATGTTGACAGTGAAGGTAATGCCATTGAACTTCAAGGGCGCGATGCTTAGATTCTCTCTTGCTGGAGATGGTCATTACCTGACACTCTTAAATACAAGTGTTGGGTTCAACATCAGGGGACGTTTCTCTGAACAATTATTAATCGCTGCTTAGGGCGCAGGTAGCTTAATACATCCAGCGCTGATCACCAGGCCATTGCCTGTCATTTGTTTGGGGCGAATAACTTTGCTTTGCTGAGTCAGGAGATGAGTCACACACGTGGTTAAATATTTCCTATTTTAGGCCGCTGTCGGTTTGTTAAATATTTGCCACTGAAGCGGAACTGCCCGTTCCCCAGTCGCCATTCTGTCTGACTCCGGGTAGGAATGAGCTGTCCCTGGATATGATCCAGCAGATGACTGCCTACCTGTGGGGACAATACACAAACACTCAACTATTGAGCGTACACATATCATCAGATTAATTTACATAATACTGTGATATACTGTGTGCAGATGCTCCATGAGCAGTTTATGTATACACAGACAAATATACACGTCCAAAAACTGTGATCATCTTAATTGATTTGAAGACGATGTGAGATAATTTTAGGAAAAGGCAAGTTTCATTGCCCATCCCTAATTGCCCCATGGGAAGGTGGTGGGTGAGCCGGCTCCTTGAGACGCTACAGTCCCGTGTGGTGTAGATACACCCACAGCGCTGTTAGGGAGGGAGTTTCAGGATTGGAGCCAGCGACAGTGCAGTAACAGTGATATAGTTCCAGTCAGGATGGTGTGTGGCTTGGAGAGGTACCTTCATTCAATGTCCTCCCCATGTGCCCGCAGCCCTTGTCCTTCGAGGTGGTGAGGATTATGGGTTTGGAAAGCTCTGTTGAAGGAGCCTCGGTGTGTAGGTGCAGCGCATCTTGGAGAGGATACACACTGAAGCCATTGTGTGCCAAGTGGAGACTTCCTCCCCATTGTTTGACCCGATGTCATGAGGCTTCACGGGATGTGGAATGAACGTTGGTGCTCCCTGGGCCACTCCCTCCTGACTCTGGCGAGCCTGCCCTGCCGCTGGGAATGATTATTCCCAGGGAAGGTGTAGGGGAAGTCTGGGCCATTGTCTTCAGTGTATGGTTGGGTGTGGGTTGCTATGTCGGGCAGTTGATCGACTAGTCTTTGGGACAGCTGTCCAAATTCAGTGTTGGCCCAGTGTTCAGTGTGGGCTCCGTGTTCAGCGTGGGCTCCGTGTTCAGCGTGGGCTCTGTGTTCAGTGTTGGCCCAGTGTTCAGTGTGGGCTATGTGTTCAGTGTGGGCTCCGTGTTCAGCGTGGGCTCTGTGTTCAGTGTCGGCCCAGTGTTCAGTGTGGGCTCTGTTTTCAGCGTGAACTCTAGGTTCAGAGCGGGCTCTGTGTTCAGTGTGGATGCTTTGTTCAGAGTGGGCCCATTGTTCAGTCGGGACTCTGAGTACAGTGCGGACTCAGTGTTCAATGTCGGCTGTGTGTTCAGTGTGGCCTCAGTGTTCAGTGTGGTCTCAGTGTTCACTGTGGGCCCTCTGTTCTGTGTAGGCTCTGTGTTGATTGTGGGCACTATGTTCATTGTGGGCTCTGTGCTCAGAGTGGACTCTGTGTTCAGTGTGGGTCCTGTGTTCAGAGCGTGACCTGTCTTCAGTGTGGGCTCTGTGGTCACTATGGGCCATGTGTTCAGTGTGAGCTCTGTGTTCATCTTTGGGCTCTTTGTTCATTGTGGGCTATGCATTCAGTGTTGGCTGCGTGTTCAGTGTGGGTTCTGTGTTCATTGTGGGCCCTGTGTTCTGTGTGGGTTGTGTGTTCAGTGTGGACTATATGTTCAGTGTGCGCTCTGTGTTCAGACCGGTACCTGCGTTCAGAGTGGGCTCTGCGTTCAGCGTTTTCTCCATTTCAGTGTGGTCTCCGTGTTCAGTGTGGGCCCTGTGATCAGTGTGGCATCTGTGTTCATTGTAGGCCCTGTGTTAAGAGTGAACCCTATGTTCAGTGTGGGTCCCGTGTTCAGTGTTGGCTCTATGTTCAGTGTGAGCTCTGTGTGCAGTTGGGGCTCTGTGTTCAGTGTTTGCACTGGGTTCACTGTGGGCTGTATTTTCAGAGTGGACTCTGTGTTCTCTGTGTTGTCAGCTTTCACTGTGGGCTCTGGAGTCAGTTTGGGCCCTGAGTTGATAGAGGGCCCTTTGTTCACATTGGGCCCTGTGTTCAGAGAACGCCTTGCCTTCAGAGAGGGTCCGGTGTTCAGTGTGGGCCCTGTGTTCAGAGAACGCCTTGCCTTCAGAGAGGGTCCGGTGTTCAGTGTGGGCCCCGTGTTCAGAGTCGTCCCTGTGTTCAGATTACGCCCTCTGTTTAGTGTGGGCCCGGAATTCGGTGAGAGTTCTGTGTTTAGTTTGGGTACTGGGTTCAGCTAGGGCTCTGTGTTCATTATGGGTCCTGTGTTCAGTTAGGGCTCCGTGTTCAGTGTGGAATCTGTGTTCAGTGAGGGCTCTGTGTTCAGTGTGGTACCTGTCTTCAGTGTGGGCTCTGTGTTCAGTCTGGTGTCTGTGCTCTGTGTGGGCTCTGTGTTCACAGTGAACCCTGTGTTCAGAGTAGTCCCTGTTTTCAGTGCGGACACTGTGTTCAGAATGGGCTTTGTGTTCATTGTGTGCTCTGTGTGCAGTTAGGTCTCTGGGTTCAGTGTTGGCTCTCTGTTTGGTGTGGGCTCTATATTCATAGTGATCTCTGTGTTCAGTGTGCGGTCAGCATTCAGTGTGGGCCCTGTGATCATAGTGGGCTCTGTGTTCAGATTGGGCCTTGTGATCAGAGAAGTCCTTGTCATCAGAGTGGGCCCGGTATTCAGTGTGGGCTCTGTGTTCAGAGGGCGCCCCGTGTTTAGTGTGGGCTCTGTGTTCAGAGTGGGCCCGGTGTTCAGTGTGGGCTCTTTGTTCAGAGTGGTCCCTGTGTTCAGAGTGGACCCTATGTTTAGTGGTGGCCCTGAGTTCGGTGTAAGCTCTATGTTTAGTTTGGACCCTGTGTTTTGCGTTATCTCGGTGTTCAATGTGGTCTCTGTGTTCAGTGTGGGCCCTGTGTTCAGTGTGGGATCTGTGTTCATTGTGGACCCTGTGTTCAGTGTCGTGTTCAGAGCTGGCCCTATGTTCATTGTGGCCTCTGTTTTCATAGTGCGCTCTGTGTTCAGTGTGTTGTCGGAGTTCAGTGTGGGCCCTGGAGTCAGTTTTGGCCCTGTGTTCAGAGTGGGCTCTGTGTTCAGTCTGGTGCCTGTGCTCTGTGTGGGCTCTATGTTCACAGTGAACCCTGTGTTCAGAATGGTCCCTGTTTTCAGTGCGGGCACTGTGTTCAGAATGGGCTTTGTGTTCATTGTGAGCTCTGTGTGCAGTTAGGTCTCTGGGTTCAGTATTGGCTCTGTGTTTGGTTTGGGCTCTATATTCACAGTGATCTCTGTGTTCACTGTGCTTTCAGCTTTCAGTGTGGGCCCTGTGATCATAATGGGCTCTGTGTTCAGATTGGGCCCTGTGATCAGTGAAGTCCTTGTCTTCAGAGTGTGCCCGGCATTCAGTGTGGGCTCTGTGTTCAGAGGGCGCCCCGTGTTCAGTGTGGGCTCAGTGTTCAGAGTGGTCCCTGTGTTCAGAGTGGACCCTATGTTTAGTGGTGGCCCTGAGTTCGGTGTAAGCTCTATGTTTAGTTTGGACCCTGTGTTTTGCGTTGTCTCCGTGTTCAATATGGTCTCTGTGTTCTGTGTGGGTCCTGTGTTCAGTGTGGGATCTGTGTTCATTGTGGACCCTGTGTTCAGTGTGGGGTCTGTGTTCAGAGCTGGCCCTGTGTTCATTGTGGCTTCTGTTTTCCTAGTGCGCTCTGTGTTCAGTGTGTTGTCAGTGTTCAGTGTGGGCCCTGGAGTCAGTTTTGGCCCTGTGTTCAGAGTGGGTCCTGTGTTCAGATTGGTTCCTGTGCTCAGAGAAGGCCTTGTCTTCAGAGTGGGTCCTGTGTTCAGTGCGAGCCCCGTGTTCAGTGTGTGCCCTGTGTTCAGTGTTTGCCCTATGTTTAGTGTGGCCCTGAGTTCGTTGAGAGCTCTGTGTTTAGTTTCGGCCCTGTGTTCAGTGTGAGCTCTGTGTTCAGTGTGGGCTCTGTGTTTAGTTTCGGCCCTGTGTTCAGTGTGAGCTCTGTGTTCAGTGTGGACTCTGTATTCAGTGTGCGCTCTGTGTTCAGTGTGGGCCTGAGTTCAGTGTTGGCTCTGTGATCAGTGTGGGCCCTGTGTTCAGTGTGTGACCTGTGTTCAGTGTCGGCTCTGTGTTTAGTGTGGGCCCTGTTTTCAGTGTGGGTTCTGTGTTCCGTTTTGAGTTCTGTGTTCATTGTGGGCTCTGTGTTCAGTCTGGTGCCTGTGCTCTGTCTGGGCTCTGTGTTCAGTGTGGCGTTCTGTGTTCAGTGCTGGCCCTGTTTTGAGAGATGGCCCTTTGTTCAGAGCAGGCCCTTGGTTCAATGTGGGCACTGTGTCTAGAATGATCTCTGTATTCATTTTGAGCTCTGTGTCCAGTGAGGGCTCTTTGTTCAGTGTTGGCTCTGTGTTCAGTGACGGCTCCGTATTCTTAGTGGGCTTTGTGTTCAGTGTGTGGTCAGCTTTCAGTGTGGGACCTGGAGCAGTGTGGGCCCTGTGTTCAGATTGGGTCCTCTGTTCAATGAAGTCCTTGTCGTCAGTTTGGGCATGGTTTTCATTGTGGGCCCTGTGTTCAGAGTGGTCCCTGTGATCAGATTGCACCCTATGTTTAGTGTGGGCGCTGAATTCGGTGTGAGCTCTGTGTTTAGTTTGGGCCCTCTGTTCAGATTGGACACTGTGTTAATTGTGGACTCTGTGTTCAGTGTGGGCTCTGTGTTCAGTCTGGGCTCTGTGTTCAGTGTGGGCTCGGTGTTCAGTATGGGCCGTGTGTTCGGAGCAGTTCCTTTGTTCACTGTTGGCACTGTTTCAGAGAGAGTTCTGCATTCAGTGTGATCCCCATGTGTAATTAGGTCTCTGTGTACAATGTTGGCTCTGTGTTCAGTATGGGCTCTGTATTCATAGTGAGCTCTGTGTTCAGTGAGTGTCAGCGTTCAGTGTGGGCCCTGGTGTCAGTGTGGGCCCTGTGTTCCGAGTCGGCCGGTGTTCTGAGTGGGACCTGTGTTTAGATTGGAACCTGAGTTCAGAGAAGGCTCTGTCTTCACCGTGGGCCCTGTTTTCAGTGTGGGCCCTGTGTTCAGAGTGGGCCCGGTGTTCAGTGTGGGCTCCGGGATCAGTGTGGGCCCTGTGTTCAGAGTGGGCCCGGTGTTCAGTGTGGGCCCTGTGATCAGAGTGGTCCCTGTGTTCACATTCGGCTTTCTGTTTAGTGTGGGCCCTGAGTTCAGTGTACGCTCTGTGTTTGGTTTGGACTCTTTGTTCAGTGTGTGCTCTGTGTTCAGTGTGGGCCTCTGTCTTCAGTCTGGTCTCTGTGTTCGATGTGGGCCCTGTGTTCTCAGTGGGCTCCGGGATCAATGTGAGCTCCTTGTTCAGTTTGGGCTCCGTGTTAAGTGTGGGCTCCCTGTTCAGGGTGACCTCTGTGTTCAGTGTTCAGTGTGGGCCCTTTGTTCAGAGTGGTCCCTGCGCTCAGAGAGCGCCCTGTATTTAGTGTTTTCCCTGAGTTCAATGCTAGCTCTGTGTTCAGTGTGGGCTCTGTGTTCAGGGTGGGCTCTGTATTCATTGTGGGCCCTGTGTTCAGTGTGGTCTCTGAATTCAGTGTGGACTCTGTCTTCACTTTTGGCTCTGTGTTCTGTGTTCACTGTGGGCTCTGTACTCAGTCTGGGGCCTGTGTTCAGTTTGGGCTCTGTGTTCAGTGTGTGTCCTGTGTTCAGTGCGTGCCCTGTTTTCAGAGCAGGCCCTGTGTTTAGAGCAGGCCCTGTGTTCAGTGTGGGCACTGTGGTCAGAGTTGGCTCTGTGTTCAGTGTGAGCTCTATGTGCAGTTAGGGCTCTGTGTTCAATGTTGGCTCTCTGTCCAGTGTGGCCTCTGTATTCATAGGGGGCTCTGCATTCAGTGTTTTCTCTGTGTTAATAGTGAGCCCTGAGTTCAGTATGGGCTCGGTGTTCACAGCGGGCCCTGTGTTCAGAAGGGACCCTGTGATCAGGGCGAGCCCTGGGTTCAGAGTAGGATCAGTCTTCAGTTTGATCTATATGTGCAGGTAGGGCTCTGTGTTCAGTGTTGGCTCTCAGTTCAGTGTGGGCTCTGTGTTCATAGTGGGCTCTTTTTTCAGTGTGTTGTCAGTGTTCAGTGTGTTGTCAGTGTTCAGTGTGGGCCCTGGTGTCAGGGTGTACCCTGTGTTCAGAGTGAGGTCTGCGTTAAGCTTGGGCCGTGTGTTCAGAGCAGGCCTTGTCTTCAGAGTGGGTCTTTTTTCAAATTGGGCCCTGAGTTCAGAATGGTCCCGGTGCTCAGAGTGGGCCCTGTGTCGAGTGTGGGCTTTGAATTCATTGTGAACTCTGTGCTAATTTTGGGCCCTATGTTCATGGTGTGCTCTGTGTTCATTGAGGGCCCTGTGTTCAGTTGGACTCTGTGTTCTTTTTGGACTCTGCGTTCAGTGTGGGCCTGCGTTCTGTGTGGACTCTGTGTTCAGTGTAGGCACTGTGTTCAGTTTGGGAACTGAGTTCAGACTGGCCTCCGTGATCAGTGTGAGCCCCTTGTTCAGTGTGGGCTCCTTCTTCAGTGTGGACTCCGTGTTCAGTGTGAGCTCCGTGTTCAGTTTGAGCTCAGTGTTTAGAGTCGGCTCTGTCTTCAGAGTGGGCCCTGTGTTCAGAGTGGGCCCTGTGCTCAGTGTGTGCCCTATGTTCTGAGTGGTCACTGTTCAGAGTGGGCCCCGTCTTCATTGTGATCTCTGTGTTCAGAGAGGTCTCCGTGTTCAGAGTGCGATCTGTGTCCAGAGTGGGCTCTGCGTGTAGTGTGGTCTCATTGTTCTGTGTGGTCCCTGTGTTCAGAGTTTGCTCTGTGTTTAGCGTGGGCCCTGTTTTCACAGTTATAAGCACTTCTCCAATGCTTTCTCCACATTGTCCGTCAGGTTATTCCATTGAATTATTTATGCACCTCATATTCTGAAACTTCCTATTGAATGTGTTGCCAGGCAGTGAGTTTCCGATCTCAACATCTCACGGTATAAATTGAGATTCTCCTTAGCTTCATATACTTCAATTTGCACTCGTCTACAATTATCTTCAATGTTCTTCTGCTGATCACCAGGTCTCACAGCTTTGAAAATACAGCAACGATTGGCCCTGTGTAAAATGTTTCCCTCGACTAAAATCACAAACAGATTATCCAATTACTTTTCTGGAGGGGTCGTTTGCCAATGAAAAAGTTTCTTCCCTATGTTACATCAGTGACGGCACTTGAATAATGACGGTGAAACTGTTTGGGACATTCTTAAGCTTTAAGGGCGCAATAGAAAATCAAATTGTGTTTTAATCTATTTCTGCATCCGCCTCTCGCTTCAGCTCCTTCCTTTCCCTCTCAAGCTCTGAATCTATCTTCTCTTTTTCTATGACGCTGCCTTCCCCTTTGTCAATATTTGTGTCTGCCCCTTTCTCAACCTCCTTCCCCAGCTTCCTGTCGTTCTTTCTCTCTTTCTCTATTTCCCTCACACTCCCTTATTCAGCTGCCCAGGTGGTTAAATACTTCTAAGTTTTAAGTGTTGTCGGTTTGTGAATATTTTTCCTCTTACACGGAGCTGCCCAGTTGCCAGCCGCCAACATGTCTGACAGCCTTTAGCAAGGTTAAAGAGTGACCTGTCCCTGAATATGCGCCAGCAGAACACTGTGTCTCTCTGAGGGCTAAGCACAAACTCTCAAATGCTGAATGTCTAATTATCATCGATAAATTCATTCAATGCAACTGTTTGTTTTAATTAGCCTTGATGAAAGTCTTCAGAAACAACTCCAAATTAATTTAAGTGTCCATCGTTCATTATGGTATGCAATGCATTCAGGCATATATTGAATATCCGGTGGAGTGAAGTGAAACGGTTGAGCACTTGCATATGTGGTTCCTTTGGCATCAAAAGGAGGCCGATGTGTATCATCCAATCAGCACGTCTGCCTGAAGGTGGTTTCAAATGATTTACCCTTGTCTTTTTAACTTTTTCGTTATGAAGATACCTCGAGCCGACTCTCCAACTTCCCAAGGCGCCGTGCGGGAATATGACATGACTCTATGAGGAGTGACATGAGTGGAAGTAGCGACTGACGGGGAGCCAGCGGTAAAACGTAGAAATCGGGTTGACATTTCCCTCCAACACTCCCCTTGATACACAAAACCTGACTCTCGTTGGGTATGTCCACTGTCCAAGATGAGAAACAGGGAAGCTGATGACCCTCATAGTGTTGCACTGACACGCATATATACAGATACACACACGCACAAACACACGCACAGATACACACACACACACACACGCAGAAATCCTGACATGCTTTCGCACCATTACACATAAACACACACAGATATTCTAACAAACAAAGGGACACAACCTGAAAAACAGACACATAGACGCTTGCACAGACACTTTCAGAGACAGGCTTGCACATGCAAACACAGAGAGACACACACACAGTTAAGCGCATGCACGCACAGTAACACAAAGACACACAAACTCAAACACAGACACATAAACGCATGCACACACGCTCTCTCTCTCACACACACACAGACACAGACTTGCACACTCACATGTAACACACACAAAGAGAGTCGCAATTCCTCGCCAACATACACAGAGATAAAAATCACAGACACATTCACAAAAGGATACAAGCACAAGCATGCCCAAAGGCTCTCACCCTTTCACACTCACACACACAAACAGGGCATGGACAGGAATGTGCACTAAAAAACAGTCACAAACACACTCACACATGCCTAGACTACCACATATTACCTCGCTCACACAATCTGTCGCTCTCTCTCTCTCTCACACACAAAGAGGCACATTCACACTAACAAAATCATACGCACACTGAAACACACAAGTGTGCACACAACACACATGCCACGCACATGCTGATTTACATATTCACTCACTCGCAAATACTCACAAGCTCACACAAACACAGTCACAAACATTATCTCTTTTTCCCCCTCTAGCTCCTTCTCTCCCTCGTGTACACACAGACACAAACATGCACACACACCACACATACAAACACACACACACACACACACACAGACCATCGAAGTATATACAATGTCTCTGTTGACAGACAGGGCAGAGGACACCTACCCCAACACGTTACTGACACCCTCACACAGTCTGAGGGTAGATGTTGCATGATTATGTACCAACGTTGGTCCGTGAACAATGTCTATCGCCTGGAAATTTCTCGAGGCTCCAATCAAATGGTTTTATAAATGATCAGAAACACGGATATGTTAATGAAACATCATGTCTGATAATTGTTCTGCAGTATTCACTAACGTGCCCGCTGTTGAGTGAAGTGAGCTTGAAGTAACATAAATGAACAAAGTGTGATCGACTTGTCATTTAAAGGAGTTGTTGTGGAAACTGAAACCTATGCATTAAATAGACAGTGACATTGTGGGTATGATGTTCGTGAAGAGACGGAAAGGAGAGAGAAAGTGCGGAGGTTGGCTATTCAGACAGGCGACAGTAGACACTCATGTTCCCTTTTTGCTCAAATCATGACCACTGCATTTTATGATTCACCGAAAAAACATACCTCTCATCGCAGAAGAAGATTTTCGGTAGGTTTGTTCTGAACGATTCCAGGCTGGCCGATGCCAAATCAGGCCTGAGCATGATCAGCAGATTCTCCCACAACGGGTTCTAGAGAACGTGTATTCGTAACCGGGGGAGCAAGTTGCAATTTCTGTCTCCTTCCCTTCTCTGCTATGCTGTATTTTCGCTGGGTCTCACGTGTGGCCTCCCATATAGAGGGCATAAGTTTTACGTTTGTAGGTAACAGGGGTTCAGAAATATAAACATTGAGGAGGACAGTAGAAATTTTAAGGAGGATATGCATAGACGGGTGAAAGGGAAATACATGTGCAGATATACTGTAATTGATGTTAGTGTGAAGAATACGATTGGGAGAGTCAAAATAGCTTTAAAAATCCACAACTTCAAATGCGTTGCGGGAACAGAGTGGATACATGTACCCTGATCTTCATCACAAGAAGGTCACATCGATAAGGTTGTTAACCATGAATTGAGGGTATTTGACTTTAGACACACAGGGGTATAATACAAAAGCAAGGAGCTTCTCTTAAAATTGTATGCATCACCAGTTAGTCCTCAGTTGAAGTAATGCACCTCATTCGGTACACTGCACATTTCAAAGGGTGTGTAGGCCTTGGAGAGAGTGCAGAGAATATTTACTTGACTGGTGCCAGGGATGGGGAATTTTCGTTTCATTGTGGTCACTGGGGAGGTTGGAATTTTTTTCCGTAGATCGGCAGATAACGTGGAATTGAATAGACGTCTCCAAATTAACGTGGAATATTGACAGTCAGGAGAAACAGTTTCCACTAGAACAAGGAATAGTGACACTGTTTTCAATAATTTGCATTAACCCGAGAGGATAGAAATAGAACAGTTTTATAGAGAGTGGTTGTAACGAGGAATGGAAAGGTTGAAGACATTCTTGATGCAGATTCAATTGACAGTTTCGAAACGGAACTGGAGAAATGCAGACGTGGGGGCGGAGGCAGGTGGCGGGTAATTTCAGAGCACTGGACAAAGTGCAGGCAGGAGCGACATTATAGAATAGCTGCTTTAAACACAGCACAGAGTCGCCGGAGCAAATGGGTTCCATGCAGGCTGAATGAACCTCCCAGTCTCTGATTACGGAATACATCGAGCCCCTGATTCGTGCACATTACTGACGTTCAGCAGCTCACGGGCCAAATGTTGCTCCTCACTTTTTCTCTGAGAAATGCGACAGCAGAACGGCAAACAGATGGTGAGGAAAGTATTGTTGGCAATATCTTTAGTGGAAAATGATTCTGTCTCTAATCACAGGTCTGGTGTCATTCAGTGAATTAGACATTCTTTGATTTGATTCATGTTTCTGTCTCTTTCTTCTCAGGGTTTGTCTGGCATTGACAAGGATGAATTTTCGGATTGGTGGTAACCGAGGCTTCAGCTGTCTGTTTGGGCTGATGTAAAAATACCATGACAATACCTCGATGATGAGCAAGGGAACTCTCCCTAGTGTCACGGTCAATGTTCGCCCCGCCACCAACATCACAATGAAACACAATATATGGTCATGAGCACATTGCTGTTTTTGGGAGCTGTTGGGTCTAAATTATCTGCCTCTCCCGCTGCATCGCAGCAGTGGTTACACAGCAAGGGCCACGTTTCTGATTACCCCGGTCTTTGAAAGATTTATCAGCGCATTTCAAAATGCCTTTGACTAATGAACAAAAACGCTGCATAGAAGTTTAATCAGCTACAGAAAGCATTGTTTGCTTTATCCAGTGACAAATATCATGCATGTGTATTTTTGTGCGTGACCGGTAAACACATTGGGGTTTTGGAAGGATGTTTTCACATACGGGATGGAGTCGTTCCAGTAGCATTCATGAGCAAACCTTCTCCGGAGTGGCCATGAATGATATGCATATATAGTAGCAAGAGTTTGAATATCATCCTTCTTTTAAAGTGAAATAATGTTGGAATTGCAGACGTATGGTGGTAAGACCTATTCCACCCAGTTTTTTGTAAAAACAAGTCTGAGATTTTGAGCGAGGCCAACCGCCCTGTTGATGCCCCCACACTTAGATATATCAGTGGCACTTGGTTCACCGAACAAAGACACCACCGGCTGCTGGAGAATTTCCACCAGCAGTATCTCCGCAGGATATTATATTGCAAGTGGGAAGACTGGTGAACCAACTCCTGTATCCTCCCTGAAATCAGTCCCACAAGAATCTTCACCAGGATCATGTGAAAAGAGCTCCACTTGTCTGGACACTACACTCACATGTCAAATGAAAGGCTCCTGAAGCAGATCCACTTTTAACTAATTGAGGCTGACAGACGATCTCAAGGAGACAGAGGAAATGTTTCAAGGACACACTAACAGCTTCAATTAAACGGGGATAAAGAGATCTCGGTACTTGGGAGGAACTTGCCAATAACTGTGCCATGTGTTGTAGCCTCATCCAACAAGCTGCACCCCAGTGACCACATCAACTCTGCTGTGGAGAAGTGATCAAAACGGAAGGGGAAAAAAAAACAAACCGAAACTCAGGAAACAACCTTCCTCAGGGAAAATCCTGCCGATTTTGACCAATGACCTGTGCCTTCAGGATTGGTCTGCTGAGTGATCTGCAGACGCACACTGGCTGAAATCATCCTCGTTTCGAGGGAATGACGATGGTGATAATGTGGACAACGATTGATATGTAATTCTCTTAATAAATGTAACATTGAGGATTGATTGTCTGCAAAATCATCATTTGCCAACCAGCTGTCGGATGTCTTCACAATTACTTCACATTAAGGATGCCCTTCATGATGGAGTGTGGCACAAACATCGTGCCGATTAGGATTGATTTGGAAGATATCAACCAACTCAAACTGAGCATCCATGACGCCCTGAAGCACAGTGGCAACATCACTATTGCAACAAACACAAACTTTAACCTCACGGCCACTCATCTGACAGTCCCAGCCCTCCACGGTAACGTAAATCCCTTTTCATTGACGAGTGCTGGTGGGCATGCGAGGAGCAGCAGCCACCAAACCTAAAAACGATGTGCCTGCCTTGTGAAGCTAGAACACACAATGACTTACATGACAAACAGGGTAAAAAGCAATCCCCAGACTGAGCTAAGTGACCTCACGATGAATTAATCATAACTTAGTCAGCCACATCCTGTTGTGTTGGCGATGGGAAATTAATAGCAGCAAAACAAAATTGAGAAGGAGGTTCCTCAAGTATCCACAGCATCAGTGATGGGGGAGCACACCACATCGCTGCAAAACACAAGGCTGAAGAACTTGCCGAAAACTCCATCCAGAAGTGTCGAGTTAATGATTCATCTCACTCGCCTCCTGAGGCATTCAACGCCACAGGTGTTATCCTTCATGAAATTCGTTTCACTAAACGTGACATCAAGACAAGGGCTGAAGGCATTGGATAAGCAAAAGCTATGAAACCTGACAGGTCTCCGATAATCGGACTGAAGGCTTGTGCTCGAGAACTCGCTGCGCCCTCAGTCAAGCTATTCCAATGCAGCTACAACACTGACATATACTTGGCTATTTGGAAATTTTACCAGGTCTTTCTTTTTTCTCAAATATGAAAAAATCCAATCCTACCAATTATAACCCCATCATCAACTTCTGATCATCTGCATGTTTACGGAAGGTGTCATTGATAGTGCTGTTCAGCTGCATTGATTAGCAATAACCTGCTCACTGACGCGTAGTTTTGGATAGGTTTGTCAACCCATCTCCTGGCTTCATAAAATGTTGTTTCAAAATGTAAAAAAGATCTGAAATGCAGAGGTGAGATGCCAGTGACTATCCTGGACAACAAGGCGGCTTATGACGGAGTCTATTATCCAAGAGCTCAATCAAACAGTACTCAATGGAATTCCGGGGGTCCTCTGAGTTCGTTGCAGTCATACCTAGTGCAACCGAAGATGTCTGTAGATGTTCGAGGTCAATGTTCTCTGTCCCAGGACATCCCTGCACGAGTTCTCCAGAGTAGTACTCCATGCCAAACATCTTCAGTTGCTTCATCAATTACCTTCCCTCCACCATAAGGTCAGAATTGAGGGTATTGCTGATGATTGCACAATTTCCAGTGCCATTCGGAGCTGCTCAGATAAGGAAGCAATCCATGTCCAAATGCAACAGAACCAGGACAGCATTCATTCTTGGGCTCATAAGTGGCAAGTGACAAATTAAGGTCAACATCTGCATGAAATCATATATAAAATGTCCGCAGTAAGTTAACCAGGACTCAGCAACATGATGGTGATAATCATGTAATGTAATCCGCCGTCATTGCAATGGTCCAGTGATAACGGCCAGGCTGAATGCAGGAAAAGCCGCCAGTTACTTCTCTCCCTCATGCAGCGACACAAACACTTGCTTTTTTGCTGACCATATTTGTTAATTGCACGGCAATAGCTATAGAACTACAAGCAAGTGGTTAGATAACACATACACATAGACAATAAACCAGTGGTTATGCTCACATACACAAAAGCAATAAAATAATTGTTATGTTCACATACACAAAGGCAATAAACTAGTGGTTATGCACACAAGTACACGCAATAAATATACAAGAGGTTATGTGCACACATACATACAAACAATAAACTAGTGGTTATGTAAACAGGTACACACAAGTAATAAAAATGTGTTTAGGTACACATTCACACACATAATAAACTACTGGTTGTGTTTGCAAATTCACTCACGTAATAAACAGATGGTTTTGTAGACAAATACACACACATAATAATCATTTGGTTATACATAAACGAAAATTAGAAATTCACCAAGACTACATAGGCAGGGCCTTCAACACCCTCCACTACAGCCAAAGGCACAGTGGAACACCACGGCGTGGAAGATCCCCTCCAAGTTACTCACCATCCTGACTTGGAAATATATCGCCGTCCCTTCACTGTCGCTGGGTCAAATTCCAGGATCTCCCTTCCTAACAGAACTGCGGATGCACCTACCAACATGAACTGCAGTTGTTCAAGGAGGCAGCTCACCACCACTTCTCAAGAATAGCTAAAGATGGACAATAAATGCTGCCCCAGCCAGTGAAGCCGACACCCCGTGAATGAATAAAAATCATTTAATGCACACATGCACATAAACAATAAGCGATTAGTTATGCACACAAATACACACAGCCGTAATCTAATGGTTATGTGCACATACATGCGCACACAAACTGGTTATGGAGGCACTGTTAGCAACTAAATATAGTTTAAATTAATTGCAATTGTGTTTGTTGGTGTTAGGAACAAGATGTATCGTTACGTATAATTTACGTTCTATTTCTTTTGTTTGTTGGAAATCACGAAGCCTGGAGTTATGTGAAATGGAGATTGCAAACATGCTGCTCTCTTTGCATTCACGTATTTTAATTTATTTTACACTCTTGAAGTGAAGAGATGGGTCACCAAAGGGGTTAGTAATTTAGGGAAGTTAAAACATACAAAAGAAAACTTGCTGTTGCCCAGATGCAGTGAATCAAAGAAAGACCCACACGGAGGTAGGGAAAATCAGTATGATAAAACAGGGTTTTTTATGTTTTAATTTGGAAATGAACACATATACTTAAAGTATTAACTAATTTAGAGTGAGCTTTCTGGATATCTCAGAGGAGGTAAAAATTGTAGAAGGACATCTATTGAATGTCCATAATTTCACTGAAAATGAAAACTCTTTGCAACTGAACCAGCTTTGCCCTGGATGTGAAAATAGTGGCACCTCCTTACTGTAGTAAAGGGTCTGTACTGGTTGCTGTAATAAATGGGACAACGTGAGTTTGGGTCAATTCTTTCTTGATGTCTGGACTGAAGGCTTTCCAAACTTTTTTTAATCCAGTGAAATATAGCCAATGTTTCGTGTTTTTTTAAATGCTTTATATTTCCATAAAGAAAATAAACATCAGACACCCGTGAATCAGTCTCAGTAAGTTGCATCCATGGTTTACAAAAAAATATATTCAATCAAAGCAACTTCCATTCCGTGATCTCTCGTGTTCAATCATAGCATTAGCTGGTATCACGACAAATTGGTGGCTTGTCCAGGGATTAAAAATACTTGAATTTAGAGAGAATCTTTTAATCCTTAAAGGAGACAGGGAGTGGAATGTCTGTGCACAGGGACAGGCTTGCTATGATGTTAAATATATGGGATTGAATTTAAAAATGGAATTAACTATTGCTATGTCTTTTCTATAAGTAGGCGACGTATCAGTAAATTATTTCAAATCCTTGACTAAGGATAACCTGGGAGAGTTTTCAGGTAAATTGCAGGTAGATATAAATGTAGCGTTCCTTACGGATGATATGATTATATTAATTAAACAGCATTTGGAACTAAAAAAGAGAACAATCTCAAATTTACGATCATAGCTGGGGTTAGCAAAATTCAGTTCCAAAAGAAGCAACTTGGAAGAGAAAAATGAAACGAAATGAAACAGTTTGCCATAGAAGGAGGTAGAGGAAAGCAGATCTTGAACTGGAGGAACAAAGAGCCAAAGAGATGGAAATGAGAGACGCTTGAATTGGAAAAAAATGACAATGAAAACAAAAATAAAAGCAAGATATAATGAAATGGAAAATGAGAAGGCTGGAGCTGGAGCCCCAGAGAGGGAAGTTAGCAAGGGCAGAAAGTGTTAAGGAAACAGATAAATAATTTCAAAAAAACAAATAATGCGGTGGACCTGATCTGGCTAAATTATAGCTTTGAGTAAAGGGAGAAAGGAAAGTTAACGGTTCAGAGGACGATCCTGATCCACCGAGGAATTGGATTTCAATAAAAGAAATACTCCTTTAATGCCTGAATTGACAGAAGATCGAATTCAAAGATGTTTTACCTCATTTGAAAAGATAGCTACAATGTGGAAGCGAACAAAATATGCGTGGACTCTGGGCTACAATGTGTCCTGTCAGGTACAGATATGATTGTATACAATGGTTTGATTAACTGCAACTGCAGACTATGGAGTATTTAAAGGATAATAATCAATGAGGTTGAGCTTGTCCCGAAAGCTGTTCAATCAATTTTCAGCACAATAAGAAATGAACTGAATGAGACATTTGCAGAATTTGAGGGAGAAATCTGGAATCAATCGTTTACGTGATTGAAATTAGAGAAAACATTTTACAAGGTGATGAAAATCATTAATATGGAAGAATTCCGATATCATATTCAAGTCACCGATAAAACGTACATCAAGGTCAAGCATCACACAGAATCACCGTACCACAGTGAATAGTAGGAAAGATAGTTATTCACGGTGGGATAGATAAATAGGGAGAGAGAGCAATGCCCAACAATTCTGCACTACGTCATTGGCTGTAAAGCCCATTGGAATTTCTCATGCTGTGAAAGGTTGTAGAACAATACACACATTTACTTAAATCACTTTCTCCATCTCAGTATAAAAAAACAGTCCCTTGCTTCGTCCCTCCTTTTCTCATTCTCCCTCTCCTCTCGATGTTGATGGTTTTACATTGCTCTACATCGTTCTGTCCCATTATTTCACCATATGCTCCGACCCCAATATTCCTCTACTCCTACATCCTCTTATCATGCTATACCTCCCTGTCTCTCCTAACCTGGAACATACATCTGCCCATTCATTCAAATATTTTTGCCGTGCCCCTAGCCAAGCTATTCCGGTAGAGACACAAAGGTAGTCCCTACCCGGCTATTTGTAATATTGCCTATCTATACCCTGTCCACATAAAGCAAGACAAATCTAACCCGGTCAATCACCGCCCCATTAGTCAGCTATCTATTATCAGTAAATTAATGGAAGGGTTATTAACTGTGCTATCCTGCACCACTTGTTTCACTTAACCTGCCCACTGACGTTCAGTTTGTGTTCCAGCAGGGACACACAGCTCCTTACTTCGTAACAGCTCTGGATCCAAAACGGAAAAAAAAAAAGCTAACGTCCAGAATTGAGGTGGGAGTCACGGCACTTAAAAGCAAGGCTGCATTTGACCGAATACGGTATCAGGGAGCGCTGACAAAACTGGAGTCAATGGGACTTGGGAGAAAACCATTTTCAACTCCTTTATCAATGACCTTCACACCATCATGATGTCTGAAGTGAGGATGTGTGATGAAGATTTAACAATTTTCAGTGCCGTTCGCGACTCCTCAGACACTGAAGCAGTCCATTAACAATGCAGCAAGACCTGCATAATACCCAGGCTTGGGCTGACAAATGACAAGTAACATTCGCGCCAAACAAGTGCCAGGCAATGACCATCCCCAAAAATAGAGAAGTTAAACATCTTCGCTTGACATTCAATTACTTTAGCATCGCTAAATCACCTGCCAACTTCCTGGGGAAATCCATTGACGAGTTACTGAACGAGAATAGCCAGATCAATAACATGGCTAAAAGATCCCATCAGGATCAGCGAATCCTGCGTTGAATAATTTACCTCCTGTCTCGACAGGCCTGGCCTGTGTCTCCTACATCCACGGCAGGAGTGTGATGCAATACTTAACATTCGCTTGGTTGAATGCAGCGCCCAAAACACTCAAGAAGCTTGATATCATCCAAAAACAAATCACCTTCTTTATTAGCATGCGATGCACAAACGTACACTCCCTCCACCACCAACACACTGGAGCTGTAGTGTCTAAGATGGAAAATAAGTGCTGGCCTCGCCACGGATGCCACATTCAATGAATTAATTAATTTTAAAAAACAGTCTTTGTCAATTTTTAAATTATTTCCCTTTGATGCAGCACTGCCCTGTCACTAGTTCCCATCATTTCCGTCACAACAGCAAAGTGTGAGGAAAGAACTGCCCCTGAATTTGACCCAGCAGATCCCTGCCTAATGAGAGAAAGCATGTGTTATCACATGAAGTAATGCAGCGTCTCGGGATCTGACTTTCTCTTTTGAATGTTTTATTTTATTATTTTCATTTATTCCGTCCAAACACCTGACTGTGACATACAACCTGAAAGTCAACCCTCCCTTTGTCAAAATGTCATCCAACCTTTTTGGCGGGAGTGTTTCCTCAACTCTCTTTCTCCCTTCCTTCCCGCCACACTGATAACAGTAATCTGGGTATTTGTTGGCTACTCTTCCTGCCAGCCATTCTTTTCTTTCAGGCCAATCTCTCTGTTTTTAAATTTAACATATTCCACTAAGTCTGTGTTTCTTTTAGCTGATATATTTCTCCCTGAGAGCTCGAATCACGGATTGATTTTGTATCTTTAACTGAGATTGGCTGCTTTGTTGAATGCCTGTGTTCAGGTTAAATCATTCACATATGGCAATTGGTGAGGTAACGCTTCATGCTCGACTCCGACGGTCATCTGTTCTTGCTTTGGTCATCATGAAGCTGCCATATTCACAGTTCTCTGCAAACCAATATAGACCGCGGATAAGTGTATCCATTCCTTTCCCATTATCCTTAGAGTGCTTTTTAAATCTAACTGACAGGGCAATGATAATATTTCAAAGGCAGAAGTAGACATTGGGTGTTTTTATTACTTCATTGTACAAAGTTTGCTATTCCTAGCTCCGTTTAACAGTCTACGAAATGGTCTGCACAGACACCCAAAATGTATAATATCGCACTGAACTGCCCACTTCTCTCTTTTGCAGCGGGACTCCACGTATTGCTATATCTGCTAAATCGCCATCGTCAATTCAGCCATGCGTCTGTCTGGTTCAGACATCTAGCCTGCTCTCAGTTTTCTGCTATTGCCAATAGTTCCTGTGTTTGTCCTTCCTTCGCTGTCACCATATAATATACTTGGTTTTGGTATTACTACACAGAATATTTAAAATTTCCGCTGAGGAATGAAAAACATTGGCTATTAATTGAGACCTATCTTACAGTAGCTTCTGCTTGCTATGAAATAGAACATTTAATGCAAAATCATGAGACTGCACCACTTCCTGTGATGATGGATCCTGTGTCTCTTTAACATCTCACACAGCTAGCATTCTACCCTCTTCCTAACTACAGAGCCACTCCACATTAGAAGGGCAGTGTGGGGTAACAGGCATGGCGTTCCGCTGCTCGTGTTTGACATGCTGCCATAACGCACGCTGGTGTCTGCAGTAAATGTTAAGGACTCTCCTGTCCACTCGACCCGACTGTGCGCCAATGTTCGATCACATCGGCCCTTCCAGTCGAACCAGCATTAGCAGGCAATTTGATGGGAGGGGGGCTGTAACATTGTGGAATTGGCAGAAAGGAGTTATTCTATGTGTGAGGCTATGAAGGAGCTACAAGATGAGAAGGTGTCCCTCGCATTCTCTGACCGCCCCCAACACGACAACCCCTCGCACCCCCTCCAAAACCCATTTCCATCTGAACATCAGCTGATCCCAGTGAGAAATGAGACCCGGAATAAAGGTGGTGAATAAATGCAGCGAGTTTTATTCACATTTTAAGGCAGCAGTGGGTCAGGGATCGCGGGACCTCCACAATCAAATGAACCCTGATTAAATATTGTCTCCTGTCTCAGCCTCGGACGTGTTCACTTCCTTGGTCCGTATTTTTCATTAACTTTCTTGCAGCAGCGATAGCCCCAGAGACAAAACCTCAATATCTCCGGCTGACCTGGCATGCACGGCAATGTTTGGCATTGCCCACCGAATTTTCTGCATCCCGACAGCTGACCTGAAACGCAGCAATGAATACATCATTACTCTGAATGTACTGCGTGGGAGAACAGAACGGCAGCATCAGAACTTTAGCAAGCCGTGCCTCTCGGTGCTACCCTCATGTGGTGATTTGTGGCATTGCATAGAATTTCTTTCCCTCTTACACGCCTATCCAGTTTCATCTTAAATGTATCTACACTATTTACCCCAACTAATCCCTGTGCTGGCGAGCTTCACATTATCACTGCTCCCTGAGTGAAGAGGGTTCTGCTGCATTATATATTGCAATTATTATTGACTTTATTATGTTGATGGTTCGTACATTTTAACCGCAGACCATCAGTGACAATATTTTTCCCTCCACCTATCAAACAGATCCTTCCTTATTTTATAACACAGCAAGAACTGAGAGAACCTTTCACCCAATATTCTCTCCCACGCTGCTTCACAGGAGCGCTATCAAACAGCATCATTCATCTACCCACCTCAGGAGTGACCTGGACAGGTGAGCAAAACACTTGATCACAGATAGAGGGTTAAGGGTGAAGAGATAGCAGGGTAGGGCTTAGGAGATAATTCCAGTGTTCAGACCCTCGGCACCTGAAGTCGCAGCAGCCGATGACGGAGCGAAATTAATCAGGCCTGCTCAAGAGGCCAGAATTGGAGTACAGAGAACCCTGGTAATTGTGTGCCTAGAAGAGCTTACAGGGCAAGGACGCAAAGGGCCAGGCTGGTATTTGAAAAGAAGGAAGACAGTTTTAAAATCTGATTATTGAGTAAGAAGGAGCCAATATATTTGAGTGAATTCAGGTTTTGATTGTCGAATGGAGTCCGAAGTGAATTAGGTCCCACATGCAGCGGAGTTTAGGAATGGCTTCAATTTATGGTGATTAGAATGTGATGAAACAGACAGGAATGCATTTTGCATAATCATGTATAAACGTTACAAATGTGTCGGTGAGAATTTCAGCAGGAGAGGAGCTGAGACAGAAAGTGGTCGGGCGATGTTGCTGAGGTGGATTGAAGTGTTCTTCGCGATAACACAGACCTTTGTTTGAAACAGGACAACAGTGTTGTGAAATCAGTGTGCCTCTACCTCAGGGAGATTACAGGAACAGGGCCGGCGCTGGTATCGAGGGAATGGAGTTTGGTGTGGGGCTTGAAAACAATATCCTATACATTACATAACTATATTCCATTAGGTGGATATTGGATCAGCAATGTGATAATATCGAGGAAGCGGCGAGGTTGTGAGACCAGCTGGCGAGTTAGGCTCTTCGGTGGGTGTGTGGAAGCCGATGTTGTGATTATAGGTGATGTTGCCGGTGGCAGTACACAGATGGGAAATCGGACAGGGCCAAGGAGGAATCTTTGGAGGACGTCAAAAATCTGAGTGTAATGTCGATACATCCAAATATTAGCATAATTCAATAGTTTTCAATAGGCCAAAAATCAACTTGATAGGTTTCATATGAGGAAAGATTATTAATGGTTCTCGAATCAAGATGCGGTCATGGAGTTGAGATAAACATCAGAAAATATTTCTTCTTTTTTTGAAATAACCTTGAGGAGCTGAATGTCCTCCCCTGCTCCTAATAACGTTTCATAATGAAGATATTTTATATATTATAGGTTTAATATAGATTACGGAGAGATATACTCACTTATGAGATCAAAATTGTACTGGGGCTTTCTGCAAGTGGTGGGCTGCGCCAACACCAGGACTCCAAATAGCATGAACAGCGCCTTCTCTCATCTTCTGCTGAACTCCTCAGAGACACAGTGAGATGGCTGGAGTGCAGAAGCTCTTTATATAAGTTCATAAACGATTATGTAGTTAATGATCACACTCGCACTGTGCGGAAAGGCTCCACATTAAGCGTGTTAAAGAGTCAACCAGTGAATGATTATTGAATTGAATTCAATTATTGGAATCAAAGATGACATGTGCATCACAGGGTGGTTTATTTTATTAAAAAAACAGATTGCCAATCTGAGTAAAGTCCCGACTGGGGATTAAAGTGTTTTCTACCATTATAGTAAGCGGCATAAACAGAAGGAGGCGATCCAGAAATTAAGTAGATGCTAACTCTTTACACCAGCGATCCAATTCTAAGCACTTCTGCCATTCTTTCTCCACATTGAAATTGAAATTAATTCCTTTCAATTATTTATGCAACTCATATTCTGAAACATCCTATTGAGTATGCTGCCAGTCAGAGCCTTCCAGATCACAACATCTCACAGTGTAAATTGACATTCTCCTCAGCTTCGATATACGTCAGTTTGCACTTTTCATCAATTACCTTAAATGTTGTTCTGCTGATCACCTGATCACGCAGCCTTGAAAACATTTAACGGCAGCCATTGGATGAAGAAAGACACAGGGGAAAGTATTTCCCTCGACCAAAATCACAAAGTAATTATCCAATTAATATTCCTGAGGGGTAGTTTGCCAAGGGCAAACTTTCTCCTCTATGTGACATGCGTGACGGCACTTGAATATTGGCATTGAAACTGTTTGGAGCATTCTCACGATTTAATTGCGCTATACAGAAGCAAATCGTGCTTTACTTTACTTTTGCATCCGCCTCTCCCTTCATCTCCTTCCTTTCCCTGTCAAGCTCACAATATATCTTCTCTTTTTATATCAAGCTGTCTTTCCACCTGTCAATATTTGTGTCTGCCGCGTCCTCAATCACCTTCCCCAGCTTCCTGTCGTTCTTTCTCCCTCTTTCTCTCTCTATTTCCCTCACCCTCCCTTTTCCAGCTGCCCAGGTGGTTAAATATTTCTAAGTTTTATGTGTTGTCGGTTTGTTAATATTTTTCCTCTCACACGGAGCTGCCCTGTTGCCAGCCGCCATCCTGTCTGACAGCCTGTAGCAAGATGAAAGGATGAGCTGTCCCTGAATATGCGCCAACAGAACACTGTCTCTCTCTGAGGGCAAAGCACAAACTCTCTAATGCTGAATGTTTAATTAACATCAGATAAATAAATTATGTGCATCTATTTGCTTGAATTAGCCTTGGTGAAAGCGTTCACAAACAACTGACAAAATAATTTCAGAGCCCATCTTCCATGATGGTATCCAAAGCATTCAACCATATATTGAATATCCTGTGGATTGAAGTGAAACGTTTGAAGAGTGGCACATGTGCTTTGGTTGGCTTCAGGAGGAGGCCGAAATGTATCATCCAATCAGCACGGCTGTTTGATGGTGTTTACAAAGTATTAAGCCCTGTCTTTTGAACATTTCCTTTATGAACATAGCCCGAGTCGCTCCTCCAATTTCCAACTTGACTGCAGTGGAAGTCGCGAGTGACTGGGAGCCAGGGGTAAAAAGGAAAAGTCGGGTGGACATTTCGCTCTGATACTCCCTTTGACAAACAAAACCTGACTCTCGTAAGGTATTTCCACTGTCCCAGACGGGAAACAGGGAAGCTGATGACTCTCATAGTTTTGCACTGACACGCATATGCAAGGACACATACATTTACAAACACACACACAGATACACACACACACGCACACACACATATAAACACACATAGAGAAAGCGTGACATGCATTAATACCATTACACATAAATGCACACAAACACTGTAACAAACACAGGGACACAACCTGAAACACAGACACATTGACGCTTGCACAAACACATGCAGAGACAGACATGCAGATGAAAACAATCAGAGACACACACATAGACATGCACATACACAGACGAACACTGGCACAAACTCACGTTGATACAGATAAACACACACACACACGCACAGTACCACACACAGGCACACAGACTCAAACACAAACACATAGGCGCATGCAGGAACACACACAGAGACACGGACTTGCACACACACACAACACACACACGAAGACCCTCACAGTATATACAATGTCTCTGTTGACAGGCAGGGCAGAGGACACCTCCCCCAACAAGTAACTGACACAGTCACAAAGTTTGAGGGTAGATGTCCCAGCGTAGGGCTGTGAACAATGCCTATCGCCAGGAAATTTCTCGATGCTCTAATCTAATCGGTTTATAAACGATCAGAAGCACGAATATGTTAATCAAAAATCATGTCTGATAAATTTTCTGGAGTTATTTACTAACGAGCCTGCTGCTCAGTGAAGTGAGCTTAATAACATATATATGAACGAAGTGTGATCGTCTTGTCATTTAAAAGAATTGTTATGGAACCTGAAACCTATGGATAAAAGTGACAGTGACAGTGTGGGTATGATGTTAGCGAAGAGACAGAAAGCAGAGAAAAGTTGTGGAGGATGTTTATTCAGACAGGCGGGGAGGACACACTAATGTTCCCTTTTTGGGTTAATATCATGAGCGCTGCACTTTATGATGCTCATAAACAACATCCCTCTCATCATTTCATCGCAGATGAAGATTTTCGGAAGGTTTGTTCTGAACAATTCCAGGCCAGCTGATGCCTAATCAGGCCTAAGCATGATCAGCAGATTCTCTCACAACGGGTTCCAGAGAACGTGTAGTAGCAACTGGGGTGCAAGTTGCCATTTCCAACTCCTCCTCTTCTTTGCTATGCTGCTTTTAAGTTGGGTCTCACATGTAGCCGTCCATATAGAGGACATTATTTTTTTATGTTTGTAGGTAACAGGAGATCAGAAATATAAACAATGAGGAGGATAATATAAATACTAAGGTGGGTATGCAAGGCTGTGTAAAGGGATATATACATATAATGTTTTGAGGTTAGTGTGAATAATGCGATTGGCAGAGTCAAAATAAAATTAAGAATCCTCATTTTTAAATGCGTTGCGGCAATAGAGAACACACAGAGGGTATTTGACTTTATAAACACAGGGGTATAGTACAAAACTAAGGATCTCCTGTTAAAATTGTATGCATCACTGGTTAGTCCTCAATTGAGGTATTGCGCCTCATTCGGGTCACTATACGTTAGAAAGGGTGTGTAGGCCTTGAAAGGATTACAGAGAAGATTTACTTGACTGCTGCCAGTCATGGGGTATTTCTGTTTCATGTGTAGACTGGAGAGATTGTACTCGTTCTCCTTAGATCGGCAAAGGTAACGGGGAATTGAATAGACGTCTCCAAATTAACGTGGGATTTTGAGAGAGTAAGGAGAAACAGTTTCCACTGGAACAGGGTACAGTGGGACGGTTTTCAATAATTTGTATGAACCCGAGAGGATAGAAATAGAACATTTTTATAGACAGCGGTTGTAATGAGGAATGTACAGGTTGAAGAAATGCTTGAAGCCGATTCAATGGACAGTTTCAAATGGGAACTGGAGAAATGTGGATGTGGGAGCGGAGGGGGTGGGGGGTACTTTCAGAGCTCTGGACAAAGAGCAGGCAGGAGGGACATTATAGAATAGCTGCTTCAAAGACAGCACAGAGGCGCTGGAGCAAATGGATTCCATGCATGCTGAATGAACCTCCCAACCTGTGATTACAGAATTCATCGAGCCCGTGTCTCATGCACACTTTTGACGTTCAGTAGCTTGTGGGCCACAGGTTAGAACCATAGAACCATGGAACACTACAGCACAGAAAACAGGCCATTCGGCACTTCCAGTCTGTGCCGAAATATTATGTCGCTAGTCCCATTGACCTGCACCTAGTCCATAACCCTCCAGACCTCTCCCATCCATGTATCTATCTAATTTATTCTTAAAACTTAAGAGTGAGCCCACATTTACCACGTCAGATGGTAGCTCGTTCCACACTCTCACCACTCTCAGAATGAAGAAGTCCCCCCTAATATTCCCCCTAAACCTTTCCCCTTTCACCCTAAAGCCATGTCGTCTCGTGTTTATTTCTCCTAATCTAAGTGGAAAGAGCCGACGCGCATCTACTCTGTCTATAGCCCTCACAATTTTGTAAACTTCTATCAAATCTCCCCTCATTCTTCTACGCTCCAAGGAATAAAGTCTTTACCTGTTTAATCTTTCCCTGTAACTCAACTCCTTAAGACCCGGCAACATCTTAGTAAATCTTCTCTGCACTCTCTCAATCTTACTGATATCCTTTCTGTAGTTAGGCGACCAGAACTGCACACAATACTCCAAAGTTGGCCTCACCAATGTCTTATACAACCTCATCATAACATCCCAACTCCTATACTCAATACTTTGATTTATGAAGGCCAGTATGCCAAAAGCTTTCTTTACAACCTTGTCTACCTGTGATGCCACTTTCAAGGAACTATGTATCTGAACTCCCAAATCCCTTTGTTCCTCCACACTCCTCAGTGCCCTACTATTTACTGTGTATGTCCTACCTTGGTATGACCTTTCAAAATGTAACACCTCACACTTTTCTGCCTTAAATTCCACCTGCCATTTTCTGTCCCGTTTTTCCAGTTGGTCCAGATCTCTCTTCAAGCTTTGAAAGCCTTCTTCGCTGTCCACAACGCCTCCAATCTTAGTGTCACAAGCAAACTTGTTGATCCAAATCACCACATTATCATCCAAATCATTGATATAGACTACAAACAACAATGGTCCCAGTACAGATCCCAGAGGCACACCACTAGTCACAGACCTCCAGTCTGAGAAGCAATCATCCACTACCACTCTCTGTCTTCTCCCACACAGCCAATTTCCAATCCAGTTTAGAACCTCTCCATGTATACCAAGTTTCTGAACCTTCTGAACTAACCTCCCATGTGGGACCTTGTCAAAGACCTTACTAAAGTCCATGTAGACAACATCCACGGCCTTTCCTTCATCTACTTTCTTGTTAACCTTCTCGAAAAAAATCTACCATGTTCGTTAAACACGACCTACCACGCACCAAGCCAAGCTGACTATCCTTAATCAGCCCTTGGCTGTCCATATAATTATATATCCGATCTCTCAGAACAGCTTTCAATAATTTACCATCTACTGACGTCAGGCTCACTGGCGTGTAATTACCTGGTTTACTTTTGGAGCATTTTTTAAACAACTGAACAAGATGAGCACCCTCCAATCCTCCGGCACCTTACCCGTATCTAAGGACATTTTAAATATTTCTGCTAGGGCCCCTGCAATTTCTACACTAATCTCCCTCAAGGTCCGTGGGAATATCATATCAGGCCCGGGGGATTTATCTACCTTTATTCGTTGTAAGGCAGCAAGCACCTCCTCCTCATTAATCTCTATATGTTCCATGAAACTAATGCTTGTCTCCCTTCCTTCTTTATACACTATGCCAGTTTCCTGAGTAAATACTGATGCATAAAAACTGTTGAAGATCTCCCCCATCTGGTGAGGCTCCACACATAGACGACCAGTCTGATCTTCAAGGGGACCAATTGTGTCCCTTACTATCCTTTTACTCTGAATATACTTGCAGAAACCCTTTGAGTTTAACTTCACATTATCTGCCAAAGCAACCTCATGTCTTCTTTTTCCCTTCCTGATTTCCTTTTTTAGTATTTTCTTACATTTTCTATACTCTACAAGTACCTTATTCTCTGATAAATGCGACAGCAGAACAGCGTACACACGGTAAGGCAAGTATTAATGGCAATTTATTTAGTGGAGAATGATGCTCTCTCTGATCACATGTCTGGTGTAATTCAGTGAATTACAAACTCATTGATTTGATTCATGTTCCTCTCCCTTTTTTCTCAGTGTGTGTCTGATACTGACAAGGATGAATTTTCGGATTGGTGATGACCGAGGATTCAGCAGCCTGTTCGGGCGGATGTAAAAATACCATGACATTGCCCTCGTGAAGAGAAAGGGAACTCTCCCTAGATTTACGGTCAATATTCACCCCGCCATCAACATCACATTGAAACACAATATCTCGTCATGAGCACATTGCTGATTGTGGGAGCTGTTGGGTCTCGAGTAGCTGCCTCTTCCGCTGCATCGCAGCAGTGGCTGCACATCAAGGGCCACTTTTCTGATCACCCAGGTAGTTGAAAGATTTATCAGCGGATTTCTCTTTTGATGGAGTCAAATGCCTGTGACTGATGAACAAAAAGGCTGCAGAGTAGTTTAATCAGTTCGAGACAGGATTGTTCGGTTTATCCATTGACAAAGATCATGTATGTGGTTCCTCTGTGTGGCCGGTAAACACATTGGGTTTCCGGAAGGATGTTTTCACTTACGGGTACGGGTCGTTCCAGAAGGATTCATGTGAAAACCTTCTCTGCAGTGGCCATGAGGGATATCCATCTATAGTTGCAAGAGATTGATTACCATCCTTCTTTTAAAGTGAAATAATGTTGGAATTGGGGACGTATGAAGGTTGGACCTATTCGTCGCAGATTTTTGTAAAAACAAGTCTGAGATTTTGAACGAGGTCAACCGCGCTGTTGATGTCCCCACACTTAGATATATCAGTGGGACTTGGTTCAGCTAATAAAAACACCTACGGCTGCTGGAGATTTTCCACCAGTGATATCTCCGCAGGATATTAGATTGCAAGTGGGAAGACTTGTGAGCCAAATGCTGCATCGTCCCTGAAATCAGTTCCACAAGAATCTTCCACAGGATAATGTGAAATCAGCTCCACTGGCCTGGGCACTACAAGCACATATCAAATGAAAGGCTCCTGAATAAGATCCACTTTTAACCACATGAGTGTGACACCTGATCTCAAGGAGACAGAGGAAAGGTTCCAAGGACACCCTAATAGCCTCAATTAAAGGGGGACAAAGAGATATCGGCACTTTGGAGGAACTTGCCAATAACTGTGCAATGTGTTGTAGCCTTATCCAACAAGCTGCATCCCAGTGACCACATCAAAGCTGCTGTGGAGAAGTGATCAAAATGGAAGGGGAGAATTTCTGATCCCAAACTCAGGAAACTACCTTTTGTCAGGGAAAATCCTGCTGGTTTTTCGCCAATGACCTGTGGCTTCAGGATTGGTTTTCTGAGTGGTCTGAAGACTAACACTGGCAGACGTCATCCTCGTTTCGAGGGGCTGACTATGATGATAATGAGGAAAACGATTAAGTTCTGATATTTAATTATCTTAATAAATGTAACAGTGAGGAATGATTGGCTCCAAAAACATCCTTCACCAACCAGCTGTCGGATGTTTTAACAACGACTTCACATTAAGGATGCCCTTCATCAATCAGTGCCGCGCAAACATCGTGCTGATTATGATTGATTTTGAAGAGATGTAGCAACTCAAACTGAGCATCTATGACGCACTGAGGCCATATGACAACATCACTGTTGCGTCAAGCATGATGTTTAACCTCATGGCCATTCATATGACCCCCCATCACTCCACACAACTGAAAATCCTAGGTCATTGACGAGTGCAGATGGGCATGCCAGGAGCAGCAGCCACCAAACCTAAAAATTATGTGCCAAAATTGTGAACCTAGAACGCACAATGACATGCATGACAGACAGTGGAAGCAGCAAGCCCCAGACTGAGCTATGTGACCTCACGATGAATGGATAATATCTACATCAGCCACATCATGTTGTTTTGGTGATGGGAAATTAAATATATCACAACAAAATTGAGAAAGAGGCTCCGCAAAGATCCACAGCATCAGTGACGGGGAGCCGACCGCATCAGTGCAAAACACAAGGCTGAAGAATTTGCCCACACCATCATCGAGAAGTGTCAAGTTAATGATCCATCTCACTCGCCTCCTGAGGCCTTCAACACCATAGATGTCATCTTTCAGGAAATTCGTTTCACTCCATGTAACATCAAGAAACCGCTGAAGGCATTGGATAAGCAAAAGCTACGCGCCCTGACAAGATTCGAACAATCATTCTGAAGGCTTGTGCTTGAGAACTCGCTGCGCCTCAGTCAAGCTGCTCCAATGCAGCTACAACACTGACATCTACTTAGCTATTTGGAAATTCTCCCAGGTCTCTCCTTTTTTTCCCAAATATGGAAAAAATCCAATCCTGCCAATTGTCGCCTCATCAGCCGATTTCTGATCACCTGCATGTTGATGGAAGGTATTATTGATATTGTTTATTCTGCCGCGGTTTTTCAGCAATAACCAGCTCACTGACGCTCAGTTTGGGATCGGTTGGGTCACGCATCTCCTGGCGTCATTAGAAGATTGGTTTAAATGTAAAAAAGAGCTGAAACGCAGAGGTGCGATGGGAGCGACTATCCTGGACAACAAGGCGGCTTTTGACGGAGTCTATTATCAAAGAGCCCGATTGAAACTGAAGTCAATGTCGTTCTGGGGGGTACTCTGATTTCGTTGCAGTCGTACCTAGTGCGAACGAAGATGTCTGTAGATGTTCGAGGGCAACTTTCTCTGTCCCAGGTCATCCCTGCAGGAGTTTTCCAGAGTAGTGCTCCATGACAAACATCTTAAGTTGCTTCATAAATTACCTTCTCTCCGTCATAAGTTCAGAATTGGGGGTGTTGCTAATGATTGAGCAATTTTAAGTGCCATTCGGAACTGTTCAGATAAGGAAGCAATCCATGTCCAAACGCAGCAAACACAGGACAGCATTCAGTCTTCGGTGGATAAGTGGCAAGTGGCAAATCAAGGTCAACGTCTCCATGAAATCATATATAAAATTGCTACAGGAAGGGAGCCAGGGCTCAGAAACATGATAATGATAATCATGTAATGTAATCCGCTGTCATTGCAAAGGTCCAGTGATAACGGCCAGGCTGAAAGCAGGAAAAGCCGCCAGTTTCTTCTCTCCCTCATGGAGCGACACAAATACTTGCTTTTATGCTGTCCGTATTTGTTAATTGCACGGCAATAGCTATAGAACAATATGCAAGTGGTTAGATAACACATACTCGCAAATAATACACCAGTGGTTATGGTCACATACACAAAATCAATAAACTAGTGGTTATGCACAGATACGCACAATAAATAAACAAGAGGTTATGTGCACACGTACATACAAACAATGAACTAGTGTTTATGTAAACAAATAAACACAAGTAATAAAAAAGTGGTTAGGCACACACAAACAAACAAATAATAAACTATTGGTTATGTTCAAAAATTCACGCACAACAGATGGTTTTGTAAACAAATACGCACACATAATAAAAAAAAGTGGTTATGCATGAACAAAAATTAGAAATTCAACAAGACTCCTTAGGCAGAGTCTTCCAAACACACGACCACAGCCATCTAGGCGGACAAGGGCACATTTGAAAACCACGGCCTGGAAGACCCCCTCCAAGTCACTCACAATCCTGATTTGGAAATAAATCGCCATTCCTGCACTATCGCTGTGTCAATTCCTGGATCTCCCTTAAAACAGCACCTTGGGTGCACCTACCCAGCATGGACTGCAGTTGGTGAAGGAGGCACTCAACACCACTTTCTCAAGAACAACTAAGGATGGACAATAAATGCTGGCCCAGCCAGTGAAGACAAACCCCGTGAATGAATAAAACTAATTAAATACACACATGCACATAAACAATAAGCAAGTGGTTATGCACACAAATACACACAACCGTAAACTAGTGGTTATGTGGTCATATATACGCTCACAAACTGGTTATGGAGGCACTGTTAGGAACTAAATATAGTTTGAATTAATTGCGTTTGTGTTTGCTGTTGTTAGGAACAAGATTTATTGTTACGTTTAATTTACGTTATATTTCTTTTGTTTGTTAGTTTGCAATCACGAAGCCTGGAGTTATGTGAAATGCAGAACGTAAACATGTTGCTCTCTTTGCATCCACGTATTTTAATTTATTTTACACTCTTGAAGTGAAGAGATGAGTCACCAAAGGGCTTAGTAATTTAGGGAAGTTTAAACATACAAAAGAAAACCTGCTGTTGCCCAGAGGCAGGGAATGAAGGAAAGACCCACATGCAGGTAGGGAGAAGCAGTTTAAAAAAAAAGTTTTTTTTAGGTTTTACGTTGGAAATGAACGCATAAACTTGAATATTAACGAATTTAGACTGCGATTTCTGGATATCTCTGAGAAGCTAGAAATTGTTGAAGGACATCTATTGAATGTCCTTAAGCTCAGGGAAAATGAAAACTCTTAGCACTTGAACCAGCTTTACCCTGGATGTGGAAAGAACGGCACCTCCTTACTGTAGTAATGGGTCTGTACCGGTTGCTGTAATAAATGGGACAACGTGAGTTTGGGTCAGTTCTTTATTGGTGTCTGTATTGAAGGCTTTCCAAACTTTTTATAATCCAGTGAAATATAGCCAATGTTTCGTGTTTTTTAAAATGCTTTATATTTCCTTAAATAAAATGAGCAGCAGACTCCCGTGAATCTGTTTCAGTAAGTTACATACATGTTTTAAAAAAATAATATAGTCCATCAAAGTAGCTTCCATTCCGTGATCTCTCTTGTTCAATCATAACATTAGCTCTGATCACGACAAATTGGGGGCTCGTCGAGGGATTAAAGAAACTTGAATTTAGAGAGAATCTTTTAATCCCTAAAGAGAACAGGGAGTGGAATGTCTGTGCACAGGAACAGGCTTGCTATGAAGTACAATATATGGGATTGAATTTAAAAAGTGATTTCACTGTTGCTACGTCTTTTCTATAAGTAGGCGATGTACTAGTAGATTATGTGAAATCCATTACTAAGGGTAACCTGAGAGAGTTTTCAGATAAATTGAAGGTATATATAAATGTAGGGTTCGATAAGGATGCTCTGATAAATGTAAGTACACGGCATTTGGAACTAAAATGGAGAACAATCTCAAATTTACGTATCATAGCTGGAGTTGGCAAAAAATCCGTTCCAAATGAAATAAATTGGAAGAGATAAATCAAACGAAATGAAACAGTTTGCGATAGAAGGATATAGAGAAAAGCCGATGTTGAACTCGAGGAACAAAGAAACAAAGAGATGGAAATGAGATTCGCTTGATTTGGAAAATAAAATGACAATGAAAACGGCAAAAAAAGAATGATATAATGAAATGGAAAATGAGAAGGCTGGAACTGGAGCCCCAGAGAGGGAAGTGAGAAAGGGCACACAGTGTTAAGGAAACAGATAATTAATTTGAAACAAATAAATAATGCACAGGGCCCGATCTAGCTAAATTAGAGCTTAGATTAAAGGGAGAAATGAAAATTAAGGGTTCAGAGGACGATCCTGATCCACTGAGGAATTTGATTTCAATTTTTAAAAAAAACTGTTTGATGACTGAATTTACAGCAGATGGAATTCAAAGAGTACCTCATTTGAAAAGATAGCTACAAAGTGGAAGCGAACAAAATATGCTTTCATTATAGTGCCACAATGTGTCCTGTCAGGTACAGCTATGACTGTATACAATGGTTTGATTAGCTGCAGCTGCAGAGTGTGGAGTATTTAAAGGATAATGTTCAATGATGTTGAGCTTGTCCCGAAAGCTTTTCAATCAATTTTCAGCACAATGAGAAACGATCGGAATGAGACATTTGTAGAATTTGAGGAAGAAATCTGGAATCAATCGTTCATGTGATCGAAATTAAACAAAACCTTTTACAAGGTGATGACAATGTAACAATTCCGATATCATATTCAAGTCACGTTTAAAACATACATGAGCATCAAGCATCACACAGAATCACAGCGCAGAAGAGGCCCTTGGGCCCATCGAGTCTGCACCGACACGTGATAAACAGCTGACCTACCTACCAAATCCCAATTACCAGCACGTGGCCCATTCCCTTGAATGTTATGACCTGCCAAGTGCTCATCAAGGTAATTTTTAAAGGAGGTGAGGCAACAGCCCTCCACCACACTCCCAGACAGTCCATTCCAGACCGTTACCAAACTGTAGGTAAAAAGGTTTTCCTCAAATCCCCCCTTAAGCTCCTGCTGGTCACCATGTACATATGCCCCGTTGTGACTGACCCTTCAACTAAAGATAAAAGCTGCTGCCTATCCACTCTGTCCATGCCCCCCTATAATCTTGTACACGATCAGGTCGCCCCTCAGTCTTCTCTGGTCCAACGAAAACAACACAAGTCTATCCAACCTCTCTTAATAACATAAATGTTTCATCCCAGGCAACATCCTGGTGAATCTCCTCTGCACCCGCTCCAGAACAAACACATCCTCCCTTTAATGTTGCGAACAGAACTGCACACAGTACTCCAGCTGTGGCCTCACCAAGGTTCTATACAACTCCAACAGGAACTCCCTACTTTTGTAATGTGTGCTCCGATTGCTAAATGGAAGTGCCACATATGCCTTTTTCTCCACCCCACTAACATGCCCCTCAGCCTTCAGAGATCTATGGAAACGCACACCAAGGTTCCTTTGTTGCATCGAAGGTACGAGAATCTGCCTTTTTGGCTGATACCTATGATATCTCACACAGACAATTATCTGTGGGGAAATGGCCATATGGGACTCAACTGACTGAAAACTTGTCTGTTTTAAAGGACAAGCAGAAGAACGCAAAAATTAATGGAGAATCTACCATTGATGTAAAAAAATTGTATGGTTCCTTTGTAAAAAAAACTCCAACATAAAAGTAATTGCTGCGAATTAAAAGGGCAAATGACAACAGTAGTAGGAAAACATAACGAATGGACACAAAAGGTTGTATTATGAAAGAGAATGGGTACTAAAATCCAGTGTTACAATTGAAACCCATCCTTCATAAGCTGTTAGGAAGGAGGAAATGTCTCATGGTGGTGAAGAAAATATTTTCTTAATTACTGTTAAATAAACCTAGCAAATTAAATGTCCTGGATGTGATTTCAAAGGGGTGGGGTGTTCCCTTGGACTTCCAACAAAGTAACTAAACAAGTTATGGAAAGTTTTGAAGATGTTGTCAATAGAGAAGAGATATTCCTCATTCTCCTAATCAAGGAGGCAAATCTATAAATCTATTGAGAGACACTGGGGCAAGTCTGTCGCTGATATTGGTTTATGAAACTTTTCCGCTTCCAGAGTGGCTGATGTTGGGTTGAAATGTACAAATTGGATTAATACATAGAGGTTATAAACAGTTTTCATTATATTTATATAGTTTCGGATTAAGAGGCCACTTAGTGAGTGGAAAGGGTGTAGTTGGAGAAATGCATCAAATCCCTATGGATGGTATTGATTTTATCTTGGGGAATTACATGGTTGTTTCAAAACAACAGGCTTTACTGAGAAAATTGTAACAGCAATTGGGAGTGAAAGAAACTGAGGCCTGACTTGAGGAACATCGTGGGTTGTTTCTTGACTGCATCGTGACTAGATCTTAGGATCAATGTAACTTAGAAAAGCAGCGAAGAAGCCATAAAGGAGGGAAATAGATCAGAAATTCAATTCTTCTCCACTAATTTTTGAGAAATGAAGTAGAGCCAGGAATGGAAAGATAATGGAGATGATTTATTCACCACAATCTTCTTTAATCAAAATTCAACAAGCTGATTCTAAGGTAAGAAAACTTTTCAAACAGCCCACTCAGAGACTGAATCAGTACAAAACACCTGAGTTTTGTTATTTAAAATGCAATGTGCTAATGAGGAAATAGATACACCTCAAATACCAGCCAATGGGCAATGGGCAGTAGTTCATAAGTATCCATCTGGGTGTCATAATTTCATTTTACTGTTTTACTCACTGTTTTCCAATGGCAATTCATTTGGTTATTACGAGAACACAGGCCAAATCACCGAAAATGTTAATTTATTGACCGTAATGCCGTGGCTAAATTCTGCAAGACATTCCATACATGTCAGGTAATGGTGAAATTCTTATCATCAATTAAATCGGCACCTTCAATTCCTATAAAAGCTGCTGAGAACCGTTTAGCAGTCTCTAATTATATTGTGTTTGGTCCTTACCTAAATCAAAAGTGGAATCAGCATCTTTCACCAATTATGGTCGTTTCAACATGATTTCCAGTGGCAGTGCATTTCGGGAAGATCATGGTGAAAATTACAGTGGGAAAGGCCATTCAATTCTTTACAATGTATGGATTGATTCAGGAAGAACAATCAGTTTAATGCTCAAAACTTATTTCACATATATTCAAAGAAATAATTAATAGTTTGGGAGAGAAGAAAACAATTTCAGTGTTCAGCGTTTTACCCACCATCCACAAGGAACTTCAGCATGGGGACAGCAAACTTTAAAGACCAGATTAAAGTCTATTGTCATGAAGGAAGTAATTATTGGGATTAATACATTCTATTTGTACTGTTTGCTAATAGGGATGTCCAGAATGTGTCCAAATGCTTTTGAAGTGATATATGGGGCGGAGGGGAGAGGAACACTTAAATTAATAAAATAAAACAACATGAACCAAAGTTCCGAGACGACACTTTTCACCTTTGTGTCAAATTTCTGTGAACAATTAACCATGGTGTGTGTGTGTTGGCCAAAGAAACGGCAAAACATATGTCAACAAACAATGCAAGGCAAAGCACGTAAAATGCAAAGACTTGAAGTCTTGTTGCTGGAGGAAATGTTTAAGCATTGTGAGCTCTCTCTGGTAAACCATGAGATGCAATGTTCACTGATCCTTACCAAATCAAAAGGAAAGTCAATACTGCGAATTATATAGTGATCTCTCCAGGCAAGGGGAAGCAAACACTGAGTGTGTCCCGTCAACATAGTAAAGCCATATTATGGCAGGTGAGGTAACCAGGAGAGGAATGTGTTTGCAGCAGTGAAATGAGAAAGGAGGGAATTTAAAGTATCAAACCATTTCGGGAATAAACCAGGAATACGACACTCTAAACACGACGCTCCTGTAATTAGATTGAACTATAGGGAGGTACTTCAAGGTTAGACAAGAATATAAGAAACTGGAACAGGAATTGTACATGCTGCCCCTTGAACCTGCTCCGCCATTCAATAAGATAATGGCTTCTCTTCTCGTATTTCCATTTCCATATCCCCATCTAACTCCAATAACCTTTGATTGTTTCCCATGCCATATTATGCTATCTTCCAGAAAATACTTTCGAGATGTCTTAAGAAAGTTGTTAAATATTCATGCGAAAAATGTGTTTAATTAGGACAGGGGAAAAACGTCTATTGCCTTGCATGCTGTAAAGTACGTGGCGTGTCACCTATAAAGCAACATTCTTAGAGACTTAATGCGATGAACTTAGACCAAGTGAAATAAGAGGTCAGGTTCATGATGGGGGATCACAACATTTAAACGAGTCACAGCGCACGGAGCACACTCCTTGTAATGTTACATAAACCAGTTGGGACACAATGGTTGAGTATAATCGTTGGTAAAGTTAATTCAGTCACATATGCGAATCGATTTCCGATTCCACGGTTCCAAAACTCCATTGTGATTATTCTAAAGGCAAATTTCATGAGAAAGATTGACTTTATTGAAGGAATATTGGCAAGTCGCATTGACGGACATGGCTAAAGAAACATCAGATTTTCAAACCCCGAATTGTCTTTTTCAGTGTCCTGTCATGACTTTCGGAATGAAGAAAGCAGCAGTCACGTTTCAACGATTGACCAACAGGGATATTCACGGATTATCTAACTCTGCTGTAAATATTTTGGATCTGGTTGTGTTAAGCTATGATTGGCAGGAACATTTGCAGCACTTGAATGAAGTGTTTCATCGGTTACAAAGAGGCAATTTAGTCAATAAATTTGCATGGAGTGAATTTGCCAAAGGGAAAGTGACTTATTTGGGCCACACTGTGGGGAACGCAAATTGATCTCCAAATAAGCAAAAACAGCATCCAACTTGGATTGAGAGTGTTTAAGATTAAACGAGAGATTGTGTGGGCTATCGACATCAGTGGATTTTATCGGCGGTTTGTTCTGAATATAAGCATTGCAGTGGTTCCCCTGAAAAAAATGTTAAAGAAAAGTATTGAAATTAAATAGACAAAGGATTGTCAACGTGCTTTTGGAAACTTTAAAGCTGTACTGATCACTGCACCTGTTTTAGTGGCACCAATTTAGGAAGAAGCCATTTCAACTGGCTGTTAATGAGTGTTGGCTCAGTTTTACCACAAGGCACCGAGATGGGGATCGAACGGCCAGACACTTACTTCGCTGGAAGATAAATTATTGCCAGAGGCAATACTACGGTGTGAAAAGGATACTCTGACTTTAGCGCTGGCTATAAAACATTTGCATGTGTAGTTATCCAAAAATTCTGCAGAAATTGTTTTTTATACCGGCTGGTTTCCTTTATCCGTTCTGATAAAAATTTAAAAAGCAATGATCTGTGACTATTTTGGTGGGGTTTAATGCTCCCTTACAAATTAAAACGCAGCCATGTAGTGGCGACGTACAATATAAGAGCAGATGCTATATCAAGATCAAATAAGGCAGATGGAAAATATCGTGAGGATCATGGACTTGAAAAGGATATGATTCTTATGGATAATATTTGTGTAGTTAGTGTAAGTGCATTGTTAAAGCTATAGTAACGATGTTCAAGTACAACAGATGTAGCGATAAGTGGAGATAGGAACAGGAAATGAAAAATGCTCTTCAAAATAACTTTTAATTTATTTTTCTTTTGCGGGTGAAGTTATAGGAACTAGAAATAATTTTAAGTAAGCTACATTTGTATTTGAAGTGTGAAGCATGGCTTTGGTTTCAGTTTGGAGTTTTGCGAAAATCGGCCAGCAAGTCTGGGGCCCTTTTTGAATGCCTGGATTTTAATCAGGTTTGACGACGATTGCAATGAAGACGTTGCCCAGCAAGGGGGCTGGTCCTTAAGTGAACATAAAACAATACCAAGAAGTCCCAAATAAATCTGCGCTTTCCACTCGCAACAGGTGATCAGAGAGATGCACAGACACATAGAGACAAGAAGACAACCACTTTGCCGGTTGAGTTGGTATGAAAATACCACCGAGTCAAGCCTGGAAGCGAAGGCCTGAGTCTCTCTCTCACTGGACATGATGACAGATTATTACGGAACTCATGGATAATGCTCTAAATTTAAAGTAGTGCTGCATTTAGAGTGAGTTTTCAGGATTTCTCAAGACTGATACCAATTATGAAAGGCTTTCTAGTGAATGTTGAGATGCCCACTGGAAAATTAACTTATTAACCAAGGAACCAGCTTTATCCTTGCCCAAATGTCCTGGTACCTGTTCGCTGGGGCCCGCCCTGGACATGTAAATGGATTGCTAGGATAGAAGGGATAGCGAGAGTTTGAAACAATTCTTTCGGTGTTTCTGTGTTGAAACCTTCCCAAGACTTTTGTTGTCCAGTGTAATATGGTCATGATTATTGTCAATTATTTTTATTTTACAAAGGCAAAGCAGACTCCGGTGAATCTGTTTGACTGAGCAACCTTCACGCTTTAAAAATGAACAGTTTTTAATATAGCTCATCAAGGAAAGCTCCATTCTGAATTGTAGTTCCAGGGTTTCTCCCTCTCTGCTATTATAAACAGCTTGGAGCACTTCCAACCATCCAACCCTCAGATACCACCCTAAGTTGGATTTACATATAGTTGTCAGTCCGACCACTATTCGCATTGTTCCTTCTTTCAGCGACCCGCATACTCCCCATCCAGACCAGGTGAATTTTGTAACTTATAGTGGTATAATAACTTTTGGATTGAAAGGAGTAAACTGAATCAATTTGTTCAGTCTGTAATTAATGTCAGTCTCTAAGGATGCTAATTGTGTCACTGGAGGATACCTCTCTTCTATTAATACGGGCCTCATTACAATGTGTTATCCCGTAGCGTTAGCGGGAGAATCTCATCCAGCGGTCACAAGGATCAGCGGCCCTGAGAGAGCGAGAGCAGAGATCAGAATCTGAAAACAATAGATTGTAATGTTACAACAATGGATCAGATTCTGAGGACAATAGATTGTAATGTTACAACAATGGATCAGAATCTGAGGACAATATATTGGGATGTGACAACAATGGAAAGGAGTTTATCCTCAGGACTTTACTATCTTTCTCAAGATTGGCTATCGTTAGCTGATTGGATCCATGGTGTTCTTGCGGTGATTCAGGTGGGTTACTATCCCATCTTATCCATTGTTGGTGTCCCAGGTAAGACGCTCCATTCAGCAATCCATTTCCTAAACCACATTTAACTACATTACCGTTGCTGTCTTTTACATTTCTGCAACACCGCAGCCACTTTCAACTGTTACCATCATAAAGTGTGTTCCCTATCAAGAGTCTCCACCCCCCTCTGGCGCCATTGTATAAACCTGAACCAAACTGTCAGCCACCTCCGTGCTCCATTTAATACTGATCTGATTTCTGAGCCCAGATCCTCTCCATTCTAAATTGTGTCTCCTACCAGCTCTTTTACATCAACCACCATCGCCTCTGCCTCAGCCCAGCAGCAGAGTAACACTCGGCTGTGCCTTTGTTAAAGCCAGACTCGACTAATCAAATGTTAATCTGGCCCCACAAATCCATTTACAAACCTTCAAGAACCACTGCCCGTCCAAAGCTCGGCTTTCTGTAAGGTAACGTAGACAAAATCCCATTTCGCCATCATCACTGTGCTCACGGACCAACACTGGTCTTGGTTCGGCAAGCTCCTCAATTTAAATAATCCTAATCCTGTGATTATATCAATGAATAACTTCACTCCTCCAATTAATCCCATTGCCAGGACCTGGTGCTCCATGATTGACAGGGGGTTCCCGCAGGTTTGACACATGCCTTTCAATCTCGGCTTTTATCTGTCCACTGAAAGCCTGTGTTACCCATTCCCAGCTAAATATGTGTTTAACATCATTAGGAACCCTCTGGTGTGTCATTTAAATGGGTAAGGTTGATCGGTTTTAACTGTTTAATTTCATTGGAAAGTTCATTGCGGTTCTGTGGATGGTTCCTGGGTTGTGTTGTGAGGGGCTGTGTACATTCAAGGAGGAAAAATGATTTGCCTGCGAGAAGCATGGGGGCTGCCGTTGCTGTGCATCTGGTTCTGCACAATGACCAGCAAATGTAGCAGATGCCACATAGAGGGAAATATCTGTAAACATGGGGGAGGAGGAGGGGTATGCTGCCCTACGGAGCCCGGGTTTTCCAGGAACATTAAGAAATCAACAACTAACACAGGCGCAGTGGCTGATGTTAGTCTGATGCAGCGAGGAGGTGGACGCATAGGTGGCCGCATATCTGTATCACCTCTGTCAATAGGAGCTCGGGCCTCACATCACGGTGAGGAGGTGCATTCAATGGCCGTTCAGGTCAGAGGATCATGGAAAATTTTCAAACAGGAACAGGTGACATGTTCATTTTCCCGCAGTATTTTGTCTAACAAAGTATCCAATAGTTGAGAGGGAACATAAATGCTGGGAGAAGCGTTTGCACTGTTTGCTCCCTCAACAGGGAGAAGCAGAAAGTGTGGTGCCATGGTTTCACAGGATAGCCGGATTTCCGGTGTTGTACGTGGCTCTGTCGTGTCTCCATTTGAAGGTGGAGTGTTACGTGATATGAAAGGTTTCTCAGTCCATTGAGGTGCAGCTGATGTGCGGCAATGCACAGTGCGTCATGCTGGTGAATATCCTATATCCTGGCTGCAGACACGATACCTTCCTTCTCAAGCAGTCGGCGATTTCCAACACATTCAGCTCTGCTTAGAGAACCATAATGTGGCTCTTCGGAGATGAAGGCTGCCCCGCAGATAAATGGATCAAAAAAACACGCCCCCAATACCCCCTGACGTGAACCAAGCAAGTAAACACAACTCCTGAATAGTGGGAACAATGGAGCTGCCCTGAACATCGTGGATCAAGCCGTGAGTGTGATGAAGCAATGCTTCGGATGCTGGAGCCGTGCAGATTGAGCCCTCAGGTACACGCTGGAGCAGGTGGTCAAATTAATAATGTTCTGCTGCTCCATTCATATCATCACCATCATGAGGATATAGTGTTTGGCACCAGGAAACCGAGAAACACCACAGGAGGAGGAGGAGAGTGCAGGTAAGGTATACCCTGCATGCCTTTGACTTTGACAGGTTGCCTGGATGCGCTTCCAAAGACTCCAGTTCCGATAACATCGTATTCTGAGGTTGTTCGCAACAGGGATGTCAATGTGTGGGACATTGGGAATCCGACACCATGGTCAAAGGGCAGGGAGACTATTGCTGATGAAAGAAACACTTCAAAATAACATTCCTTGGGAAACAGTTTTTAGGTAATCTGGCAATAAAAGGGGCTAATGCGTTTTACATGTTATTGCATTTATTCAAACCAGAGGTTCAACCACACTATGTAATAAAAGGCAGATTTTCCCAAACTCCATTTATCTTGAAGCACCGAGTAGAGAACCCTTCGTGCCTGCAACGCTTTCAACCAACAGCTTAATCTATGGAAATAATCTACCTGTGTATGTTATAATCTCGTATTAATCTAATTGCATGTTACATATCTGGAAATAATTTTTCTTATGCGCTTGTTTGCGAATTTGAATGTCAAGTGTTCGTTGTTTTTTTATTATTTCCGACTTTGTAATATATGAATGTGTACCCTTTCATTTGATTTTATTATTCACAATGAAGCATGTTACGAGACAAATCTTGAAATTACATGAGCGGTGTGTGGAAACTCTCTGTCTCAGTATTACATAATCTTCCGTTGTGCAGATAGCTTGGGACCAAAGAGGAATTATCACACACCTCTTCTCTGTCATTTACACCACCATCACCTTTGATTCCTCCCTGTCAACACCAGCTCCCTTGTCACTCCTGAGTTTTTCTCCCCAAAATTCTGGCTCCCCCGCCACGCCTGTCTCCCCTGCTCCTACACCTCTGTTCTTCTGTTATTCAATCTATCCTCCCTTCCACAGTGTCACAGACCTTCTTCTTCCTTCTTTCGGGGCCATTGATTTCAATACATTAGAGGTTGCTGTAAGACATCTCAATAACACCTCGATCTTGTTGGCAACTTTGATACCAGTGTGATGTATATTCTCATTGTTTATTTCCCTGCTTTGCAGTGAACCTAGTGGCGATTATAATACTCAAGCGCAAGAGTTGTGGTCTCTCCGATTGTGTTACCCGTTACCTGGTGGCCATGGCAGTGGCTGATCTACTGATCATTATCCTGGACCTGACCTTGAGGCATATCCCAATTGTGTTTGATAAGTATTTTGGTTTCCTGAAATCAATCCCCGTGTGTAATATCCATGCCGTCCTGCTTTATGCAGCCACTGACTGTTCCGTCTGGTTTACTGTTGCTTTCACCTTTGATCGATTTGTGGCCATTTGTTGCCCAAAGCGGAAAAGAAAATATTGCAGCGAAAAAACGGCAGCTGTGATTCTGGGCGCCGTGACTGTGCTGAGCTGTTCAAAGAACATGTCCTGGTATTTTATGCTCACAGGTCAGTATTGGCTCATAAACTTCCCCTGGTTTTGTGGTTACACAAAAGAAGCTCTGTTCTCACCGTTCTGGGGAAGTATCGAGTTCACCCATCACATTCTAACACCGTGTGTCCCATTTGTGCTGATTGTTCTGCTCAATATTTTGACCGTCAGGTACATTTTAGTGGCCAGCCGTGGCCGCCGGCGACTCCAAGCTCGAAACAGTGGGAAGTATCCCAGAGACCCAGAGATGGAGAGTCGAAAGAAATCGATCATTTTACTGTTTGTGATCTCAGCCAATTTCATACTGTTATGGGCAACGTTAATGGTTTATTCTATATGGACCCGGATGAACGATCTTGGCCACAATTCTCTCTATCTACATTATTTTGTTGTGGATTTGGGTTTCATGCTGCAGCTCCTGAGTTGCTGCACAAACACTGCGATTTACGCTGTGACCCAGACGAAGTTCAGGGAACAGTTGTGGAGTATGTTAAAATATCCCTTTACTCAAATTCTTCAATTAGTTCAATGATTAGACCATCCGAAACATTAGAATTTCCACAATTATTCCATGTAATTTCTCATTTCAAGCGCGGAGATGGGTCTTTCACTGGAGGGGATGGAACACTGGGAGTTTCCTGATTTTTCACATTGAATTCCAAATTTCCAACGGGGGCAGGGTGATGTTACAGGGCTGGGAATGAACCTCTGGGGGTTTCCGGAATGTTCACCTTGAATTTCACATTTCCAGTGGGGGGAGCGGTCTGTTACAAAGCACAATTTCAAAGCAAGGGGCTGCTCCCAGTAATATGTATACCAGAAATTGACTAGGAGCTCGCAGCATCTGGACACGTTATTTTTTTAATCCCGATATTAAAATCCAAGTAAATTCAAGTAAGCTCTAAGTTGCCTCGCTGGGGGATTAGCTGAAGACATGTAACTCATTGGAACAGGCAGTTATCTCACAGTCCAAACTGAAATTATAACCTCTAAATTAAACAGGTACATTCCCTAGAAAGTGTCCAAATAATTCAATGTTCTTCAATTTTTCAAAAATTTCAAAAGTATGGCTCATGATGCTATGTATCCCTAACTGTTGGAAACGAGCAGAAGTAACCACAATTTAAAAGAAAGTATGGAGAGTGAAAGATTTCTGTGGATGTGTCAGCCTAACATCAGTATCAGGGAGAATGTTAGATCCTATTGCAAAGGGCTTAGTACCTGATTTAAAAAAAAACAGTGGAAGCATGGGGCAGAGTAAAATTGGGAAGAATGTGTGAAGTTATCCACTTTGGTTAGAAAATCAGAAACGCAGGGTAGTTAATGAATTGTGAGTGTTGATGTGGAAGTTGAGCTGCATATTTGACTTCATCAGTCACTAATAAACTATGAGTTGAAGGAAGCAATTAGAAATTTAAATGGTGTCTTAGCATTTCTTGAAAGTGAATTTGATTGCACAAGTAACTATGGCTTGCTGCAATTGCATTAAACATTGGTGAGACAGCAGCAGGATATTTTGCACAGTTTTAGCCACTTTAACTAAGGAGGTATATACGTGTCATCGAGGGATTGCAAGGACAGTTCACCAGGTTGATCCCCTATGGGGAGATTTTGAGAGTTTGAGTTATGTTCTCTAGAGTGCAGAAGAGTGAGAGATTATCTCATTGAAACATACAGAATTCTTACCTTGCTCAGCCGGTTAGACAAGTAAACATTCTTACCCCTGTTTAGTTGTTCGAGAATAAGGGCTCAGCCTCAGAGTATGAGGTAGAACATTTTGGACTGGGGTGCGGAGGAATACCCTCACTTATAGGATGGTGAATCCCTGGAATTGGGCTGTGAAATTTGAGTCATTGAGCATGTTTAAAACATAAATCGATAAATTACTTGTTATTAAAGAATGCAAGGGTTTGTGTATGGTACTGTGAAAAGGTGTTGATGTAGATGATCCGCCATTATCTTGTTTAATGTTGGAGCAGGCTCAACGGGCCGAATGACCTAGTCCTCTTGTTTCCAAATTCTATTGCTCCTTGCAGCATGTGGAATCCCATTCAGTTATTTATTTTTATTAATCCAATATTCAAATCTTGCAGAAGAGTAAATGGCGTTCTTCGAAGTCGTTTATTAAATGATGAGTTTTTAGAATGGGGAAATCTTCACTTCAAGTACTGTTAGGCCAACAGAATTCAAAGAAAGTACAGGATAAAATACAAGGTCCTGGAGGCCAATACAGGGAAACAACATTTCACTCTAAGGATTCAATTGAGTTTAAGGCCATCAGAGGCAAATTTGGTAAACTTGCTTCATTCTGCATTGAGTTGTACAAATGAAAGAGTTTTCTAAATAGCTGCAATGGCTGCCAGCTAAACTGCCACACCTGTGGCTCATAGTTACTCAATGGTGTTGAGTGTCTGAGCAAATATAAATGATAAGATGTTTTAATTCTTAACTGAAGTTCAATGGAATAAATCAAATTTGTATAATGACATTATTCCAACTGTGATCTTTTAGACCAGTGCCGTCTATTGGAAATCTCCTAACTATCACATTTGGCTGCAGATCACAGATGGCAAATATCACAGATGGCTACACGATTTTATTCCCGTCTTTATTTTCAGTAAACACTTCATGGTGTTACCCTATTAACAAAAGGGTCTGTCTGGGTGGATGGAAGAATCAGCTTGGAATGATGTGTCTCAGAAATTATTTACACGTGGCATGTGAAGCTTGTTATTTTGAATGGCTTTCTGAAGTAAATTCATTCAGCGCACCCACTGCAATCCCATGAGTACACGGAGGCTCTGTCCAGCGCATGTTAAAATTCAGTCGGATTTCCTTCAGTGAATTTTTGAAATGACATCAAAATGCATCGCTCAAATAACTTATTAATATATCAGTTGCAGAGCTGGACTGTTGTGCTGGCGTTGAATTGAAGATGCTCATTGTTGTGCTTTGACCAATAATTATTTTCCACTCAACTCACAACGTGTTGTAAATCTCTCCTCAACATTGAAGAGGACACTCTAGCCCTTCTTCACACTGTTGGAAAGGATCAGTGAGATTCTTAACCCTCCTTCTCGAACCCGCAAAACGCACTCCCAGCCTACCCCAACACATACAAACACACACACACACACACATACACATACAGACAGACACACACACACACCTCCAATTAAAAGGGTTACGATGACAGAGTCCGGATTGTCCATCAGTGATGAGGCTGATCTGCTCGCAGGTGAATGTGATTAAATAACATTCCGTTCCTATATCGCAACATTTTTCAGGTCCGAACTCGCTGTCCCAGGTGAGGGACACAGCTATCAGCGATGGCAGACATGAGGGGTCATGGCGAGGTACATAAATAGACAATCTGATGTCAGCAGCACCCAGATCTTCCCTTGAGATCAAGCAGGCTCCAGTGAATGTAGTTAAGGGTCGTTTTTCCTATAATTCATTCGTGGGTTGTGGGAATCATGTGAATAGTTATTGGGATTAGAGTTTGCTGTGATCCTAGCTGATGTTGTCACATGACAATTCAGATTGCAGAAGGCAACATGGATTGATAGGCCATTAGATATCTTTTGTAACCCTTGGCAGGTACTTACTTAAACAGATTCACAGGGTTCTGGCCTTGCTGTGTTATTTTTTAAACAAAAGATTTTTTAAAAAATACTTTACAACAAGCATTCACCATTTTGCATTCGGCATTAGGGAGCTTGAACAGGTTTCAACAGACGCGCCAACAATTAAATGGCCCAAAATCAGCCAAACCCTTTTATCACTGCAACAGTTACAGACCGAATACTCGAGTGAGGAGGTGCCACTATTTCCACATCCAGGGTAAAGCTGGTTCAGTTGAAAAGAAGGTTCTTTGCTCGTGGAGTTCTGAAGATTCACTCGAAGACATTCCGCAATTGATATCCTCATTGGGATGTCCATAACCTAACTTTAAATTCACTATTGTTTCAACTTTAGAGCAATGTGTATGAGCTCCTTAACAATCTGGCAAAATTTCCAGCAAGACAGAGGCGGAGACATTTTTCCTGCATTCATTCTGTTCTATCCACTTTACAACTAACCAAAACTGCATCTCTCCTTGTCTCTATGTCACTATGCGTCTCCCTCTGATACCCTGTTGCTAAAAAACAGTACAGTTTATATTCATCTACCATTTATTTGTGTTTTAACTTCACTAAATTACAATCCGTTGGTAACCAAACTCTTCGATTCAAGAAATATATAAACGTATTATAGATGTATATATGCAAAAAGGGCCCTATGACTGCCAACTCAGTTTCACAGACCCTTAAACTGAAATCAAAACGTGGCTTCACATATTCTTAACACACAGGTGTAAAAAAATAATATAAATTAAACTTAAAGATATATTCCGTTGCAGAACCCACAAATACAAACACAAATAACTTAAAATGATACTTGTTTCAACCATAGATCTTAAACATTTTCATTCAAATCTCAAAGTTGGAATGTTAAATTTTTAACAATGAGCCCTCGGCTGTGCCTGACTTAACACATAAAAATGGCTGTCATTGATTAGTTAAGTGGAATTTCTTAAGTGTGATGGTAAACCAACGTAACTGGGATCAGAGAAGGAAGCTTGGAACTGTCCTATTATTCAACGGCCTCGGATTACTGGAATGCTGACAGCAAAGTGAAGTCTCTCTCCTTTTTTAGAAGTGAAGTTTAGCTGCATCTCCGAACCATGACACCACTGACGCAATTGTCAAACTGTACCAATTTACACCTGAGTCTCCAAATTGCATTTCTATTTTTATTCCCACTTTGGTCCATGACTCGGAAATAGACCGAATTATCCAATCCCATTGGTTATTGCTGAGGCCTCACCAATTTTGTGGCTCCTCGCATGTGAGTTATAATCTGAGACAAATGTTTATTACTTCCTCAGTCCTGAAAATATTACATTGTTTTTTTTTTAAATTATATATTTCGTTTAGATACGGATTACAGGTGTACATGCAAGCCACATCTCCTTATCAATAATTCAAAGTAACTCAAATGACTGGCATAAACATACTACATTTTTTCCATGGATACTAAAGCAATTAGCATCGCATGTTGATAACGGTTCCTACCAAAATGTCAGGCAAAGTATTGTTTCCTTTTAAAATATAGCTCTTCAGATCTACAGATATGGTAAATAAATTGTAAGCAGTTAGTAATCCAAAAACTAATAATAAATATAGTTTACTGAGCGATAAGATTTTATACTAAATTCAAGCAGCTGAATTTAACATTTGGTTTTCTTTATCTTACAAATCATAAAAACAAATAACAACCACTTAAGCACAGGTCTCTTGGCACCTCAAAGGAAATTTGAAAAATACTTTGAAGAAGCTACATTGCTGTTCTCAGACGGCCTCAGTTGTTAACAGTCTCACTGGCAGAAATTCAACCTGAACTATTTAAAAGGTGGTTCCCTTACAATTCATCAATATTAGCTGAAACAAAATGCAAAGCACCTAAGAATTTAACATTATTATTCAATCTATAAAGATGAGCCTGAAACTGCATCCAACGTTCCAGGTGAGGTCTCACCAAGGCTCTATGCAATTATAGGATAGTTCTGTATTCCTTTGGAAAAATACCCCTGCAATAAAATTCAATGTACCATTTGCTTCCTGATTTCTTGCTGCAACTGCATGTTAGTTTTCAATGACTTCAGAAAAACGACGCCCAGGTCAATTTGGACATCAACAGTTCCCAATATCTTACCATCTAAGAAATAGTCTTCATTTTGCTTCATACCAATTCGGGTAAATTTACCTATTCCACATTATATTCCGTCTGCCATGTTCTTACCCTCTCACGTTGGCTGCATTAGTCCCTTGAAGATTCTTTGTATCCTCCTCACACCTCACACTCTAAGCAGGATTTGTGTCATCCGCAAAAATTGAAATGTTACATCCAGTGCCCATATTCAAATCACTGATGCAGATTGTGAATAGCAGGGGCCACAAGTGCTGCTCCTTGTACCTCCCCACTAGCGACATAAAGCCAAGCAGACAATGGCACGTTTTTTCCCTCCACTCGGCTTTCTGTTCGTTAACCAATTCGCAATGTTTCAATACAGGCCAGTATTTGCCCCCAATTCCATATTATCTAATATTGCTTCATATATTCTTGTGCGTCCTCAATGTTCAAATGCACGACATGCAATATTCACCATTTTTATTCAGGTTCTTAAATCCTTGGTAACACTTCCCAATCTAGTTTTCATTTTCTAATTGTCCAGCTGCAACATATTTTGCAGTCGATTATTACATTTTCCGCACCGCTGATGTCAGGCTAACTGCTCTCCAGTTCCTCATTTTCTTTCTAGCTACTTCCATAATCACTGGGATTATACTCCTTCCTCTTCAATCAGCGGAGGCCATTGCAGAGCCCATATAATTTTGCGAGATGAACTTTAATGCATCTATTAAATCTAAAACCACCTCTTCCAACACTCTGGGATGGATGATCGGGTCCTGGGCTTTTGTTAACTTTCTGTCCCGTTGCTTTCTTCAGTATTGCTCTTTTCACGTTCTGTTTTCTTCAGTTGCTCATTCTCGCCAAAACCTTGTTGTCTCCTCTTTCTGAGATTTATTCTTTCTTTCTTCCTTCCTCCATGAAGAGAGACGAAAATTATGGCTATTTTCCCTTCTATTTCCTTTCTCCCCGTTATAAGTTATTATTTCACTTCCTGCAATGGGCCCACATTTTTCACTGCTATTATTTTCCTTTTCTAAGTAACTATCGAAGTGTCTTCATTGTTCTCGACAACGGAGCTTCAAATTTAATTTTCTCTTTTCATTGTTTTTTTAAGCCGTTGGTTCTCCTTTGCTCAGTTCTAAATGTCTTCCAATCCTCAGGGTTATTATTTATTTCTCAACTTTATGGTCCTCTTCCTTTTATGTAAAATAATCAATAAGATATTTTATCTGCCTAGAATGGATTTGATTTCGCGTTGCGTTTTTCTGTACCTCAAATGAATGTTTAGTTATTGTAAACAATTTATTCATTCTTTAAATCCATCCTAAAAGCCATTTCATGTCTACAGTCTTATATTTTAATGTAATTCCCCATATTCCACAGCAAATTGCCCCTTATACCTTAGTAGTTACCTTTGTTTAGATTTAGGACCCTAGTTCCGGGTTGAAATACTTCATTGTACAAGAAAGTATAAATTTATTTTCTATAATGTCACGCTCCCTTAATGATCTTTACTAACGAGAATATTAATTAGCCCATTCTCAATGCACAATACTAGATGTGAACTGTCCGTTCCATAGTTAGTTCCAAAAAGCGTGGTTCCATTATTTAATATGGGAGCCACAGTAGAATGCCTTTGGGGCATCTTGAAGCGGTAGCATTGTTTTCCAAATAAATCCTTATATTGACCACGCTCATGATTTCTGCATTCTGTTGTTACGTTCATCACTATTGTTCTTTCCGATACCTCACCCGCCATTAACACTATTGTTTGGTGCCTCCCATTCCCACCATACTTCCTCCCCCGTTCTGTTTCTTAGCTGCACCCAAATTGTTTCTGCCTCCTGATCATAAGATCTAAGATCCACTCATTATTGTACCTCATCCTTTATTAACAGCGCTACCCCACCTCCTTATTCATTTTCCCCATCCTTACAAAGTGTTGAAAACCCATGAACAATCAATTCCAAGCCTTCATCACCTGCAGTTAGATCTCTGAAAAGGCAAAGACAAATATCACACCAGTTTACTTCTATTTGCAATGTCATTCATCTACCTTGTTGCAAATGTTGTTTGCATTCATGTAGAGTGCATTTAGTTATTTAGAAACAAAATATTTTCACAACCTATTGCCGTATCTGCTTGCGCACTCGAAATTGTGTGCGCCCCGTCCCTCCCTACGACACTCAGAATGTACTTTGCCTTATTGCTGCTGGGAGCCATTTTGAACCATTACAATACTGAGCTTCGAAACGTTAAATATTAAAACTCACACTATTTGAACCATTCGAAAATGGACATTTCGTGTAGGAATTAATAACAGACCTTCCATCCAACATCTAAAATCCGACATGTATAAAACATTTTATAACTGATATTTCTTTAAAAACTCTAAAAGTGAATTCTTTTAAAATAGTCTAAAAGTGACATTTCTTAAATGTTGCGCAACTAGAATTTTTGAAACACAAGGTGAGTGCTGTTTCTGAAACATTTCATAAATGGCATTTTCCCAAAAATGCTTTTACTGACTATTTTTTTCCAAAGACGTATTGACTTATTTTTGAAAAGAAACACATAATTGGCTTTTTGAAAATTTAATTAACTGATATCTTTGTTACAGTCTTTAAATGGCGTTTTCAGAAATGCCACATAATTGTTTTTTTCAAATAAACAATAACTCAATTTTTGTAAAACAATCCATTACTATTTTTTAAAACAATCTAAAATTGACATTTTTGGAAATAATATGACCTCCTTGAAGCACCAAACAGCCGATATTTCTGAAGCATTCCATGACTGACATTGTCTAACTGAAATTTCTGAAACATCGTAACAGTGAACTTTATTCAAACATCCTGAAACTGAGATTATTTAAAACAAAAACAAAAATAAAAATACCTGGTAAAGCTCAGAAGGTTTGGCAGCATCTGCGGAGAGGAAAACAGGTAATTTTTCGATTCTGTTCGATTCTTCATCAGAACTAAGTAAAAATAGAAAAGTGGTGAAATATAAGCTGGTAATAAGGGGGGGCGGGGTAGAGCTGGATAGAGGGCAAGTGATAGGTGGACATAGCCAAAAAATTGCATCGACAAAAGGACAAAGAGGTGTTGAAGGTAGTGATAGTATTTAAGTTAATTGCAAATTAAGGATAGAAAGCAGGACAAGCAACCTACTGGTAGCCCTAGTGGGGGTGGGGTGGGGTGAAGGGAAGGGATCGAAATAGGCTAAAAGTTAGAGGTAAAACCATGGATGGAAATACATTTTAAAATATTGGAAAAAGGTGGGAAAATAAAATTCTATTTAAATTATTGGGAAAAAAGGGGGGATCGGAAAGGGGGTGAGGATGGAGGAGTGAGTTTGCGATTTAAAATTGTTGAAAAGAGCATTCAGTCTGGAAGGCTGTAAAGTTCCTAGTCGGAAGGTGAGCTGCTGTTCCTCCAGTTTGCGTTGAGCTTCACTGGAACAATGCAGCAGGCCAAGGACTGACATCTGGGCATGAAAGCAGGGTGGAGTGGTGAAATGTCAAGTGACAGGCAACTCTGGGCCATGCTTGCGGACAGACCGAAGGTGTTCTGCAAAACGGTCACCCAGTCTGCGTTTGTCTATCCAATGTAGAGGAAACCTGCACTGGGAGCAACAAATGCAGTAGACTAATGCCATAGGCGGCATTCCACAGGGATAGTTCCCTCCGGGACACACTGTTGCACTCTTCCATCACCCTCGACACCTCAACCCCCTCCCACGGCACATCCCCATGCTATCGCAGAAGGTGCAACACCTGCCCCATTACTTCCCCTCTCCTCACCGTCCAAGGGCCAAAACAATCCTTTCAAGTGAAGCAGCAATTCACTTGCACTTCCCTCAATTTAGTCGACTGCATTCGTTGCTCCCAAGGCCATTTTGGTCGAGGTTCTGATCAGAGGAAATGAAAAGTGGTGCGGGTTGGTGAGGAAATTGGGAAGAATTTGGCCGGTCAAGAGCCGCCAGTGTTGGGAGACAATTAGCGTCTTTGGGGGAGGTTTTGCAGTGGAGGTGAGTGAACATAGGGGCTAGTTTGGTGGATGAGGATGCATATCTGCGTGAACACAGAGAATGGTGAATAACTCAATGGTCCAAGTTAAAGAGACAGGGGCTCGATAAAAAAAAATAAAACAACTCCGGACGCTGAACATAGGGCCAGCAACTTCCACCAGGAAAATGTTATAGGTACCTGACTGCAAATTCCTCAACAACACTGTGTTTGTACCTAAATCACATGGACTGCAGTGTTTCAGGAAAGCGGCTGACCACCAGGTTCACAAGGGCAAATAGTGATGGTCAATCTAATATGTGGGCCTAGCCAGCGTCGCTAACGCTCCATGACTGAGAAAACATCCATAGGCTTACTAAAATGTTCACATGTTTGATTTTGTATATTTATATGTGTATATATTCCACTCCGAGAACACCTACATGTAATAAATGTATTAAAATGATGTGATTTTGACATTCAGGTGTTGACTATTTGCGCTTTGATCCCACAGACAGACAGTGAAATGCTGCTTTATATTCAGGGGCTGCTCATTCCCCGGACCTTGCTGAACGGTGCAAGACAGGAAAGCGACTGGTGACAGCGCAGTTCCTTTTCAGAGGCAAATATTTAACAAAAATAAATCTTAATAACATTCGAAATATTTACCTATCCGTGCTAATTTATAATACGTGACAGAAAGATACTGAAATGAAGATGGAGGATCAGATGCAGAAAGGACGATAAAATAAATGGTGGAACAGACAAAAGGAGTGAGACAGAGCAAGAGAAAATCATCGAGACAGAGAGAGAGAGCGAAGGAAGAGGTAGAGACAGGGCAGAGGGGGAGATCCAGAGAGAGAGAGAGGAAGTACTGACAGAGAGAGAGGCAGAGTGACTGGTCTAGAAACGGATAGGGGGATAAAAGCACAGGTAGAGAGGGAGGGAGAGAGAGATTTCGGAAAATGTTAAAAAATGAACTATTGAAATGGGTAAATCCCTGCAGATCCTTCCCCAGCTCGGGCTGTCCCAAAGCTTGGAACAGACAATGATCTACTCCTGTGGGGACGTCAATATTTACAAGCTCCAAAACTCATCAGCGAGTTAATAACCAGGGAATCTGTTTTACTGATACTTCTGAACTGATCAATATCGCTCCCAGGGCCACAGGGAGACATTTACATTTATTCTGACAATAGAGGCAGCCAGAGTGGGGTTTTGGATGATCGGGAGAAACACATTAAAATAATTGGCAGAGGAACCCGATGGCAGATGTGGGAAAATGTATTTTTACACAGCCTGTCCATATGACCTGTAAGATGCTTCCTGAAAGGGGATTGGAGGAAGATACAATGGTGAATTAAAAACGAGGAGTTGTGGACATAATTGAACGGGAAAAACAGCGATGGCAGAGCAATGGGGAAAGTGAAAAGATCGAGTGGGCAGGATTCCGTAGCTATATCAAACATCCAGCAGAGGCTCAATGGACCAAATGGACAAAATCGTGCTTTTCTCTTCAGTTTGGCTCTTACTTTAAACACCGTTCAGAATTATATTAAATCTTCACAAGGTCAATCATTGCACAGATATGTCTCTCTATTGATTAACAAGTATGTAGCTTGGGAGTCTGCATCTTTAACATGCACAAAGTGGAGGAAATCTGCATTTAGCGCATGATATTATTAAATACAGAAGTCGCTCAGTTCCTATAAAAAGCATTTGTACTCCTGCTTTCTCATCTTTACTCTGAGGAGCTCAAATAATGTGGAAAGCTCCGTTTGTTGCTCTTGGATTCATGGTCCTGGCAGGGGCGCTTTATAGCCACAGTCATTATACTACAGGAGGTGAGTGTATTTCACATTAGCCGCTTCAGTTCAATATTAAATGTAAATGGAACAGGAGATGAACATTCAGCGTCTCAAGCCTGTATCTACACTCAAATGACACCTGACTGATGTGTTCTGACTGCCATTACCCTAATTTGTTTCCTTAACAATTAAAAACCTTTCAATATGTAAACCTATCAATTTCTGTTTTGGTCCCTTTGAAAAATAAAGTATTGATTGCATTTTATTTATAGTGGGCTTGTCCAGTAACCATCAATAACATCAAGGCATCTGCCCGTAGCCCCCTCATGTGTCTCATTCACATGCTGTCCCTTGGTGATATTTTACATTCTCTCTATACCCTGTTTTCAACACGCACCCTATTCACCATCGTATGGTTTCCTCTAGTCTGACAACCCTGCGAGATAAGTTGGTCCCCCAATTCTGCCTGACTCTGTATGTCCTGATTTCAATCGATTCCTCATTGACGGCTGTGCCTTCTGCGGGTGGGGTCAGATTCTTCAGCATTCCCCCAAACACCCATGAGTGTGTAGCTCTCTGGATATTATTTTTTCATTATGCTCCTGCTGAGTGCCCCGCATATTATCGAGATGTTGAAGGGGCGATACAAGTTGTTTCCGTTCTCGCTGTGCTCAGTCACGGTATACGTATCACATGCTTAGACTTCTCTTGGAGCAAAGTGCCGAGAAGTAATCTATATATCCCTCGGGTAGATCACACTAAGAACACTGTTCACTGTTCCGGTTTCAACATTCCACGGTTAGTCCACTTGGAACAATGATGGTCATCAATGAATTTTTCCTTTCACTACGCCAGGCCTCACCATGGAATGTTACTTGATTGAAGGGAGATGCAGTCTAGACGACTGTAAGGCAGGCGGGACCCGCCTCAGACAGTGATGTTTTATTACATTTGTCTGCTGCAAGAGTAAGTGAGTTGCCACAACTAAATGTTTATCATTTGAGAGGCGGCTGAGGCCTTGGCTGAAGCTCACCGTAATTTCTGCAATTCATGATCTGCCAAATTGCTCAGATCTGATTACCCATTGCTCCTCGGTTCCTGAAAAATGTGAATAAAATTCAGTGCATTGCACACTGCTTTTTGTCCAGCAAGATGTCTTATTTCGATCGCTGTGTTGCCATATTGACTGTGTTGGAAGGGAGGTCAGAAAATGGCAGGGCTACATTGATATCTTGCAGCGCCAATATAGTCATCCGCGCAGAAAACACAACTTCCAACCAATGTCCGAGGCTCTTTTTCCTCCATGCCTCATACGTCCACTCATACTTGCAGAACAGATAGTCTAGGGGTGTTGGTGAAGTGGCTAACAGTCGAGAGTGGCTGGCACTGAAAGGCCCCAACATTGACTGCAAGCGCTATGGTATCTCAAACGGCAACAGGGCAAACACGGGAAAGGAACATTCCTTCTTCATCCCATCTCCCTGTCTCCCTAGGCAGATCAATATTTAGGCCCATGCCCCCAACACCATCTTATAAATCACTTGAAAGAACGAATGACTGCGGAAAATGCACCCTGGATGTCAGTCTTGAATGGCAATTATCAAGTATGACACCGAGCACCAATACGGACAAGTTTGCCCAGCCTCAAATGAAATAGATTGTAATGGTTCTAGAAGGCGTCTCATGATCAACTACTTAAGGGCAATAGGGAAGACCAACAAACGCTATAATCACACCTCGCGGAAACAAGTATGTAAATAACCTGTCAAAGTTGATCTATGTCAGGTGCTTCTTGATCTCACCCTCAACGATGTGCCTGTCACTGATGCGCGTTCTTGACAGTATTAGTTGGAGTGACTACCGCACAGTCCACTGAAGCTGAGCTTCTGTCACCACACGGAGGACACACTGTAAAATACGATCATTTTAGATCAGATTCAGCAGTTCGGAACTGGGCATCCGTGGGACACTGGGTTTTCAGGAGCAGCGGAATTGTACACAGCCACAATTTCTAAGTTTTTGACCAGGCATATACCCCAAATATCATTACCAGGAAGCGAAGAGTTCAGACTTGGTTCCATGCAGAATGCGGGATAGGTGTGGGAAACAGCAGCAGGCCTTCGGAAACAGCGAGCTGCGAAGCTGTTGAAGTCATAATGAGGAAATATATGTTACCTTATTAGCACGTCATTGGCAGTGTTCTGTGATCCAAAAATCAAAGGTTCATGGCTGAGATCTGGAGCCCGGCTACATCTGGTGGTCTTCACATCGAAGAAATAATTTGTCAGAGGAGAGGTCTGCAGACCTATCTCCACCCTGGGTGATGGGCGTGTCCAACTCAACAGCATTTAAGCATGTTCGAAATATGCCCAGAAAGATGTTTTAAGTGAATAATGTTTCATGGCCTCCTTTGAGGTCTCCAAAATCACAGGTACCAACATTTAGCCAATTTAATTCACTCCGGTGGTATCAAATGACTTGAATTCAATGAACACAACCTCCTTGCAGCAGGACTGAAAACATACTTTCCCTCCTCAAACAGACTGTCTAATGCTTTTTCACTTTCAAGGGAAAATTGTTGCTCACATCTTGTTGAAGGGTGTCACACGGAGTTGTTTGTTTCACACATTCTCAAAAACAGAGTCCACGCCCCACCAACCTCACCACCCTCTGTACTTTCCTCCCAACCAGCTTAGGGGTATAACATGCAAGAGTTGGAAGGATTAATAATTAATAATCAATGTTTGACCGTCTCCATGAGCACTCCTTTCAAAAACTAGATGACCTGGAGATGGGAAGTAAACTGGGAGCTTGCAGCCCAGACGGAGGGTATTTATGAACTAGGAAGGAAAATACCGCATTAAGAATGACAACAGCACAGAAACAAATATGGAGCAGGATTATCATCAGAAATATTTAGCCATCTCGGCAGCTGGATATGGAAGGTTGAGAGAGAGAAGGAGGGAGATCACCAATGATGGATGGGGAACGGGAGGGAAAATGGGTAACTGATTTCAGGGGGCTGAAATGTAATCAGGTATTCAAAAGAATAAATGGCGATAACAGGGAAATATCTGTTTCTACACAGGGAGCTTTTAGTATCTGGAATGAACTGGCTGATAGGCAGGACTAGGAAGATTACATCCTGGCTTTCAGAAGGGGATTCAATCAGTATCTGCGGAGGAAAGAAATGCAGGGCCACGGTGAAATGAGGCGGATAGAGATTCTGTGAGAGACTCTCGCAGAAAGGCCGCTCAGGAACCAGGGACAATTATTTCCTTTCTGTTCGGGTACCAATCGATGATTCTATGGGGGAGAGGGTGAGTGGGAAAAAGAGCAAGAGAAAGTAATCGAGACACAGATGTGGTGAGATTGACAAGCGGTTGAGAGAGGTTAAGGGAGCGGCATAATTAGAAAGAGATTAAGATAGAGAGAAACAGGGAAAGAGGAGCAATTGAGCGAGAGGGAGAGAGAGAGAGAGAGAAAGAGAAAGAGAAAGAGAGAGAATTACACTCCCCATAGAGATTACTAACTGGTCCAGAAAAAAGATGTGATTCATTTACTGGAAAAATCACGAACACACAACACGATTTAAAAACTTTCTTGAGAAAAGTCCTAAAAGAGCAGGATGAGCACAAACAAATAGTACCAAATTAGCTTCGAAAGCTATCACTTCATGTTATGGGACATGATGTTTCACTTAATGCTTTTCATAAAAACCAGAAAAATAAAAACAAACAAATACACAAACAAATAATTTAAGAGAAAAATTATGTTCCTAAACATTTTCCATTCTATCTCCCCCTGGAATTTTTTGGGTAGATGTTATACTCCCAGTAGTGCATCTGTTATACATTTATATTTATATTCCTGAACTCAATCGATGTGGCCTTAGAGGGTAATCTTTCCATCCCTCCTCACAGCTGTAATTGCTTCTAGAACCAAAATTCCCACCTCGTCCATTTTTCTCCCCCTCTCCATGTCATCTTATAAACCTTTTGCGAGGAATGTTGAGCTCCTACTCCTCTCCCTCTTTAAGCTATGTTTTTGTAATAGCCATGATACCATACTGCCACGTTTTGAATCTGTGAACTCAGCTCGACCTCTTTATTTCCTCTACTCCTTATATTTAAGTTTATGTCCTGGGACATTGGCAAAATCTTCATGTTGTTTTCAATATTTGGTTTTCCAAGCCGTCCAGACTCACTCACTGATTTTCTGCCTTCCATTACCAGTTCCGACTTTTCCCAATCTTAATCTACCATCAGGTTCACAGGCTGCCGCAAAACTATTTTAAACCCTTCCCAGCAGCACTAGTAAACATCCTGAATGTACGCCACTGTCCCGTCACATCTGGTAGATCAGTCCTTCCATGGGGCAGGACATTACCGGGGATGTTGATGGAGGAGTCTGGCAAATTGTATGTAAGGTGCGATTCTTTGAGTATGAGTACTTTGGAATTACAAGGTGTCAATGTTGCCCTGCCCTTATCTGAACTGCCCTCCCAGTATTCAGAAAGGAATGGGGCAGGAGCCAGGATTCGGCCAGCCTCCACAATCAAACGAAGCCTGAGTTAAAGTTAAATGCTATCGACGACATCGGGAATGAGTTTACATATATCCACCCTGTTGTAGATCATTTCTCCTTGCAGCACGATTGGTTGGGTGCACACAATCAATTAGTCTGCTGAATCTGGCCTGTCGAGCAAGGCATGAAGCGACATTTTCCAACAAAGCGCTTGCATCCGAACTTCTCGGCTGAAACGTTCATAAGGATTATTTCATTAGCTTATTGTTCTGGGTGGGGCATAGAGGGAGAATATCAGCACATTACCAAGCCGCGTGTGCAGCATTTCACTCATGCGAGGCGGATCAGGAGCTTCTATTGCATAGAAGTGCATTTCCCAATCCTGTTAAACCAGCTTCCCCTTAAATACATCAACGTTTCTTACCACAACCACACTCTGTAGCCCCATGCTGCACATTCTCACCGCTCTCTGGGTAAAGATGCTTCTTCTGAATACTCTTTTGGATACATCAGTGCAAACTTACATTGAAGAGCCCTCGATTTGGCCACCCAAAAACAATGGAAACATCTTCCCGACACCCACACTTTCAAAACTTTCTATGGAATGTACAACAACAAATTATATTTAAATAGCGCCATTATCCTACTAAAGTCTCCTGAGGTGCCTCACAGTCGTCTCCTCGAAGCAATGTCGCCATCGACGGATGACAATGTATTTGCTAAATGTCATAGGGTTGATGGAGCGTCTTACAGGAGGAACAAGAGGTGGAACAATTTAGGGTGCGGGGGTGTGGAATTCAAGCGCTAAGGGCCCAGGCAGCGAAAGACAGAGCCGCCAAAGTCCGGACAAACGTAGCAACATTTCAAATGGAGCACTGTTTATGGAGGTGCGAAAATGTGAGACCAGTCAGGATCGCGTTGGAATACACATTTCCGGATTTAAGGAATGTCTGGTAGAGGATTTCAGTAACAGATGAACTGAGGCCGGTAGGCACGCGCTGTTACGAAGGTCCAACAGTTTGGTCATTTGCATGACATAGAATATGTGGCATGAATCACATTTTGAGGTCAAATATGACACCAAGTTTCACCTTCGATATTACCAATTGCTGGGTGATTTTGGTGATAGTTAATTGAAGCAAATACTTCTAATCCACTATTAGATGGTCGATATTCAATCTGGCTTTGGAGAGACTGTGGAGGGGTTGACGGGTGTAGTGCTGAGGTAGGGCTTAGCGCCGTACTTGTGGCTAATAACACTACGTTTTCGGCTGCTGTCTCCGAGGGCCTCCACAATGGAGGTGGGGGGTTGGGGGGGGGGGAAGGAGAGAGAGAGAGTAGCGACAGTGAAGTGCAGGGAAAAGCGGGAGATAGTGGGATAATTCAAACAATGCACAGTTCAATATTTTACAATTACACGGCAGAGAGATTGTTGGGTCTATTGAGGAAAAGATGTTCACTGTACAGAAACAAATTGGGTAAAGGGAGGTAAGGTGCAGATCAACAAACATTCAATTCTATGTCGGAGGGGCCCCGGGGTGCAGAATGTCTCCGCCAGTTCCTATCAATAGCGCCATGTGTTGTATACTGAGAGATATACTGAACTGCCAATTCCGGAGGGTTCACTAACCATCCGAAAGTAAAGGACTGTATCATCACCACGACACCAAAAACCAAGAGCAGCCTTTTCAACGTGAAAAGTTGGTTCCTCAGAGTCACAATGAGATGATTGGAATATGGACGCTCTTTATATGGGGTTAGAAAACATCCAGTAGTTGATTTCAGACAAACACACACACACACACGCTGGGGATTGTTTTCATCTTGGTCATATTAAAAGAGTACGGGAACCGAGACCAGCAGTGACTGTAATCAACGATATAATGTTTTTTCAAAATTGTTTTTTAATTGATCTCCATGAATAAGTCCGAATAATGCTTAACGATTTATAACGATTTATAAACATCATTGGCTGAGATTAAATGAACTAATATTGTGTAAAATGAAATTCCTGTCATCTCCCCACTTTATTTATTTTCCAATTATCTTTATTGCGTATATTCTGGTTACCTAACCTCCCACACTCTTAAGACAGCCCACAGGGTCTGTGGGCAGAATACTTGGCTGGGGAATTTAATTCTCCCTCTGACATATCTGAAGCAGATGATCAGGTCATGACCTCTTCAGTGGGAGATTTTTGTACACCGATTGACTATCACACTTTCTACATTGCATCATTGATGACACCCTAACATTGGCTGGGGAAATCTTCGGTAAGATTTGACGCTGCGAATAACGGCATAAAAATGTAATTTTTTTTTTCATAATTCTCTTTGCACCTCTCCATCCCTTTCCTCTTAATACTCTCCTCCCTTCCTGTCTAAGTTTATGTTAAGTTTCTCTTTCTCTATCTCACTCTACTCATCTAAATCATCATTTGCGCCTCCTTCTTCATCCATCCCGTTCGCTATCTTCCACTCATGTTATCTCTCCGTTAAATATTTCTAAATCCACGTGGTTAGTGGATGGTTAAGTATTTGCTTCTGATACGGAACCGTGCTGTCACCAGTCGCCATTCTGTCAACATTCGTTAGCTAATAGAAAGGAGTGAGATGTGCCTGAATATGAAGCAAAAGCTCACTGCCTGTCTGTAGAGACAGCGGAGAGTCACTTAGCCAGTTAAGTTTCAAATCCCATCTCCCTAATTTTATTACAAATTCTTCATTATTGTGGGTTTGATGTTGTCTGAGTCGATGGATTTAGAGGCAGCTGCTGACACAGTTTCAGAAACTACATTTATTGCCTTATCCAGATCCGGATGCCTCGATGTTATAAGCTGCATATTTGTTTTCCAATCCCTACATTGCTGGGGCCCTCTTTGTATCGAATTTCCTCCACAACACAATTATCCGAAATCTCTGTGCCAATCCAGGCCTGGCATTGTCATTATCTTCCGATGTCCATCGCTCAGCCATTGGCTGCTGTGCCTTCGGCTGCCTGTGGGACCATACAAATTGGAATTGCCTGTCCACCTCTCTCTTCTCCAAAATATGCTACTTAATCCCAAAAGCATTGGGAAAATGTTTTCATCACTTGCCATTCTTTATATTCATAGTTTTCCTGCAAAGCACTTTTGGACTCTACACTCGGCCACCAATGACATATAAATAGACGTTTTTGTTGTGAATTCTACAGACTGTTCTGATAGGATCAATCTAGAAAATATGTTCCTGTTGTTTGCTAGGCTGCCAAAGCTAATGTCCAAAATACAACAGATTCACGGATGAATCCAATAATCAACTTAATAAAGAGCAATGATGTCTGACGGCAGTTGTACAAGGCCTCTCTGAGAAAATACCTGGAATATTGCTCGCAGTTTATTCCCCTCAGCTAATAAAGGATATATTTGTCACAGAGGGAAGTGCAGCGAAGGTTCACCGGAATGATTACTGGAGTTGCAGGATTGGCATTTGAGCAGCGAATGGCTCCACTCGGCCTGTATTCAGTGAAGATTAGAAGAATGACCTGTAATCTTTTTTAAGCGGATATAATTCTGATAGAGCTGGGCGGAGTAGGTGCGTAGTTGGGGGTGGAGGTGAGGGGTGGGGGTGCATTTTCGCTCTGGCCGAGGGCGTCTGTAACATGGGACCCCCATCTGAGTATACGGGGTGGGCCATTCAGGAATGCGATGATGGGCAAATTGTTTCACTCAGATTGTCCTGAACCTGTAATATTCTCGGCAACAGGATGCTGTGGATGGCATTTCACTGAATATATTAAAGGAGGAAATGGAATTATTTCTGTACATTAAATGCATCAAGCTGGATGGGGAGAGACAGGGAGTAAGACGTTGCATTACAGCATCTGCTATCATCATTTTGAATGGAAGAGAAGTCTGGAAGGGCCGAATAGTCTACTCCTGTTGCTATATTTTAAGTTTTTATGTTTCGTGCGAAGATTAATTTAGAATTTGAAACTCGTCACCACGAGAATCAGGTGATTTGAAGAGTATAGATTTATTCAAGTGCAAGCTAGATAAACACATGATGGAGGAAAATACCAACAGCACCGTCCGAATCACCCTCAGGTGAGTATAACAATGACAGAGGAGGCCTGATTAGCCCTGCTGTTCTCCCTACATTCCAGCACCCAGAAATATAAACTAATGAAATCTTCCTTGCTGGGTTTCAGATAAAACGATTGGATGTACCAGCTATGGTGAGACTTGCCAAACCGCTTCTGAGAATTTGATGAGGTATAGATCCGCCTCCGTGTTTTCTGGGCGAATACTGTTGCAATGACAAATGACCTGCAACAGGAGTGAAATATGATACATCGCCTGAGGCTCCAACCGAGTCTAAACTTTATCGGGGATGTGTAGGAAAGTGCAGAAAGCGGCGCCCCTGTCATCTGCACCACTGCTTCCAGGGTCATGTGAAGACAAACCGTTGCGATGTTCTCTGCCTCTTGCCCATGACATATTTCTCAATCGGATTGTGTCCTGCCGGATTATTTACAGGGCGGAAGGGGAAGTCAGTAAATAAGAGGGTCGCATTGCCGGTTTTTAGGTCCATCATGGGAAAAAATCACGGAATTACTTTTTCAATCAATGTCCAAGACTCGTCCATAATCATCCCTGTTTATGTACTGAAACATTGAATGGAATTGTGTTGTTGTGCCTCCTTTTCTCAACTAGACACGAAGCAGTGTAGACGATTGATCAGGGCACATGTTTTTGAATAAGACACTGAAATTAAAGGAATTGCAAATTGTGAGGTAATAGAACACAAAGAGAACAGATCATACATCGACCAGTGGCATAATGACACAAGCGGAAGCAAAATCGGTTATTTCAGGGAACGCATCCTTACAGACTGGGCTGGGCTGATGTTGTTTGAGAAAGGGAGAGTTTCATTGGATAACAAACGGGACAAAAGTTGCGTTCAGATTATCTTTCTTTGGGATAGAGAAGGGGAAAAATTAAAGAAAGTGAATGAGGGAGAGAGAGAGAGAGGGAGAGAGAGAGAGAGAGTGTGTGTGTTGGGCTGGGGGCCGGAGGGTGCTGCTGTGGGAGGGAGGTTTGATTTGTGTTCAAAGACCAATAAGGCCAAAGCTGAAAGAGAAACCATTCAAGCTTTCTACCGTCCACATACTTAAAGAGGTTGTATAACCCATGTGGATGCATAAATCAACACCCAATTGAATGGCGTTGTTCATCAGAGAACTTGATAAACTTGACCTAACTTGGTCTCAGTGGAGTCGATTCACAACACATTCTTGCTGCCAGTGATTCCTTCCTCAAAGGGGTGCATGAGCTCCCGATCCTTACATGGGCTTAGGCCCAATACAGGCTAATGAGTGAAGACCAGCATGGGTTTGTTAAGGGAGTACTACACTGGTTCAGGATAAAGATCCACCATTTTTCTCATAGTGACTATGGATGAGGAAGGAATATGGACCTTGCAACGCCCACATCCTGAGAAAAAATAGAAATGATAAAGGGACAGCAATGACGTTCTTGTGCTTTAATGCTTCAAACCTGTTGAGGTCTTTGACCTGAAGAAGGCCTCATGCTCCTTTGAACAGCTTGTTCCGCTGACCAGGCTTTAGTGCCAGCTTGTCCGCACTAATTCGTATCTGATACACGTAAGACAAGCTTCTGTCTCAAACGATGCTGGAAGTTAATCTTTCCAGCAGATATGTATTCATTTTCTTCGTTTGCTCGCAGTGACATTGAATCAGTTAGCTTAAGGAAAGTACATTGGCCCATTGCGCAATTACCTTTTAATGAAATGTACTATCCATGTTTTCGCATCTGTCCTGCTATTTTACATTATATCTGCAAGTGCCCGCCACAAGCATTGACCCAATTTAAATTTGATTGGTGTTATTGCATCTGCTTCCACCTGTTAGGCACTCTGCTTTGCAGATTAGAACAATTCATGTTGTAAACTTTCTCCTCATCTTCCCTCTGGTTCACTATCAAAAGCCTGAAAACGGTTTCTTCTGGTTACTGACAAATATCCCAGTGGAAGGAGTTTCTGCTAATTTACTATATCAAAACAAATAATGATTTTAGGTGTCTCTATTTAACCTCCCCTTTCTCTGATCTGCTAGCAGAAGAGAACCACGGCGTTTCCAGTCTCCCCCTGCAGATGAAGCACCACATCAATTTCGAGTAAATCTTCCATGTACCTTCCCCAAGGGCCTGACATCCGCCCAAAAATGTGATGCCCAGAATTTGAAACAATGCTTCTGTTGAGGAATTCCAAGAAAGTTTTAATGTATTACTTTGCATTCATTGTCTTTTCCATTGCATGCATCTATCAAGAGAAATGTATTTTTGTTTTCAATTAAGTTATAGACTTAGCATTTCACCTTCAGATACGTACTTCTCCATAATGATATTTTACTAATAGTCCCACTTGTCTGCTTCACATTTCTTTGAGTGAAATTTATTCATCCCAGTGCCTTTTCCCCTCACCAATCGGCTTGTGCCCTCCCAAAATCTGCTGCTATCCTGCTCACCTTTAACTGTATTTCCCAAGAGTGGACTATCTGCAAACATGAAAAAGCTGTATATTCACGTCAATGCCTTTTATGTCAAAACAATGTTGCCCCCAATATTATTTCCTGGGAATATCAACTCGCCTCCAATCTGAACAACCTTCATGTTATTTTTTGCATTCTGTTTCTTAACAAGTGGCATGTACATATTGTCACTGTTCTTTCAATTCATCGTTTTAAACAAGTACATGAAATAACCCTGGGCTACACTGAAAGTCCAAACACCTAAATTCATCCGCTTCATTCTCACCAGCTCTCTACATTAGTTCCTACAGTTATTTCAGCACGTTAGTCAGACTTGTTTCCAAGAACATGCATGTGCTGTTTGCTTTTTAAAAACCCTGATTTTCAAAGCAACAAATACTTTTACCCAGGATAATGTCTTATAGAAATTTCTCCATCATTGACATCATGCTGCCTGCTATGTAGTTCCAATTCCACTTCCAATTACCATCACCCCCTTGACCTAATGTGGCGTTCGCTTATCCACATGCACTAAAGGCCCACCAGTCAGAATTGGCATCGCCACAGACCCCACCACTCAACTGTCCCACACATTCCTCCGATCACTCCCACATCGAGCACGCCAGGCCCCCTACTACTCCATCACAGCTGTCATCGCCAATGTCCCCTCCAAGGCTCGTTCTTCGCCCTTGGCCCAAACCACCCATATGCTCCCTACGTCAGAAGCACTCACGCACCATTCCCCACACCTCGCATCAACTCCTCATATCCAGTGCTCATTATTCCCATTGGCTCCCCATCACCTGCTGCTACAACAGCGACCTGGTTCACACTCTATCCTTCATGAAAGATTCCATGGCATCTCGATCTCTCCCCAGCCCCCACGCAACTTCCCCCTTTCATAGGCTCAAGGCCCATCGCCTCACTTCCCTCCTTCATTCCAGGATCCTCTCCTTAATCCCTTAACCCGGGGCTCCCATGTAATTACTGCAACACTTCTAATCCGCTCCTTTCCCATCACATCCATCATTCACATATCCGGCGTTATCCCTGCTCCCCAGGAGACCTGCATCCCCTCGCTCATCACCCCCAGCTTTTGCCATTTGATGAACCCTGCTTTACACCATATCACAGCGCCTCACATTGGTTCTTTCATGTCCAATTACCTCATGATATCACTGGATAGAGTAACATATTTCAATCCCAAATGTATATTTAATCGAAAAAACATTTTCGCTCATGCCTGATGTATATTTTTAATATTTATTTAACTTCCTGTCCTTCAACATGTTAACGATAGTGATCCTCAGTCGCCAAAAATTGTGTCTCTAATTGTGTCACACGTTTCACTTTGGCCATGGCAGCAGTGGATCTCCTTGTTGTGAACCTCGACCCTATACTGAGGCATATTCCGATTGTCTATTATGAAAATTTTTATTTCCTTTATTCCAACTCTGTGCGTATTATCCATTATGTCCTGCTTTATGCAGCCACGGACTGTTCTGTCTGGTTCACTATTTCTTTCACCTTTGATCGATTTGTGGCCATTTATTGCCAGAACCTGAAATGTAAATATTTCACGAAGAAAACTGCAACTGTGTCTCTGGGAATAATTGCTATGCTGAGCTTTTTAAAGAACATTTTCTGGTATTGTATGTTATCAGGTCTCTATGTACTGTCGAACGGATCCTGGTATTGTGCTGTAATAGTAGATGTTCTTCTTTCTCCAGCCTGGGGAACAATCGGGTTCCTCCATCAAATTCTGACTCAGTCGATCCCATTTTTCCTCATTGTGCTGCGCAATATTTACACCGTAGACACGTTTTACTGAACACAAAGCCCGCACGAGGTCGCGGACTCATAGCAGCGGCGAGAGTGGCAGCGACCCAGACACGGAGAGCTGAAGGAAATCGGTCATTTTGCTATTTGTTATATCGGCCAATTTCAGTCGTTGTGGTCAACATTAATAGTTCATTCCAGTTTGTTCCGGATGTGGCATTTGAGGTATATGAATGTATGGATGGGATATTCTGTGCGATTATTCGGTTTAATGCTACACAAACACGTCTAATTATGCCTTGTCCCTGAAAAGTTCAGAGAGCATTTGAACACAGGGCTGAAAAATCCCTCTACCCCAATCCTTAAATTCGTTCAATGATCTGAAGAATAAAGTCAATGGCAGTTTACAACATTTCCTAGAGTCAATTACAATCGCCAGACGGGGCTGTCGCCATAAAAGCAAAGTGGGGACTTTTGCTTAATTATCAACTATTGCAACCGGGCTCGTTACTATGAAAACAGGGCTGGAGTTGGACTGTCGCTTTGGGAACAGAGCTGTGCTATGCTGCGCAAACATATGGTGGTTACTGTGGTTTCAGGGAGGAGCTGGGGATGTCACTATAGTATCAGAGTGTGGTGGAGCCAGTATGGCAAGAGCAGAGTTGGCAGTGCATGATGACGATAACAGAGCTGGTGGTGACCTCAATTTGGTAACACAGCAGGAGATGTCATTATGGCAGCAGATACAGGGGGGCACATCGCACTATAGTAATCTATTCTATTTAAAAATCGGCATTTAGAAATTGTTATCCCTTGCAGCGACTGGACACAAGCTACCTTCCCCCTTATCACTCCTCTCTCATTAGCTGATCCATCTGTCTATAATTCTGCTCTCTAACAACGATGGGAACCTGAGCTGTCGGGCCACCTCCGGCATCGATCCCCTCTATTGGCCGGCCTAGCTGCAAATCTTCTATCAAACTCTCTCCCATTGGCGATCAATATCCCCCACATCTTTCAGCATTCGCCACTCATTGGCCGTTCCATCCGCCCATTTCGTGCTCCCTCAAAACCCACGGACTTTTGAGAAGTCAGGACCCAGAATTGCTGCCTTTGAAATGGTATTCCCACCTCTCTGCGTCCAATCACAACGATTTGACAGTGATCCATTTGTCTCCCTCAACCTCACCATCACCCTCGCCAGCATCACCCCGCTGCATTTAGCTGGGTAAGTCTCACGATCAGTTTGCTCCCTCGCTCTCATTGCACATGAACCAGCACACCCACTTAGTCCAAACCATCTTCATCATATTGTCCCCTGGCATCGACAGTGAGTATCGCTCACCTACCTTTTGCCAATATGACCTGGACAGTATCCCACTTCATGAAACTGATTGCAATCGATCCGTCCATCCTCACATCTGTCCCTGGTCCACCTGCCAATCAAGCTGTCCCCTTGCGTTATTTGGACAGAGATCTCAGCCTCCCACAATGGCATCAGTCTTCTCTATGTAGCAATCCCTCCTTCCTAGCACAGGTTAGGGAACAAAGTCCCCGACACCGACATCTCTCTCCTCCCATTGGCTGGGCCACCTGTTATTCATCTCACTCCCTCGCACTGACTGAACAGTGAACTGTCCTTCTGCCCTCACCTCAAGCAGCATCACATAGTCTAGGGCAATACAGCCCGCTTGATTAGCACAGCGACAACAAATAATCTCTCACTCCCCCATCCAAGCACATTAGTAGCTGTGTGTACCATCAACAAGGTGCACAGCAGGAATTCACCACGGCTCCTTAGACAGCATCTTCCAAACACATGACCACTACCATCTTCAAGGAGAAGGGCAGCAGATAAGATGGGGACACCAGCACGTGGAAATTCCCCTCCAAGTCACTCACCAGCCTGATATTGAAATAAAGATAGCATTAACGTGTCGAGTCCGGATGACTTAACTTCAAACGAACTCAAAACGTTAACCCTGTCTTCCTCTCCACAGATGTTGTCAGACCTGCTCAGTTTTTTTCGAGCAATTCTTGTTTTTTTTTCATATTTCCAGCAACTGCAGCAGTTTATTTTGACTTGTAAATATGCCACATTTCCTTCAGTTTATCTGAATCCAATCTTGGAACCCCATTCCTATCAGCACTGTGGATGTACCTAAACCCCATAGACTGCATGGACTAGCTGTTTTATTCAACCTTTAAATCCCATGTTTTATTTGTGTGTATCTTATGTGTCCTGTATGTGATTGTATAGGGTTTTTAAATGAGTTTCATTTTAGGTTCCAGAGTTATAAATTGGTAGCTCATATTTCATTCTTCTGCCACTGGTCAACGACAGTTTGGTCACTAAACTGTTTCTTTACGAACGTTTTACAAACCTAGTGCTCGTACTCAGTTAACCTAAAATGATGAGTTCGTTAGAATTGAGGAATCCTGGTGGTTCGTTCAAACTTATCGCATTTCTCGCGGCTCGGGAACAGTGGGATTGGGCATTACAGCATATTCTCCACTGTGAGTCGTGATGCTAATTCAACATAAATTAAGCGTTAATATTGAGAAAACGTGCAAATGGAGAGGAGCATATATGTTCATTATCTGCGAAAGTGCTGATAAATCATTATTCACGGGCATATTTCAGCCACGTCCACATTTAGACATGCTTCCCTGATTGAGAATAGTAGTGGCCTATCCCCTGTTCAAATACAGCTTTGGCAAAGGTGATTTCGGAAAGAATAGCGATTAAATCTTAAATCGTGGCCAAAAAATGCAAGTATCAGAAAAGGATTAAAACCAGGTGACTGAAAAAAACACACAATTCAATCAGCCATTAACATGGAATAATTTTAGCAAAGCGTGGATTTATACAGTAAAAAAAACTAATTATATTGAGAAGCTCAGAACAACATTCAGTTCAATGATTAATTTCGCAGACCAAAAGCCTTTGGGTACTTCCGATGGACGAAATTGCCCGCTGAGATGCGGGCTTGAACAAAATAGTTGCTGCAATCAGGTAAAGACAATTAAATAATGCTCGGAAATATATCTGGCGGGACCAAACGACAATGCACCTTTTGATCCGCAGGGATTGATCTCAGTTCAAATGGTTTAAAACTGCTTTCACTTGTACTTTTTTATAAGTTTGGAGAGGAATTGGATGCAAAACCCCATTTGAGACCGGCAATTACTTCATGAAGATTGATCGCACATTTCCCGCTAGTTATACACATCATGACCTATTAAGCCTTTTCAACCCTTTTCCAAAATCACCACGAAAAAGTGCATATATACTCAAAGGTCACGGTCTAGCTGCACATTCTTTTGAATTGTAACTTTATTTTATATTGTCTTCGAAAATGACAAGTTATCATGACCTGGCCAGCGACACTTACAGGGCATGATTTTTTTTTACCGTGTAATGTCATCTACTTTCCACTAAAAATAGACGGATCAGAGTATTTCCTAAATGACCAGAAGTTAGAGACTGTAGATTCGGAGAGAGGTTGTCAGGTACTGTACAGAAATCTCTGTCGTCAACTGAGAATTTCAAACCTGAGATTGATCAGGAAGCAATAATGTGACGGATTACATCATCAAGAGAATAGGCACTTTATGTATGAAGGGATAGTACCTCCTATGCTTTCAATTCAGGGAAGGAGTGGGAATAAATGGGTGCCTTTCAGAATGCTCCGTACAATGTAGATGATTATGGAGATCAGTAATTTCCTGAAAAAAAGACTTGATAAGGGAATCAGGGCTTTGGATCAATAACGGAAAGAACGATGAATGTCGCCGAGGTGCACATTTTCATAGCTGAGTCTGCACCAGATAAATAAATGGACGAACAGCATAATGTTAGCAGGGCTGAGCTGAGAGTCAACGCAGCAAACCCACTGAAGGCAGCATTTTTCAAACTGCGGCCCATGAGCTTGGTAGATAACCAGGAGTCAAATATTGTGTTGATAATCACTAGCAGCAAATGAACATGATGTGGATTTCATTTAGTGACTTTAATACATGGTTTGCTTCGTTTGAGTTGACGGTGGCGCATTCCGCCTTGTCAATGGATGAAAAGACAAACATGTGACCCTTGCAAGAAAGACATTTGATAGTTGTACAGATTACACCGCGATAGTGGGACGAATTGACGAGAAATAACATCGAGTGAAAAAGCTGATGTCATTAGAGTACAGCGAAATCCAGCCACACTCCTGCTGATGATATCCCCAATATGAAATATTAGAAAGTAAAGTGGGGACCCATCAAAGACCGTAATATTGCAAAGTCGGGGGAGAAGCCAGTGCTGGAGGTTCTCCGCTTCAGTTAGGGTGGGTGAGAGTGGAATCCAGTAATGGAAGCCCAACTAAGAGACGGGTGTCAGAGATAGAAAATGGCAATGGATTGTAGGAGAGGTTTAGAGAGTCTATGTGACAAATACATTTCGCATTCGGAAAATGAGCCCAAGCAGGACAAGCAACTGGTCATTTCACGGATTCAGAAATGTGGTGTAGGAGCAATGATACTGGAAGCTCGGGCGAGAGAGGAATTTGGAATCGATGAAAAAGAAATCCATAATCATCTTGAGGCACCAGACAGGGAGGTGAACGTGGTCATTGAAAAGCGAACGATGTTGCTGATGAGGCGAATGATAAAGGTTTGAGCTTTCTCCATTCTCGAGAACCTCATAAATTATGTTAATATAGAGGTAGCCGGGACAGGAAATTGAGAGACCTTTGGCGGGCGTATTGTAAACACACGCAAATAAATTCTGGCTCTCTACCAATCTCCCCAACCCTCAACTCTCTCCACTCCCATCCTGCTCTCTTCCTCCTATCTTTCTGTCTCGCTCTCTGTCTCTCTCTGTCTGTTTCTCTCGCTCTCTCTCTCTCGCTTTCTGACGCTGAACCAGTTCTGCCAATACCACTCAATTAACGATCTAAGTTAAACGGCCGAAGCCAACATTACCATCAGCAATTTAATTTTCAATCTATGTTTATTGTTAGCTTGCAGCTCGACAATCATAGTTTGCATCCTTATTATCGGGATTTGCAGGGATAACACCATGCCCTGTTTTTTGATGCGATTGTGCTACAGAATAATTATTTCACAATGCAATTTACATCGGAGTCAAAGCTGCTGATGTAATGTGTTTGTTTACATAGTGTGACTAATAACATTAATCAGGAATACAACCGTCTCAGTGGAATAACATACCCTTGATATATCAATTACCATCAGAATGGGTGAGCTCAGATTGCGTGCCGGAGCTGTGGGTGCAAGTCTCCCTCACAGTAATGGAATATCCAGTCATCTATCAAATAGAAGATATTTACTTTCTTGTTCTTGCGCCAGTTGGAATATTCGGTGAGCCATTGCGTCCAGTTCTTAACATTGTAACTCGCGATTTGACACAACTGCTCGAATCGACAATGTTTCTGTAAATATATGTTTAAAGCTGACTGAAAAGTTTTATACGGTGAGGTATGAAATTTCTTAAACATTTGCTTCCTCGAACTTTTGTGAATTTCATGTATCTGCATTCACCATTTTGGATGCAATCCTGGCAATTCTAAAAGTTTATTTGTTGTACTGGGTAAATTGCTATCAGCTGTTCGGGTAAGAACACAAGGACATTGGAAAAAGGAGGCGAAGTATGGCGTAGAGCACGAGGAGCCAGTGCAGCATTACGATCAGTTCGTGACTCATTTGAAGGCGCCCTCAGCTCCATTTGCCATTGATTTCCTAATAATCCATTACTCTGCTATGTTGTAAATCTCCGTTTAACCAAACCTTGAGCATTTTCAATATCCATATTTCTGTTTCCAAGACGATTTCAGAGATTTCCGACTCTCGGAGTGAAAATAGCCTTAATCATCCCCAATTTGAATGTGCTGAAGGTGATTATGAAACAGTGCCCTTATGGCCTTTATTATTTCATGAGGTGAATACCACTAATACCACTAATACAAAATATACTTGTACTAATACCAGCTCTTATTCGTATCAACTCCTTTGATTGTGGACGCAAACAGCTCAAAATTTCCTCATATGATAACTCCATCAGCGCAGGGCTAAAGCCAATAATTCTTGCCTGAACTACCTCCATTTCAATAATATAACCAGTTATCTCAGTAGATCAATACTGCGTGTGATATTGCAGATTGGCTCTCACCAGCGTCGTAACAACACGCAGAAGACGATCGATTGTTCCTGCCAGTATCGCTTTGCGGGCCGAACCTGTCCTGGAATATCACTGCTCAATCATCTTAGTTATTCATAACGAGGCAGCAAACTGCCACAGGAAACTGCACAATGTCAGACATTTAAAAATAAACAACATTAACCCGTTTTGCCACAACTTCAATCATTGTTTTGCTTTTCACTGATCTAAAATATTATTCCATTCTGCCACGTTGTATGCCTTGCTGCCGAACTGAGTCTGTTCCTGTTTCTTTCACCAAATCTTCCTTGAATGAATGTGAAGGAATTTCCAGGCTGTTACCGGATCTCATTGTGAAATGGAAGATATTGCTGTTATATTGCATACGTTTAGAGTGACCCTGAGGGACTAACAAAACATTCATGTTAGTTGTAATCAAGGATGAGCAGTATCAATGATTTGTTAAACTATCCCACTGCTAAATCTGAATTTTACAATTAAAACAAATGGAGTTCCAGTTATATTTAGGGTTCTCTGACAAAAGAATCATGTTTTGCTTTTTCCTTGTTTCACAGACAGATTGAACAGTGCATGACGTGGGAATGACCGCTCACATTATTTCCCTCCTGGGATATTTGCGGGTCAGCACAAGATGAGATGAAACATAAATAAAAACAGGAAATGCTGGAAAAATTCAGCCTGACTGGCAGGATCTGTGGAGAGAGGAACCGATTTAACGTTTCCCGTCCATACAGCCCTCCTTCAGCTCTGGAAGAAGAGTCATACAAACACAAAACGCTAATTCCGTTCCTTTTTCTATAGGTGCTGCTCGACCTGCTGAGTTGATCCAGTGTCTTCAGTTTTTAGCTATGATTTCCAGCATCCACACTACTTTTAATGTAACTTAAGAGAGGATGCAGCATTCTTCTGAAAATTGGATGCCTTCAATAAGAGAGATGGAGGAAAAGATGGGGAGCAGATGAGATAAGTCATGTCACTCAACAGTGTTTTTCACTTTCTTACTAATTTATGATGAGTTACTGGCTGCTAAATTAAGGAAATTAAATTGATGCTATAGCCACGTCTCAGAGATTCAGGGAGGTAAAGAGAATATATAAGTGAATCTTCTTTCCGTGCCTCTGATGTACATTTTTTAGTATTTTTGACGCACTATTACCTTAATATATTTTGCATGAAATCTAGAGTTGAAAAGTTGACATATTTTAAGAGGCTTGAAGAAACTCTTACTTAAGCTGGAATGTGGAGTGTGATTTTCATGAGAAATCGCGATATGCCGCGTATCATTAGATAATGATGGTTAAGTCTGCGCAAATAGTAAATGAGTGCTTGGTTTCTTCATTAATTGTTCGATTCTGTGGACTTTCACTTGAAACATATGTGCTCTGTAATTTTTGTTCCTTTAAGTAATGAAAAGGATTTGAACAAGATAAAAAATCCAATTAAAAAATAGAGACTGTGATCATCTGTGGAAATATTAAGTTTTTCACAAACGTTTCAAAATGAACATAAAAAAACTCGCCAAAATTTAAATACAGGCAAGTAGCGTTTATGTCTAGGATACTCGCTCAGGATAATAACATTGAGTCAGATGTGAAACGGAGCAATGCAAGAATGCTGTTAGAGGTATAGAGGGGACAACGGAAGATGACAAATGAAAAGTAATGAGGGAGATGAAAGAGAGAGAGAGAAACAGAGGGTGCAATTGAAAGAGAGGGAGAGTTAGAGAGGGAGAGTAGAGAGAGAGAGTTACGGAGAGAGAGGGAGAGAGATGCTGCGGGTGGGTGGTGGGGTGGGGAAGACGTTTGGGGTGTAAGTGAGATAAAATACGGTGTGAGTAATTCATGGTGATGTACTGATAACGTCTCTTGAACGATTTGTGAGGTAAACTGAGATGAGGTCATGTGGAATATGTTGCAGGTTCGTTTAGTTTCACTTCTACACTGATTTGTTATGTGCTTACCTCATTCGTTGAATGTTCCTTTTCTGGATATATGAACAGATTAAACAGGCATTATTGAAAAATGTATTTCTTTTTCACTAATGGTGTGATATTATTACATAATGCTTTGAAAATATGTATTTGCTCAATTTAATCAAGGACGATGTGCATTACCTTCATTGTGTTTGTGGTTCATTTATACGCAATGGAACGTGAAACATAATTTTCTTGAATGTATTTCAGGACCATCAAGCTGTTCCCCAACACCAATTATATTAGTTATCAATGGTTAAACCTAATAATTGAGTTGTGTATAAAGGTGATCCATGTGTTAGACTTCGCCTCAGGTTTTGCTTCCATATCAATCTTGGAATCTCAGTCTCTTATTGCATTGCACTGATCCACTATCTTCTCATCCAACACTTAGGTTGACCTACTTTCCCAAACCACTTGCTCAGGCCTCCCATTCTGATGTTGGATAGCTCCCTCCCAATTTCAGGCATGGGTTCAGTTTTTAGATGAATCTCCCAAGCAATTACCACGCTCAATGACTCCTCCCAATTCGTATTGATTATTAACCCCCTGCTTTGTGTGAACCATGGTTAGCTTGCATTACCCTGAACAACTAATCAGTTGCTTTCAGCATGTACACAAATTTTCTTCATCAGCGTGGAAAACAAAGCTGGTTTAAACAAACAATGTGCCTGCTTCCTCAATGACATTCACTCCTAGGCTATGGTTCGACGTCCTCCCTTGTCCCTTTCACTGCCTCCAGTTTGCAATGTATTCAAATTAATGACTAATCGATCTCCAATACGATTTTAATTTAAAAAAAAATCATCTGCTCATAAACACCGTCAAACTCATTCCATAAACATTCCTCTTTGGATGCAATAGCAAAGGCATCCTATAACCTGACAGACTGCGGTTTTACTTCCATGGCTGATCATTGTTTATGTGTTTCATTATCATTCTCTGTTCCAGTTAACGTGCTAACGATTCTGATATTATTCAGAGGAAATTGTGGCCTCTCCAAATGTATCAACCGCTACCTGTTGGGCATGGCAATGGCCGATCTGCTCGTCATCATCACTGATGCTGTATTGAGAGGGATATTTCCAATATACTTCCCAGGTACATTTATGGAGATTACTCCCGTGTGCTGCCTCAATAACTTCCTGGTTTTTGCAGCCACGACTGTTTCTGTATGGCTAACAGTGGCGTTCACCTTTGATCGTTTTGTGGCAATTTGTTATGAAAATAAAATATTGCACCCCGAAAACGGCAGCTGTGGTTCTAGCAACGGTGACTGTGCTAGGACTCTTAGAGTGTATCCCTTGGTACTTCGCCCTTGAAGCTGTAATTATAATTGATAACGTTCCCTGGTATTGTACCCTTAAATCTAGCCTCGTTAATTCGCCTGCTTGGGCAGCATATGAGTTGTTTCACCGCATTTTATCTCCTTGTGTCCCGTTCTTTCTAATTTTCCTCCTCAACCTTCTGACTGTCAGATGCATTTTAGAGACCAGCAGAGTCCGGAGGGGTCTCCAGGCCCTCAGCAGTGGCGAGAACCGCAAGGATCCAGAGATGGATCATAGAAGAACAGCTATCATTTTACTGTTCAGCATAACAGGCAGTTTTTTAATGTAATGGGTGACACAGTTTGTATTTTCTGTTTATCAGCTAATTACAGAACAACATAATTTTTCAGCCACTGACCCCCTTTATATCACAGAAAGTACAGCAATGATGCTGCAGCTTCTCAGTACATGCACCAACACGTGTATTTATGCTGTGACACAGGCGAAATTCAGAGAGGAGTTTAAGAAACTGTTGATATACCCATTCAAACTGCTTGTTAGATTATTTAAATATATGACCGAGACCATGGATTTCAAGCTTGAGAAATAAATGCCATTTGAAACACTAACGCCTTCAGCCTTCATTTTTAAATTGGCATTGCAAAGGCGCAAACATCTTCGTTGAGCTTATCCTAAGACTCTTGTTGAATTTTAAAACTCTGAAGAGAAGTCTTCAGAGTGTCCCTGCAGCGCTTCCTTTGTCTTCAATGAGAGCGCACACCTGTCTCAAATCCTCCATAGAAATTTCATTTGGTTAACTATTTTAAAGCATTTTGGTTGCATAAACTGGGTAGGACAGATGTGTCTCTGGTGAAAGACTGAATGTTTGACGTGTCAGTTCAATGACTGGTATCCTGCCCTGCCATCTGAGCTGCAGAGCTTCCCTCAGGCAGCTCAACTAAAAATGATTGCGCTTTATGACATGGTGTTTGTGCACAATCAGATTTTCAAACTTTTTGCAAAGTTGACAGCCCTATTGCAGTATGGACTTTCACTTAGGTAATCGGGCAGATTTCTCTTCACTTCCAGGTTGATTTCAGGAGGCATCCGAAGGTTTCACCTCTTATGTGTGATTTACATTCTTGCACGTGCCTCATTATCGACAGTGCGATTGAGTGCGCTGCCGAGATAAGTGAAGCCCTCCATTGCAAACACCTTGTGAGCATAGACTGAAACATTGCGCCCTGGCACAGACTGATACATTACTACATTTTTCGTCCTGACGATCATGAGGTACAAGTTGTTGCATGATTGGTGGGCAAGTCTGTGCTACCTGCATTCCCAGCTCTGAACTGGTAACACGCGCACAGTCATCTGAAAACACAACGTGATGAAGAATGTTCTTAGACACGTTGTTCGTTGCCTGCAGTAGTCGCAGGATGGTGAGATTTCTGCTTGTGCGATATTTCATTCCAATGTCAGCATCGCCATAATGGAGGGCATTGAAGAGAATGGGGAGAAAAAAGAAAACATGCTGATGAGAGTCGATTCCAGCACACAGCCCTGTTTAACTCCATTAGTGACCGGAAAAGGGTGAGAAGACTCACAGTCATCCAGGGAAGGTGTGAGCTTGGCGTCGTGGAACGGTTGAACCAGTGTGATGAATTTCTCAGGCAGCAGAATGTTTTCCTGACCTTCTAAAGCCTCTCAAGGCTGACCTGTGTCAGCTAATCATAAGTGGCTTAGAAGCCAGGACCTTGTTCTTGACATGACTAACCGGAAGAGTTTAAGCTGCCTTACTGCAAGAGCCATGTCCGTGATTCCAGGACTATTGATTGAACTGCAGTCTCCACTGGCAGCAGATCCTGGTCGACGTGTTGCACTAAGAAGATCAGAACGATTATGGCGAAGGTTTTCGGACAGAGGAAGTGGCGTGAGATTTCACTATGATTGTTTGATGGTTGGCGGGTAACATTCCATTAGTGCAGCTTGGCAATGAGGTACCTTGTATTTTTCTGGAGCATTCCCTGTCCTCCTCATGGGGGGAAAGATTTTAATTAGGCTATTTAAAGAGGCATTTGCATCCAGCCATTTAGACAAACGTTGGGACATCATCAGCTTCTTTACGTTTAACTATGGACAGAAGACTGACAGTTTTATTCGTTTTCTGTTTTGTGGAAGCTTTATCAAGAGAACGGTTAATGGAAAACCTATCTCTTCATTGCTGTATGAAAGCTGAATGAGAATGTTTATTATTGGGTTCCGCCCATCTTTGTAGATTTTGTTTTTGTTCTTCCTATGGTTCTGGCACATAGGCGCCGAGGGCTGTTGACAAATCAACCAAGGCTTGTTCCTTCAAGCAGTTTTCGAGCATCATATGAACACTTCTATCTTGTATTGTCGGCAAATTAGGAAATGTATTCGCTCTTCTGATTGAATCATTCGTCTTACATCTTTCTGAGCCTGCATCCTTCAATCCTGCAGAGGTTTGAGAAGGCAACGTGCTTAGATATAGTGGACATGTGATTGTGCAAATCCCAGTAAAGGTAGTGATTCTCTTCCATTAGTTATTGGATCCGCTCATAATTTTCATTCAATACATGTAGATTCATACGAACGGTAAGACAAAGGTCATGTACAGCATTGGAAACACTGCAGTCCTGAATGTCGCTCACTTCTCCTCAATTAACTGTCACATTTTCACTGTTATTTGCGACTCCGGAGTTCTCTGAGAAATATTCCATCTTGTCTGCCTGTTTCAAACTTGAGACTTTTCGAACCTTGTGCACTTTAAGATCTGGCAATGTCAAGGTGTGAGCCAAAAATGTCTATGTTTGAAAGGATATGACAGTGGTCAGCCCAGCAACCAACGCCTCACATGGCTTCATTATCCGAACACCCTACCTGCCATGTGCCTGGTGATGACATGGTCAATTAAAAGCCAGTGCTCAGAGCTGGGGTGCACACAATGTCCAGTGTTCCAACTGGAGTGGCGGAAAATCATGTTGGTGATTAAAAGGCCATGTTCTTCACCCATCTGCAGCACGGCAAACTTCCAATGGCAAGTTTCTTGTGAGCACTTCCGATAAGACCTAGTAGCAGAAAGACCATAAGACATAGGAGAAGAAATTAGGCCAATCGGCCTATCGAGTCCGCTCCGCCATTCAATCATGGCTGATATGTTTCTAAACCCTTTCTCCCGCCTTCTCCCCGTAACCTTTTATAACCTTAGCAATGAAGAACCCATCTATCTCTGTCTTAAATACACTCAATGACCTGGCCTCCACAGCCTTCTGTGGCAAGGAATTCCATAGAGTCACCACTCTCTGACTAAGGAGGTTTCTCCAAATCTCTGTTCTAAAAGGTCTTCCCTTTTCTCTGAGGTTGTGCCCTCGGGTGCTAGTATCTCCTACTAACGGAAACATCTTCCCCACGTCCACTCTATCAAGGCCTTTCAGGATTCTGCAAGTATCAATCAGATCCCCCCTCATCCTTCTGCAGTCCATCGAGACACAGAGTCCTTAAACGTTCGTCATATGTTACGACTTTCAATCCTGGGATCATTCTCGTGATACTCCTCTGGACCCTCTCCAGTGCCAGAACATCCTTCCTGAGATACGGGGCCCAGAATTGCTCACAATATTCTAAATGGGATCTGGCCAGAGCCTTATAAAGCCTAAGCAGCACATCCCTCCTTTCATATTCTATTCCTCTCGAAATAAATGCCAACATTGCATTTGCCTTCCAAACTATCGACTCAACCTGCAATTTAACCTTAAGAGAACCCGGGACTAGGACTCCGAAATCCCTTTGCACTCCAGGTTTCCGAATTCCCTCCCCATTTAGAAAATAGTCCATACCTCTATTCTTCCTACCAAAGTGCATGACCTCACACTTCCCCACGTTGTTTTCCATCTGCCACTACTTTGCCCATTCTCATAACATGTCCAAATCCTTCTGCAGCCTCCCCGCCTCCTCAATACCACCTCTCCCTCCACCTATCTTTGTATCATCTGCAAACCTAGCCAGAATGCCATCAGCTCCGTCATCTAGATCATTAATGTATAAAGTGAAAAGTTGTGGTCCCAACACTGACCCCTGCGGAACTCTACTGGTCACCGGCCGCCATCCTGAGAAGGACCCCATTAACCCCACTCTGTGCCTCCTGCCAGACAGCCAATCTTCTATCCATGCTAACATCTTGCCTTTACCGCCATGGGCTCCTATCTTACTGAGCAGCCTCCTGTGCGGCACCTTGTCAAAGGCCTTCTGAAAGTCCAAGTAGATAACATCCATTGGCTCTCCTTTGCCTAACCTACTCGTTACCTCCTCAAAGAATTCTAACAGATTTGTCAGGCATGACGTCCCCTTGATGAAACCATGCTGACTTTGCCCGATTTTACCATGCACTTCCAAGTATTCTGAAATCTCATCCTTAATAATTGACTTTAAAATCTTACCAACGACCGACGTCAGGCTAATCGGGCTGTAATTTCCCATCTTTTACTTCACTCCCTTCTTAAACAGGGGAGTTACATTGGAGATTTGCAGTCCTCTGGGACCCTCCCTGACTCCAGTGATTTCTGAAAGATCACCACTAACGCCTCCACTCTTCAGCTATCTCCTGCAGAACTCTGGCGTTGTAATCATCTGCTCCAGGTGATTTATCCACCTTCAGACATTTCAGTTTTCCTAGCACCTTCTCCTAGGTAATGGCCACCACACTCATCTCTGCCTCCCAACTCTTTGAATTTTGGGGATGTCACTCGTGTCTTCCACTGCGAAGACTGACGCAAAGCACCTTTTCAGTTCCTCCGACATTTATTTGTTCCCCACTAGTACTTCTCCAGCGTCATTTTCCAGCAGACCAATGTCCACTTTTGCCTATCTCTTACCCTTTATATATCTAAAAAAAAACCTCTTGCAATTTCTTTTTTATTACGAGCTAGTTAACACTCATATTTAATCTACTCCCTCCTTATTTATTTTTAAGTTGTCCTCTGTTGGTCTTTGTAGGCTTCCCAATCCCCTGGTTTCCCACCGCTCTTCGCCGCATTGTATGCTTTCACTTTCGCTTTTTTTCTGTCCCTGACTTCCCTTGTCAGCCATGGTTGCCTCGTCCTCTCTTTAGTATGATTCTTCTTCCTAGGGATGAATTGTTGCTGTGTCTCCCAAATTACTCCTAGAAACTCTTGCCATTGCAGTTCCACTGTCTTTCCTGCTAGGCTCATCTCCCAGTCAATTTTGGGCAGCTCCTTTGCCTGGTGATCTGCAGCAACCCATGTGATGAAATCACCAAAAATGTTTAACTTGACTGACATTGGGTAGAAGAATCCCACGTAAAGCCTGTCATTTTAAAATGCGTGCTTTAACCCTTCAGTGCTGTTCATGGACTGGATATACACTCTGACGAGAGTTGTTTGCATGCTGTACTGCAGCGGCACTTCAAGCGCCAACAGACCATCATTAACCCGCTTGGGAAGGCAAGACAACTTATTGGCTTGATTGTTCATGACAACAAGCACTGTACAAGCTTCCCGCCATTTTACTTTTCCACGGTCTTTAACATCATGTGTGGCCTGAGATTTCCTTATTTGGACCCTCCTCAGGCCGGCGAAGTTCCCTGGTTCTTTCGATCTGTAAGTGCAACTAACAACTTAGCAAATAAACTCTTGCTGCAATGTGACGGCTCTGATGTTTAACTTGAGAGTGCGCCTGTGCAATTCATCTTAAGATCCGTGTCACATTTTATTGATTTAATAATTAAAAACCTACTTCCGTACCAGTGGGAGCCCCCGGTTGCGCCCGTGGCTGAAACAGACAACTCTCAGGGAATTTGGCCCAGCCTCTCCCTCATAGCAGGAAGTGAACAGTTTGATCCTGAGAAGTGTTGCTCAATCGCTTAGTGCCGGCTGATTTCCCTTCGGTTGCCATCCAGATTGGTAATGTCCCTTTGACTGAACAGCCTGACTGCAGGTCCGTGGTTATAGCACCCACTGCATCGTGAACTGCTGCTTCATCCCCATCCTATTGTCACTAGAGCTTGTCATTGAGAGATGTTGTATCACAAATAATAATAATAAAAATGATGAGCATGCTTTGTTGATGATTTGGAATGCAGTGAGTGAGAATAGCTGATCGTCAGCCTCAAAGTCTCCTCCAGGAATATGTGGATGCAGTAAAAAGTGCGGCCTGAGCGGCTAAAGGCCGCTCCAGAGCTAAAAGGGTGCTCAGGATGTCTCAGGCCCTTTGTGAGCTCTATGCATTCCCAACCCGCGATGATCCCCATTCAGGACCGTGGCCATTGAGGATGGCCCGATTCGCCGCTCTCTTTGGGGTGGCTAAAAATTTATGATCCTCACATTCGAAAAACTCTCAGCTGTTGCATGAAGTTGCTGTTGACTCGCGCCAGTGGCCAGAACATGGTCAGCTGCTTCGACGGGTGGACCAAGGATTTCGGCGAGTTTGGCTTTTGTCTTCCCTGACATTTGAATACTGATCCCAGTGGACTGGGTGGATCAATCCAACCGGAGAACAACAAGGCAGGTAAATACAGTAAATGAAGAATGTCGATATGTTGCCTTTAACAATCAATGGAGCTGCTCGTGAAAGGTGCACTAAAGAGAGAGTCCAGAGGAAGCCAGGAAAGGAAAGAAACGAATAGACACAGGGATGGCACCCAGAAAGCTAAAGGCAGACAGGACAAAAGTTGGCGATCAAGACAAATCGCTGAGTGCCAGGAAACGTCAGGAAGTGATATGGAAACAGCAATTTAGGAAGAACAGAAGGGACAGGATGAAGAAAACTAAAATATTAAAGAAAGTCACCGAGAGTGAAAGATACAGAGAAAATCCAAAATGAACATGAACTGGGGGGATAGTGAAAAGGAAAGGACTTGAACCCAAGAGCAAACAAGATGGAGGAAGGCAAGGAGAAGGAGAACATACTCAGGTTCGAGTTATAGATTCATTAAACACAGAAATAGAATATAAATTAGGAATATATTATCAACGTTTGGGAAAGCTGAGAAGGGAACAAAGATGAAGAAATTAACTGATTGCCAATAAGCTGTTAGTTAAACGGAACATTTGCGTCACAGTTATGAAAAAGGGGTAAATGTGAAAGGGAGTGGAAGGAAACAGTAATGAAATCCGGGGAAGGTTGAGTGAAGATGATTAAACAGGTGGAGTATTCGGGGAGACAGTAAATGAAATAACAGAAAGGGAATGAAAAGAGGAGAGAACTGATACAGAAGACGTCACTTAAGGAGAAGTGGAGCCACAGTGTACGGCAGAGCAAGAATATGAAACAGAAACATTCACAGAGCAGAAAAAGGAGGGCATCATTCACTACACAGTGCATTGGTTCGTTTTGTTGCTTATAGTTGCATACATTCATTAATTTTACATTAAGTTAACTAGATAACTCTGAACAGATTCCCCCAGACCACTCTCCTCCAACGCCTTTTTCTTCTTCAAAATGTTATCCATTTGGGTCATTTCAAAAATAATTAACCAGAGCTACACTGACAATTGGTTTTAAAACCTGGACCTGCACTGTTGGCTTTTTCTACACCAAGGAGCGAGAATTTGCATCGTTTCAGACATCGTCGTATAAAAAGGCTGAGGAAGCTGAGTCCCTCACAGGGACTGAAAACATTACTGAGAAGCAAACATATTAAGAAGACAATATTGTGTGAGAGAGTGAGTTCAGCACGGAGAGATCATATAATATGTACCCTTTCATAAACATTAACTTCTAAAAAGAAACTGCTGGGCAATGCCAACCATCAGAAAGGGCGTTAGAGTTCGCGCTGAATTCTAACTGCGCTCTATGGAGGACGAGCAAGAAAGTCACTCAGTCTGGAATAAATGATTCTGCGCAACAGTACTGCAGGAAATTGACAAGGGACTCCTTTCAATCTGTAATAATACTAGTAACATTCAAGCTGGTGTGATTTAGCAGCATATTCTTGTGTATTGCTTGGTACATAGGATGTTGCTGCAGTGTCACTTTCTCTGTTATTGCTCTGTATTCTGTACGTGGTTCATGTTAATTAAAACATGAATAGAAATACCAGGATAGCAGTGAATCGCATGAACGCTACAGTGTAGCCCGGATTAATGATTATCCTTCTATATTGGAATTGTAACTATATTGTACTTTAAATAAGCCCTATCCTTGTCGTAAATAACTTAGGTCCATATATATTAAACACATGTCCACATCGCAAGGATTATTTTACGCAATGCACAACACTATCAGCATTAAGATTCTAAGAGTTTCAAAGTGAACTCAATATTCCCTCTACAACATACTGTTTTAAAGTAATTTACGTCAGTCAATTTTATTCACACACCAGTTTACATTTCTCTTAGCTCAACCCAATCCGGGCTCTTATATACCAATGGGCGGGCGCCCAGAACGCCGACACTTAAAGGGGTGGGATGGGGGTGGGAGATGGCGATTATTTGAAGAACTATTCATCATATACTAAAAATGCTCCCGAATCTCTGTTACTGGAGACGGTGAGCGGCAGCAGTGGAGCGGACGGTAAGCTTCGGCTTGGATCACGGTTATTTCTTAACGGGGCTGACGGTGAGCTGAGAGTTTGATCAGCAGCTGGGTGGTTCAAGCGCTGTGTTGGAACTATAGACGGCGGGCACGTCACGGGGGTGCTGTTGAAGATATTGCACACTCTCTAATTTCCTGGGAAAATGCCATCGACAGAATTGGAGATGCTCGACACCATCCAATGCAATGCAACCTCATTGCTGGAGGATTCCTTAAACATTCACTGTCATTGCTCGTGACGCACAATGGCAGCCGCGTGTAACATCCATAAATGAATGGAACATATCTCATACGAATTGCAATTCCGTACTCAATGGTAGAAGGATCAAGAACCATTTGGCAGCGACTTATTGTGACTGACAAAATCATCAGTTTTAACATCAGGGAAACTGTGGCTTTTACAACCCGACTGCAAGGACTGTAGGAGGCACTGTCTGAGAGCGTGGCGAAGGCAGTTTCAACCCTGGAATTCAAACTTTAAAGCCCAAATTCGTTCTCTCCGGTGCGTTCCTTAAACCTATGACGTTTACTTTATATTGTGTCCATTAATGTTCCCCATAAAAAAATAACTATTTCACGTTTCCCTGAATGAATGCCACTTGACATTTGCATGTGCATTTCACAAGCCCCGCTGTCACATGCAAGTGGCATATATCACATATGCTTCACCCTGTTTATTACATTTCTAATAAGGTTGCGTCTGGAAACTTTGAAAGCCTGACCTCTGTCCAGTAATAATTGTATGTCTCAAAAACACGTGCAGCGGCTCCATCAGCGAGACCTGGAGGAGCAGAATTGGAATCCGTCTTCTCGTTTTGGGGACAAAATAACATCATTTGACTCTTCTCGATGTGTTCAATCTGTTAGCCAATATCTAATCCCTACAGCCATTTACTCTTTAAACCAATGCACGTCAGTGGTGAACATTACTTTATGTGTCACCATATTGGTCAACCTGTGAAGTCCGTTTGAGGTTGAGTAAGCATTATACTCATCCATCTTCTCCATTGCTTTCCCAAATAACACAATGAGGTTACGCAAACCAAATTTACCATGAACCAATCAGCGCTCACTTATATTAATCAGACCGCAATTTTTAATTAAAATCTGCTTGTCGCGGGTTAACATTTTTATATTCTCCCACTACATTCTAATTCAAAGAAACGATTCAAGGAGGAAATGATGCCCCATCCTTTCAGCCCAACGTTATTCATGCAAATATATTTTGTTTGCAAAACAAGAAAACATCAAATTATGTTCAATATACGTTTTATTTAATCTTTTCTTTTATGGCATATTATGAATAAACAATGACGAGTAAACAATGATGTCATTTTGCTCAATGTCAATCATTCCCACCATGTATTTTCTTCAACATTTGAAGGATTGTTTTAAAAGCAATTCCCACAAATAGCGCACGTTCTCTCCTGAATGTGCCGAGGTAAAACGCTTTGTAACGTTTGCCTCTGATTAACATATTTAAATATTCTGACGTTTACTTTCAACGTGTATTTACCGTGTTCATCAGGTCTTCTCTGAATTTAGCCTCAGTCAGGACATTAATTAACGATGTATGTGCCGGAACTGAACATGAATCCAGCAAACTTCTGGTAATTGAAACTATAATACCGAGTGATCGCTAAATGCAGAGGAAAGATAGAATCTGTAACTCTTATTAAATTCTAAAACCACCCGATATGCTTCAGCGCAACGCGACGGGTTTCCTTTCTTTATCAAACTCTGGGTTCTTGATGTGTTAAGTGTTCTTGCGCAGCTAGAGTCTATTGTGGATTCGATTGGAGAAGAGAAATTGTCGCAGCTCGCTCTTTTTCAAAATTAACTCAGTCGGTGTGACGCACACGTTTGCCCATCAGTTTGGTGTGTGGTTTGGTCTCCAAGATTGGCCATAAGTTTGGGACTTTTATTGCCCCTTCCGTCAACAGCTCTTGCGTGCGATTCACACATTTTCCGATGAGCTGTTGAGCACGATTACCCATCTATCCAACGAGTTTTACGTGCGTTTGATTCTCCAACTTTCCAATGAGATCGGAGAGTGTAACACCCTTATCCAATATTCTCATAATGTTTCCCTCTATGAGGAAAAAAGGCTAGATTCTCGAAACCAACAGCTTAGCCCCTGTACCTTCGTGTTCTGCATGAAATGGGGGTGAGAGAACGAAACACAATGCTCCAGTGGAGGGCAACATTGTTTTGAATGGGATAATTTTAACAAATTTATTCTCTATCACATTGTTTGTACCTTTTTAAATCACCAATGTATCATTACGTCTGTTGCCTTCAACTATTTTTACATTTGCATATTTGGGCCCCTTCTGTTTATCTGCATGTTTTTCTTTATTGTTTTTCATTTCGCCTTTACCCCTATAAAATCACCGTTTGTCTTCCTTGGAGCATTTATCATTTCACACATCTCTGCATTAAATTCCAGCTGCCATTTGTCCAACTGTTACACGAGGCCGTCGATGTCCCCCTCAAGTAATGAAGACGTTGCTCACATTGGACAAAACTTCCGATATTGTGGCATCTGCAAAATTCGAAAGTGTATCCCCTACATCCACGTTTAGGCATCAAAATATATTTAGGGAACCGTTGTCCTCACATAAAAATTAAGGGAACCACACTCTGCACTATCCTGTAATTCCAGTAACAGATGTGCACCATCACTCTGTGTTTCCCGCAACCATCAGACTTCGTATAGATGTGGACACGTTCGCTGTTCTTCCAATCAGCTTCACCTTTGCTGGAAAGTCAATGTTATGACATTCCATGGAACGTCTGTTGAAAATCCCTGGACAGTATACCAATTGCATTACCATTATCACAGCTTCCAAAAAGAAAACCATTCCGAATTCGACAGTCCACTTCTGTTTGGAAATTCTGAATCTCAATCACAGGAAACGCGCAATTTGTTGGTTCACACAATCGAGAAGCTTCCTCTGACTCTGATAGCTTATAGCTCTTAGAGAGCGAACTTCCAAATTGTAGAACGACAGATAAAAACTTCCATATTTGGCAAATGGCATTCCCGGGTAATATCTCACACAGGCCCACATTTTCAATTCTATTGACAACAGGTAATTGTTTCAGCGGTAGCACATGAGAAACGTTCAGGCTTTGGGATTTAAAATTAAATGAAGATCTAATATAGAAGTGAAATCAGCCTTCTATTGGCAATGCAAGGCACTGTCAATGTTGGAATTCTGAACAAAATCAGAAACTAATGAAATGCTCAGTTAGTCTGGCAGAGTCTGCGAAGAGACCAACATCGTTACTTTGTTAAAATTGAAAACTTGTTCAGTCATGATAAAATATAAAACTGCAATAAAATCGTAACTATTAAAATGTGGGAGTGTTAGGAAGAACACGTGAGAATGTATGTTTATGGCCAGGTTGTGGGGGGATTATTCCCCAAAGATTTTATTGTACATACATAAATGACGGGTCAATGGCTGTAGTTCATCAGTGGTGAAGACACCTGTTTTACCATCGAAGCTCCATCGTTCTCACTCTGGGCCAGGTCATGATCAAATATGTAACAAAGTTGACGGAAATCAACTGCACACATCATAACCGTAAGGCCCCAGAAAAGATATCCAGTGTAATCCAGAACCACAACGCGAATACCAAAACAAAAGCATCTCTGCATGGATGGCTAGTAAACAAACAATGATCCAACACAAAATATTTGGGAGTGAATCTAGATTTCACTCAAGAAGAATTGGACGAATAAGACAGCAAAGGTCAACACTAGAATAGACGATCGAGTGTTGGCACCACAACCCTGTGCATCTCAGCAAGTGCAGCATTAGTCTCAGCAGCAGAGTACAGTGCACGTGTCTGACAAAGGCCATCACAAAACATACATTCACACACACACATACACACAACACGAAGATATACAAATAAAAACAGAAAATAGGAGCCGCAGAAGGCCATTCGGGCCTTCGGGCCTGCTCTGCCAATCACTATGATCATGCCTGATCACCCAAGTCAAAGCCTGCTCCCAGTTTCTCCAATTACTCTTTGATCCCCTTCGCCCCAAGAGCTGTATCTAACTCTTTCTTGAAAACATAAAATATTTTGCTGAAAAGGACTTTCTGTGGTAGCGAATTCCACAGGCTCTCCATTCTCTGGGTGAAGAATGTTCTCCTCAACTCAGTCCGACATGGTCTACCCCGTATCCTCAGACTGCGACCCCTGGTTCTGGACTCCCCGCCTTCGGGAAAATCCTTCCTGCATTTAGCCTGTCTTGCCCTTTTAGAAATTTATAGGTTACTACGAGATGCCTCTCAATCCACTCATCTCCTTCGAATATAGTCCTAACTGACACAACATCTCCTGATATGTCAGTCGCAACCAACCAGGAATCAGTCTGGTAAATCTGTTCGGGTTATATTCGCTGGAGTTCAGGAGAATATTGTGCAATATTCACTCTTCATCCATCTGTTTCCAGATGCAGCCATGCAGCAGCTGAACTGATCTGAGGCTGGCTAAGTGCGGCCCCTGTAGTAGCAATGCGCTGCCAGCAGAGGGTGGGGTTGTATCACTTTAACCACAAGACAGTGAAATGGGGTTTGAGAAGAGGCTTTGACCCTGGGAGCTGGGAATGTGGAACCAACTCCCCACTCACACTCCCATCCTGCCTGATGCTGAGCCTCACCCACTCAGTGAGCAGCCCTTAAATGGAAAGGGAGGGGGAAAACTTTCAGATGATCAAACCATTCCAAAAAAAAACAGGAGCTTTTTGAAACGTTCAGGTTAAGCGTTCAAGGATTTATTGAGCTCTGGATTCAAGTAACAACAATTATAGACAAAGTTTTAAAACAATCAGGTTTCCCATCAGAGATTATCAGAGACTCGAGCGTGTTCCAGTTGTAAGCTCAGTATTCAGCCACTCAAACCCTTGCAATTGGAATGCTCCTTGCATTCTGCCCCTTTATTGATGCCTTTCTAAGGGAGAGATTTCATTGTCTGATTGCCCATCAATGGAAGCCCTGCTTTCTGACCTGTGCAGATTGACAGGTTTACCCTGCAGAGTCAATGGATCATTTCACAACATTTCTATTGATGCTCGTCAGTGAAAATGTTAAAAAAAATCTCACTTTTCGCTTTCCCAGGAATAAAATTCCCTGTCAGGAAAATGTTCTTCAATCCACCTCTTATCAGTAACTTCAGTTAATTCAGCTGCTCCCCTAACATTTACTTTCTATCTCACTCACATCAATATATGTTTATACAGCCGGTCTAAAACAGCTAATGTCACACAGAATTACTCTTATATCCAATCAAATCATGACTGAGTCTATTTCTGATTCTGAAAAGCCCAGCACCGAATTATTGCCCCATTCTACAGAAACAGGGATTGATAGAATGATATCTTCCCAGAGGCTGACCATCAACAAGGGACTCTCTGTTGTCCCTGTGCCCGTTCTCAGTGTTGACAGGTCCATGAGGCTTTAGGAACTGTACACAGAGGGTGATCTTTAATCGAACACCTTCATTAAACAGGAGATCACTTCATTCGTGAGACTGCCCAGAGCTGGAGGGTGAGTCTGGCTTCAGTGTAACCAGAAGTCACTAAATTAAAAGAGGGACCTCGTCCTCTATTTAACAAGGCAAAGGCTGAAAATCGCCCCCACCCTTGCAGTGTGGAGCTGAATCAATAGCGGTATCAGAATCACACATGTCTAGCTGTAGATGATCACTTTGCTGACAGGTCCGTTGTGTTTAAGAAGCTGAAGTCAAAGCAGAGCCTCAATCGAGCGAGGTTGTAAAACACACGGAGATGGGATCACAGCTGCTGGGTGACCCTCTCCATCTGATTCACGGTTCCTGGAGGATCCACACCTGAGCACTGAATGTCTTCCCGCTTCAAGCCGATTAGACATTGATCCTTCTGGAGCTGCTGCAAACAGAAGAAATGATGGATGAATGTCACAAGCAAGGGAGCAATTGGGGCAGGATGACTGGGTGTGTGAGAGATGGATCGATCATGAGAAATATATCATGTTTTTATTCATTCAAGGGATGTGGTCTTCCAGGTGGTGGTGTTCCCATGAATCTGTTTCCCTTGTCCTTCTATGTGTTAGCGGTCATGGACTTGGAAGGCGCTGTCTAAGGAGCTTTGGTGAATTCCTACAATCCATCTTGTAGATGGTACACACACTGCGGCTACTGTGTGTCGGTGGTGGAGGAGTTGAATGTTTGTGGATGGGGTGACAATCAGGCGGGTTAGCTTTGTCCTGGACGGTGTCAAGCTTCTTAAGTGTTGTGGGACCTGCACTCATCCAGGCAAGTGGGGATTATCCCATCACACTCCTGCCTTGTAGATGGTGGTCAGGCTTTGGGGAGTCAGGAGGTGAGTTATTCGCCAGAGAATTCCCAGCCTCTGAGCTGCTCTAATAGCCATAGTATTTATATGGCGGCTCCAGTTCAGTTTCTGATAAACGGACAGGATAATAACCAGAGGGGAAATTGGAACAGTTATCTGAGGGGGTCGCTTCCGATCAGTGAATGAAGAGGGTGGAAGGGAGGATCTGGTGTTTCTCATGTTTGTCCTCAGTGCAGTGCATTCTCTCACCCGAGCCGAAATGATATCCCTCGCTCTCTCTTCATTGAGCCCTCTCACTGAAGTGACCGTCACTGTAATCCTCTTGTAGTTAGTATCTAAACACAAAAGTCACAACATCAACAGGTTAAACACACCAAGAATATCACATAAGGCACAGTTTGCATTCAGAACCATCACTTCTGTTTAATTTATGTTCCCTCGTAGACTGGAATCTAATCGAGGGGTTCGTGGTGGTTTATATATAGAGTAACATAATAAGTTTCTTAGTTTCTCTCCTGAAATTCTAAATTTTAAACATAGTTGAAAAACCATGACCCCAAGGCCCAGACTCCCCAAACTGGCGGGAATAGTTAGTCTTTTTCAAACCTCTACTTCCATTATTATCCTGAAATATTTCATCAAATCACCCCCTCACCTAAATTCCAGTGTAAAGCTTCATCCACACTGTTCAACAAACACACCCAAACCAAATACAGTATGGGGTTCGATAGAGAGTAACATTCCCTCTGCTCTGTCCCATCAAACAGGCCCAGGGAAGAGGCAGCACAGGGTTAGATAGCAATTAAAGACAGGGCCTATTGAGTGATAAACAGAGTTTCTCCATCTTTAAAATGGAGGGAGATATCTGTGTCTCTCTCACGTTGAAAGGACTAATTTACCATTCGTGAGGAGTCAACTCTGTCATAAATGTCCCAGTGCTGTGGGCACATAAAATGGCCACTGTGAACAAACCTAAAATGGACGCCTGGTGTTTGGGGATTTTTCTTACAGAATCTGAGAGGGGGAGAGAGAGAGAGAGAGAGAGAGCAGATGCGGAATGAGGGAATGTTAAAGAGAGAGACACAGAGTGAGAGGGGATGAATAGGCAGATGATGAAAGAATGATATTGGTCATAACATTGGAACATTTCTGACTGAGTTGAATTATGGCAAAATAGTGGCATTCTATCCTATTATCTTAAATTGTTAATAAATACTGAGAAACAGACACAGACACGGGCTTTGCAGCAGCAGAAAGAATGTCAATCATTCCATCCCGGGGGTTTTTACTTCCAGATTCAGTTATGGAAAATTCAGAATTCAAATTCACAACAGCAAAGTGTGGGACTGAACGCCCGGATCCTTCAATATTCCAGGGAATACTTGTGGAATTTATGTCTCCATACCTGTGTCTCTGTCACGTTTAAAATACTAATGTTACATGAGTCAACTCTGTCCTAAATGCCCCATTCCTGTGGGGACATAAAATGGCCACTGTGAACAAACCTAAAATGGCTGCCTGGTGTTTGTAGACTAGATTCTCAGAGGAAGAAAGGCAGGGAGAGAGGGATAGAGAGCTGGGTAAGCGAGTGAGATAGAGAGAGGAGATCAAGCGATAAAAAAGTGATGAGTTGAGAGAGAGAGAGATGAAGAGAGGGGAGCGAGTGTAGGGTAAAGATATGGGGTGAGTTAGAGAAACAGGGAAATGTATAGAGTGGCAGAGAGATGGGATGGGAGAGGGAGAGAAGGAACGAGACAGGATGACAGAAAGAGAAAGTGTAGGGGGAAACTGAAAATGTTCAAAAATTTGTTAACATTATTGAGTGCATGGAATTGACTGGAATCTAATCGAGGGGTTCGTGGTGGTTTATATATAGAACAGATACCCGGGAGTGAGTTGCAGACTGGAATCTAACGGAGGGGTTTCGGGTGGTTAATATATAGAATAACAGACACCCGGCAGTGAGTTACAGACTGGAATCTAACAGAGGGGTTCATGGTGGTTTATATATATTAAATAACAGACACCCGGCAGTGAGTTACAGGCTGGAATCTAACGGAGGGGTTTGGGGTGGTTTATATATAGAATAACAGATGCCCGGGAGTGACTTACAGGTTGAAATTTAATCGAGGGGTTCGGGGTGGTTTATATATAAATCATGTAGATATAATATATATCGAATAAAAGATATCCGGGAGTGAGGTACAGACTGGAATCTCATCGAGGGGATTGAGCGGTTTATATATAGAATAATAGATACCCGGGAGAGAGTTACAGACTGGAATCTAATCGAGGGGTTCAGGGGGTTTATATATAGAATCATAGATATCCGGGATTGAATTACAGGCTGGAATCTAATTGAGGGGTGCAGGGGTTTTATATGTAGAATAATCGATACCCGGGATTGAGTTACAGACTGGAATCTAATCGAAGCGTTCCGGGGGTTAATAAATAGAATCATAGATACCCGGGATTGAGTTACAGGCTGGAATCTAATCGAGGGGTTTAGGGGGTTTATATATAGAATCATAGATACCCGGGATTGAGTTACAGGCTGGAATCTAATCGAGGGGTTTAGGGGGTTTATATATAGAATAATACATACCCGGTAGTGAGTTACAGACTGGAATCTAATCGAGGGGTTTAGGGGGTTTATATATAGAATAACAGATACCCGGTAGTGAGTTACAGACTGGAATCTAATCGAGGGGTTTAGGGGGTTTATATATAGAATAACAGATACCCGGTAGTGAGTTACAGACTGGAATCTAATCGAGGGGTTCGGGGTGGTTTATATATAGAATAATAGATACCCGGCAGTGAGTTACATACTGCAATCTATTCGAGGGGTTCGGGGAGTTTATATATAGAATAATCGATACCCGGGAGTGAGTTACAGACTGGAATCTAATAGAGGGGTTCAGGGGGTTTATATATAGAATAATAGATACCCGGGATTGAGTTACAGACTGCAATCTAATCGAGGGGTTCAGTGGGTTTATATATAGAATAATAGATACGCGGGAGTGAGTTACAGACTGGAATCTAATAGAGGGGATCAGGAGGTTTATATAGAGAATAATAGATACCCGGGATTGAGTTACAGACTGGAATCTAATTGAGGGGTTCAGGGGGTTTATATATAGAATAATAGATACCCGGGAGTGAGTTACAGACTGGAATCTAATTGAGGGGTTCAGGGGGTTTATATATAGAATAATAGATACCCGGGATTGAGTAACAGACTGGAATCAAGAACAGTTGAAAATATCATTTTTCTTGTGATGTGCTGAAGTGCAGGTTACAGAGGCTGATTCATGGAATGTGTAGTGTGAGTTTTTAACCAGCTTTATCACAAATATCAAATTTAATTTCTCAAAGGAGCTGTTTGATGTTTGATGTGGATAATCCCCACTTGCCTGGATGAGTGCAGGTCCCACAACACTTAAGAAGCTTGACACCGTCCAGGACAAAGCTAACCCGCCTGATTGTCACCCCATCCACAAACATTCAACTCCTCCACCACCGACACACAGTAGCCGCAGTGTGTGTACCATCTACAAGATGGACTGTAGGAATTCACCAAAGCTCCTTAGACAGCGCCTTCCAAGTCCATGACCGCTAACACATAGAAGGACAAGGGAAACAGATTCATGGGAACACCACCACCTGGAAGACCACATCCCTTGAATGAATAAAAACGTGATATATTTCTCATGATCGATCCATCTCTCACACACCCAGTCATCCTGCCCCAATTCCTCCCTTGCTTGTGACATTCATCCATCATTTCTTCTGTTTGCAGCAGCTCCAGAAGGATCAATGTCTAATCGGCTTGAAGCGGGAAGACATTCAGTGCTCAGGTGTGGATCCTCCAGGAACCGTGAATCAGATGGAGAGGGTCACCCAGCAGCTGTGATCCCATCTCCGTGTGTTTTACAACCTCGCTCGATTGAGGCTCTGCTTTGACTTCAGCTTCTTAAACACAACGGACCTGTCAGCAAAGTGATCATCTACAGCTAGACATGTGTGATTCTGATACCGCTATTGATTCAGCTCCACACTGCAAGGGTGGGGGCGATTTTCAGCCTTTGCCTTGTTAAATAGAGGACGAGGTCCCTCTTTTAATTTTGTGACTTCTGGTTACACTGAAGCCAGACTCACCCTCCAGCTCTGGGCAGTCTCACGAATGAAGTGATCTCCTGTTTAATGAAGGTGTTCGATTAAAGATCACCCTCTGTGTACAGTTCCTAAAGCCTCATGGACCTGTCAACACTGAGAACGGGCACAGGGACAACAGAGAGTCCCTTGTTGATGGTCAGCCTCTGGGAAGATATCATTCTATCAATCCATGTTTCTGTAGAATGGGGGAATAATTCGGTGCTGGGCTTTTCAGAATCAGAAATAGACTCAGTCATGATTTTATTGGATATAAGAGTAATTCTGTGTGACATTAGCTGTTTTAGACCGGCTGTATAAACATATATTGACGTGAGTGAGATAGAAAGTAAATGTTAGGGGAGCAGCTGAATTAACTGAAGTTATTGATAAGAGGTGGATTGAAGAACATTTTCCTGACAGGGAATTTTATTCCTGGGAAAGCGAAAAGTGAGATTTTTTTTAACATTTTCACTGACGAGCATCAATAGAAATGTTGTGAAATGATCCATTGACTCTGCAGGGTAAACCTGTCAATCTGCACAGGTCAGAAAGCAGGGCTTCCATTGATGGGCAATCAGACAAGGAAATCTCTCCCTTAGAAAGGCATCAATAAAGGGGCAGAATGCAAGGAGCATTCCAATTGCAAGGGTTTGAGTGGCTGAATACTGAGCTTACAACTGGAACACGCTCGAGTCTCTGATAATCTCTGATGGGAAACCTGATTGTTTTAAAACTTTGTCTATAATTGTTGTTACTTGAATCCAGAGCTCAATAAATCCTTGAACGCTTAACCTGAACGTTTCAAAAAGCTCCTGTTTTTTTTTGGAATGGTTTGATCATCTGAAAGTGTTTCCCCTCCCTTTCCATTTAAGGGCTGCTCACTGAGTGGGTGAGGCTCAGCATCAGGCAGGATGGAAGTGTGAGTGGGGAGTTGGTTCCACATTCCCAGCTCCCAGGGTCAAAGCCTCTTCTCAAACCCCATTTCACTGTCTTGTGGTTAAAGTGATACAACCCCACCCTCTGCTGGCAGCGCATTGCTACTACAGGGGCCGCACTTAGCCAGCCTCAGATCAGTTCAGCTGCTGCATGGCTGCATCTGGAAACAGATGGATGAAGAGTGAATATTGCACAATATTCTCCTGAACTCCAGCGAATATAACCCGAACAGATTTACCAGACTGATTCCTGGTTGGTTGCGGCTGACATATCAGGAGATGTTGTGTCAGTTAGGACTATATTCGAAGGAGATGAGTGGATTGAGAGGCATCTCGTAGTAACCTATAAATTTCTAAAAGGGCAAGACAGGCTAAATGCAGGAAGGATTTTCCCGATGGCGGGGAGTCCAGAACCAGGGGTCGCAGTCTGAGGATACGGGGTAGACCATGTCGGACTGAGTTGAGGAGAACATTCTTCACCCAGAGAATGGAGAGCCTGTGGAATTCGCTACCACAGAAAGTCCTTTTCAGCAAAATATTTTATGTTTTCAAGAAAGAGTTAGATACAGCTCTTGGGGCGAAGGGGATCAAAGAGTAATTGGAGAAACTGGGAGCAGGCTTTGACTTGGGTGATTAGGCATGATCATAGTGATTGGCAGAGCAGGCCCGAATGGCCTTCTGCGGCTCCTATTTTCTGTTTTTATTTGTATATCTTCGTGTTGTGTGTATGTGTGTGTGTGAATGTATGTTTTGTGATGGCCTTTGTCAGACACGTGCACTGTACTCTGCTGCTGAGACTAATGCTGCACTTGCTGAGATGCACAGGGTTGTGGTGCCAACACTCGATCGTCTATTCTAGTGTTGACCTTTGCTGTCTTATTCGTCCAATTCTTCTTGAGTGAAATCTAGATTCACTCCCAAATATTTTGTGTTGGATCATTGTTTGTTTACTATCCATCCATGCAGAGATGCTTTTGTTTTGGTATTCGCGTTGTGGTACTGGAAGACACTGGATATCTTTTCTGGGGCCTTACCGTTATGATGTGTGCAGTTGATTTCCGTCAACTTTGTTACATATTTGTTAATGACCTGGCCCAGAGTGCAGACGATGGAGCTTCGATGGTAAAACAGGTGTCTTCACCAGTGATGAACTACAGCCATTGACCCATCATTTATGTATGTACAATAAAATCGTTGGGGAATAATCCCCCCACAACCTGGCCATAAACATACATTCTCACGTGTTCTTCCTAACACTCCCACATTTTAATAGTTACGATTTTATTGCAGTTTTATATTCTATCATGACTGAACAAGTTTTCAATTTTAACAAAGTAACGATGTTGGTCTCTTCGCAGACTCTGCCAGACTAACTGAGCATTTCATTAGTTTCTGATTTTGTTCAGATTTCCAACATTGACAGTGCCTTGCATTGCCAATAGAAGGCTGATTTCACTTCTATATTAGATCTTCATTTAATTTTAAATCCCAAAGCCTGAACGTTTCTCATGTGCTACCGCTGAAACAATTACCTGTTGTCAATAGAATTGAAAATGTGGGCCTGTGTGAGATATTACCCGGGAATGCCATTTGCCAAATATGGAAGTTTTTATCTGTCGTTCTACAATTTGGAAGTTCGCTCTCTAAGAGCTATAAGCTATCAGAGTCAGAGGAAGCTTCTCGATTGTGTGAACCAACAAATTGCGCGTTTCCTGTGATTGAGATTCAGAATTTCCAAACAGAAGTGGTTTGTCGAATTCGGAATGGTTTTCTTTTTGGAAGCTGTGATAATGGTAATGCAATTGGTATACTGTCCAGGGATTTTCAACAGACGTTCCATGGAATGTCATAACATTGACTTTCCAGCAAAGGTGAAGCTGATTGGAAGAACAGCGAACGTGTCCACATCTATACGAAGTCTGATGGTTGCGGGAAACACAGAGTGATGGTGCACATCTGTTACTGGAATTACAGGATAGTGCAGAGTGTGGTTCCCTTAATTTTTATGTGAGGACAACGGTTCCCTAAATATATTTTGATGCCTAAACGTGGATGTAAGGGATACACTTTCGAATTTTGCAGATGCCACAATATCGGAAGTTTTGTCCAATGTGAGCAACGTCTTCATTACTTGAGGGGGACATCGACGGCCTCGTGTAACAGTTGGACAAATGGCAGCTGGAATTTAATGCAGAGATGTGTGAAATGATAAATGCTCCAAGGAAGGCAAACGGTGATTTTATAGGGGTAAAGGCGAAATGAAAAACAATAAAGAAACACATGCAGATAAACAGAAGGGGCCCAAATATGCAAATGTAAAAATAGTTGAAGGCAACAGACGTAATGATACATTGGTGATTTAAAAAGGTACAAACAATGTGATAGAGAATAAATTTGTTAAAATTATCCCATTCAAAACAATGTTGCCCTCCACTGGAGCATTGTGTTTCGTTCTCTCACCCCCATTTCATGTAGAACACGAAGGTACAGGGGCTAAGCTGTTGGTTTCGAGAATCTAGCCTTTTTTCCTCATAGAGGAAAACATTATGAGAATATTGGATAAGGGTGTTACACACTCCGATCTCATTGGAAAGTTGGAGAATCAAACGCACGTAAAACTCGTTGGATAGATGGGTAATCGTGCTCAACAGCTCATCGGAAAATGTGTGAATCGCACGCAAGAGCTGTTGACGGAAGGGGCAATAAAAGTCCCAAACTTATGGCCAATCTTGGAGACCAAACCACACACCAAACTGATGGGCAAACGTGTGCGTCACACCGACTGAGTTAATTTTGAAAAAGAGCGAGCTGCGACAATTTCTCTTCTCCAATCGAATCCACAATAGACTCTAGCTGCGCAAGAACACTTAACACATCAAGAACCCAGAGTTTGATAAAGAAAGGAAACCCGTCGCGTTGCGCTGAAGCATATCGGGTGGTTTTAGAATTTAATAAGAGTTACAGATTCTATCTTTCCTCTGCATTTAGCGATCACTCGGTATTATAGTTTCAATTACCAGAAGTTTGCTGGATTCATGTTCAGTTCCGGCACATACATCGTTAATTAATGTCCTGACTGAGGCTAAATTCAGAGAAGACCTGATGAACACGGTAAATACACGTTGAAAGTAAACGTCAGAATATTTAAATATGTTAATCAGAGGCAAACGTTACAAAGCGTTTTACCTCGGCACATTCAGGAGAGAACGTGCGCTATTTGTGGGAATTGCTTTTAAAACAATCCTTCAAATGTTGAAGAAAATACATGGTGGGAATGATTGACGTTGAGCAAAATGACATCATTGTTTACTCGTCCTTGTTTATTCATAATATGCCATAAAAGAAAAGATTAAATAAAACGTATACTGAACATAATTTGATGTTTTCTTGTTTTGCAAACAAAATATATTTGCATGAATAACGTTGGGCTGAAAGGATGGGGCATCATTTCCTCCTCGAATCGTTTCTTTGAATTAGAATGTAGTGGGAGAATATAAAAATGTTAACCCGCGACAAGCAGATTTTAATTAAAAATTGCGGTCTGATTAATATAAGTGAGCGCTGATTGGTTCATGGTAAATTTGGTTTGTATAACCTCATTGTGTTATTTGGGAAAGCAATGGAGAAGATGGATGAGTATAATGCTTACTCAACCTCAAACGGACTTCACAGGTTGACCAACATGGTGACACATAAAGTAATGTTCACCACTGACGTGCATTGGTTTAAGGAGTAAATGGCAGTGGGGATTAGACATTAGCTAACAGATTGAACACATCGAGAAGAGTCAAATGATGTTATTTTGTCCCCAAAACGAGAAGACGGATTCCAATTCTGCTCCTCCAGGTCTCGCTGATGGAGCCGCTGCACGTGTTTTTGAGACATACAATTATTACTGGACAGAGGTCAGGCTTTCAAAGTTTCCAGACGCAACCTTATTAGAAATGTAATAAACAGGGTGAAGCATATGTGATATATGCCACTTGCATGTGACAGCGGGGCTTGTGAAATGCACATGCAAGTGTCAAGTGGCATTCATTCAGGGAAACGTGAAATAGTTATTTTTTTTATGGGGAACATTAATGGACACAATATAAAGTAAACGTCATAGGTTTAAGGAACGCACCGGAGAGAACGAATTTGGGCTTTAAAGTTTGAATTCCAGGGTTGAAACTGACTTCGCCACGCTCTCAGACAGTGCCTCCTACAGTCCTTGCAGTCGGGTTGTAAAAGCCACAGTTTCCCTGATGTTAAAACTGATGATTTTGTCAGTCACAATAAGTCGCTGCCAAATGGTTCTTGATCCTTCTACCATTGAGTACGGAATTGCAATTCGTATGAGATATGTTCCATTCATTTATGGATGATACACGCGGCTGCCACTGTGCGTCACGAGCAATGACAGTGAATGTTTAAGGAATCCTCCAGCAATGAGGTTGCATTGCATTGGATGGTGTCGAGCATCTCCAATTCTGTCGATGGCATTTTCCCAGGAAATTAGAGAGTGTGCAATATCTTCAACAGCACCCCCGTGACGTGCCCGCCGTCTATAGCTCCAACACGGCCATTGAACCACTCAGCTGCTAATCAAACTCTCAGCTCACCGTCAGCCCCGTTAAGAAATAACCGTGATCCAAGCCGAAGCTTACCGTCCGCTCCACTGCTGTCGCTCACCGTCTCCAGTAACAGAGATTCGGGAGCATTTTTAGTATATGATGAATAGTTCTTCAAATAATCGCCATCTCCCACCCCCATCCCACCCCTTTAAGTGTCGGCGTTCTGGGCGCCCGCCCATTGGTTTAAAAGAGCCCGGATTGGGTTGAGCTAAGAGAAATGTAAACTGGTGTGTGAATAAAATTGACTGACGTAAATTACTTTAAAACAGTATGTTGTAGAGGGAATATTGAGTTCACTTTGAAACTCTTAGAATCTTAATGCTGATAGTGTTGTGCATTGCGTAAAATAATCCTTGCGGTGTGGACATGTGTTTAATATATATGGACCTAAGTTATTTACGACAAGGATAGGGCTTATTCAAAGTACAATAGGTTACAATTCCAATATAGAAGGATAATCATTAATCCGGGCTACACTGTAGCGTTCATGCGATTCACTGTTATCCTGGTATTTCTATTCATGTTTTAATTAACATGAACCACGTACAGAATACAGGGCAATAACAGAGAAAGTGACACTGCAGCAACATCCTATGTCCCAAGCAATACACAAGAATATGCTGCTAAATCACACCAGCTTGAATGTTACTAGTATTATTACAGATTGAAAGGAGTCCCTTGTCAATTTCCTGCAGTACTGTTGCGCAGAATCATTTATTCCAGACTGAGTGACTTTCTTGCTCGTCCTCCATAGAGCGCAGTTAGAATTCAGCGCGAACTCTAACGCCCTTTCTGATGGTTGGCATTGCCCAGCAGTTTCTTTTTAGAAGTTAATGTTTATGAAAGGGTAGATATTATATGATCTCTCCGTGCTGAACTCACTCTCTCACACAATATTGTCTTCTTAATATGTTGGCTTCTCAGTAATGTTTTCAGTCCCTGTGAGGGACTCAGCTTCCTCAGCCTTTTTATACGACGATGTCTGAAACGATGCAAATTCTCGCTCCTTGGTGTAGAAAAAGCCAACAGTGCAGGTCCAGGTTTTAAAACCAATTGTCAGTGTTGCTCTGGTTAATTATTTTTGAAATGACCCAAATGGATAACATTTTGAAGAAGAAAAAGGCGTTGGAGGAGAGTGGTCTGGGGGAATCTGTTCAGAGTTATCTAGTTAACTTAATGTAAAATTAATGAATGTATGCAACTATAAGCAACAAAACGAACCAATGCACTGTGTAGTGAATGATGCCCTCCTTTTTCTGCTCTGTGAATGTTTCTGTTTCATATTCTTGCTCTGCCGTACACTGTGGCTCCACTTCTCTTTAAGTGACGTCTTCTGTATCAGTTCTCTCCTCTTTTCATTCCCTTTCTGTTATTTCATTTACTGTCTCCCCGAATACTCCACCTGTTTAATCATCTTCACTCAACCTTCCCCGGATTTCATTACTGTTTCCTTCCACTCCCTTTCACATTTACCCCTTTTTCATAACTGTGACGCAAATGTTCCGTTTAACTAACAGCTTATTGGCAATCAGTTAATTTCTTCATCTTTGTTCCCTTCTCAGCTTTCCCAAACGTTGATAATATATTCCTAATTTATATTCTATTTCTGTGTTTAATGAATCTATAACTCGAACCTGAGTATGTTCTCCTTCTCCTTGCCTTCCTCCATCTTGTTTGCTCTTGGGTTCAAGTCCTTTCCTTTTCACTATCCCCCCAGTTCATGTTCATTTTGGATTTTCTCTGTATCTTTCACTCTCGGTGACTTTCTTTAATATTTTAGTTTTCTTCATCCTGTCCCTTCTGTTCTTCCTAAATTGCTGTTTCCATATCACGTCCTGACGTTTCATGCCACTCAGCGATTTGTCTTGATCGCCAACTTTTGTCCTGTCTGCCTTTAGCTTTCTGGGTGCCATCCCTGTGTCTATTCGTTTCTTTCCTTTCCTGGCTCCCTCTGGACTCTCTCTTTAGTGCACCTTTCACGAGCAGCTCCATTGATTGTTAAAGGCAACATATCGACATTCTTCATTTACTGTATTTACCTGCCTTGTTGCTCCCCGGTTGGATTGATCTACCCAGTCCACTGGGATCAGTATTCAAATGACAGGGTCGACAAAAGCCAAACTCGCCGAAATCCTTGGTCCACCCGTCGAAGCAGCTGACCATGTTCTGGCCACTGGCGCGAGTCAACAGCAACCTCATGCAACAGCTGAGAGTTTGTCGAATGTGAGGATCATAAATTATTAGCCAACCCAAAGAAAGCGGCGAATCGGGCCATCCTCAATGGCCACGGTCCTGAATGGGGATCATCGCGGGTTGGGAATGCATAGAGCTCACAAAGGGCCTGAGACATCCTGAGCACCCTTTTAGCTCTGGAGCGGCCTCCAGCCGCTCAGGCCGCACTTTTTATTGCATCCACATATTCCTGGAGGAGAGTTTGAGGCTGACGATCAGCTATTCTTACTCACTGCATTCCAAATCATCAACAAAGCATGCTCATCATTTTTATTATTATTATTTGTGATACAACATCTCTCAATGACAAGCTCTAGTGACAATGGGATGGGGATGAAGCAGCAGTTCACGATGCAGTGGGTGCTATAACCACGGACCTGCAGTCAGGCTGTTCAGTCAAAGGGACATTACCAATCTGGATGGCAACCGAAGGGAAATCAGCCGGCACTAAGCGATTGAGCAACACTTCTCAGGATCAAACTGTTCACTTCCTGCTATGAGGGAGAGGCTGGGCCAAATTCCCTGAGAGTTGTCTGTTTCAGCCACGGGCGCAACCGGGGGTCCCACTGGTACGGAAGTAGGTTTTTAATTATTAAATCAATAAAATGTGACACGGATCTTAAGATGAATTGCACAGGCGCACTCTCAAGTTAAACATCAGAGCCGTCACATTGCAGCAAGAGTTTATTTGCTAAGTTGGTAGTTGCACTTACAGATCGAAAGAACCAGGGAACTTCGCCGGCCTGAGGAGGGTCCAAATAAGGAAATCTCAGTCCACACATGATGTTAAAGACCATGGAAAAGTAAAATGGCGGGAAGCTTGTACAGTGTTTGTTGTCATGAACAATCAAGCCAATAAGTTGTCTTGCCTTCTCAAGCGGGTTCATGATGGTCTGTTGGCGCTTGAAGTGCCGCTGCAGTACAGCATGCAAACAACTCTCGTCAGAGTGCATATCCAGTCCAAGAACAGCACTGAAGGGTTAAAGTACGCATTTTAAAATGACAGGCTTTACGTGGGATTCTTCTACCCAATGTCAGTCAAGTTAAACATTTTTGGTGATTTCATCACATGGGTAGCTGCAGATCACCAGGCAAAGGAGCTGCCCAAAATTGACTGGGAGATGAGCCTAGCAGGAAAGACAGTGGAACTGCAATGGCAAGAGTTTCTAGGAGTAATTTGGGAGACACAGCAACAATTCATCCCTAGGAAGAAGAATCATACTAAAGAGAGGACGAGGCAACCATGGCTGACAAGGGAAGTCAGGGACAGAAAAAAAGCGAAAGTGAAAGCATACAATGCGGCGAAGAGCAGTGGGAAACCAGGGGATTGGGAAGCCTACAAAGACCAACAGAGGACAACTTAAAAATAAATAAGGAGGCAGTAGATTAAATATGAGTGTAAACTAGCTAGTAATAAAAAATAAATTGCAAGAGGTTTATTTTAGATATATAAAGGGTAAGAGATAGACAAAAGTGGACATTGGTCTGCTGGAAAATGATGCTGGAGAAGTACTAGTGGGGAACAAATAAATGTCGGAGGAACTGAATAGGTGCTTTGCGCCAGTCTTCACAGTGGAAGAAACGAGTGACATCCCCAAAGTTCAAGCGAGTTGGGTGGCAGAGGTGAGTGTGGTGGCCATTACCAAGGAGAAGGTGCTAGGAAAACTGAAATGTCTGATGTTGGATAAATCACCTGGAGCAGATGATTACAACGCCAGAGTTCTGCAGGAGATAGCTGAAGAGATAGTGGAGGCGTTAGTGGTGATCTTTCAGAAATCACTGGAGTCAGGGAGGGTCCCAGAGGACTGGAAAATCTCGAATGTAACTCCCCTGTTTAAGAAGGGAGTGAAGTAAAAGATGGGAAATTACAGGCCGATTAGCCTGACGTCGGTCGTTGGTAAGATTTTAAAGTCAATTATTAAGGATGAGATTTCAGAATACTTGGAAGTGCATGGTAAAATCGGGCAAAGTCATCATGGTTTCATCAAGGGGACGTCATGCCTGACAAATCTGTTAGAATTCTTTGAGGAGGTAACGAGTAGGTTAGGCAAAGGAGAGCCAATGGATGTTATCTACTTGGACTTTCAGAAGGCCTTTGACAAGGTGCCGCACAGGAGGCTGCTCAGTAAGATAGGAGCCCATGGCGGTAAAGGCAAGATGTTAGCATGGATAGAAGATTGGCTGTCTGGCAGGAGGCACAGAGTGGGGTTAATGGGGTCCTTCTCAGGATGGCGGCCGGTGACCAGTAGAGTTCCGCAGGGGTCAGGGTTGGGACCACAACTTTTCACTTTATACATTAATGAAATAGATGACGGAGCTGATGGCATTCTGGCTAGGTTTGCAGATGATACAAAGATAGGTGGAGGGAGAGGTGGTATTGAGGAGGCGGGGAGGCTGCAGAAGGATTTGGACATGTTAGGAGAATGGGCAAAGTAGTGGCAGATGGAAAACAACGTGGGGAAGTGTGAGGTCATGCACTTTGGTAGGAAGAATAGAGGTATGGACTATTTTCTAAATGGGGAGGGAATTCGGAAACCTGGAGTGCAAAGGGATTTCGGAGTCCTAGTTCCGGATTCTCTTAAGGTTAAATTGCAGGTTGAGTCGATAGTTTGGAAGGCAAATGCAATGATGACATTTATTTCGAGATGAATAGAATATGAAAGGAGGGATGTGCTGCTTAGGCTTTATAAGGCTCTGGCCAGATCCCATTTAGAATATTGTGAGCAATTCTGGGCCCCGTATCTCAGGAAGGATGTTCTGGCCCTGGAGAGGGTCCAGAGGAGTATCACGAGAATGATCCCAGGATTGAAAGTCGTAACATATGACGAACGTTTAAGGACTCTGTGTCTCGATGGACTGCAGAAGGATGAGGGGGGATCTGATTGATACTTGCAGAATCCTGAAAGGCCTTGATAGAGTGGACGTGGGGAAGATGTTTCCGTTAGTAGGAGATACTAGGACCCGAGGGCACAACCTCAGAGAAAAGGGAAGACCTTTTAGAACAGAGATTTGGAGAAACCTCCTTAGTCAGAGAGTGGTGACTCTATGCAATTCCTTGCCACAGAAGGCTGTGGAGGCCAGGTCATTGAGTGTATTTAAGACAGAGATAGATGGGTTCTTCATTGCTAAGGTTATAAAAGGTTACGGGGAGAAGGCGGGAGAAAGGGTTTAGAAACATATCAGCCATGATTGAATGGCGGAGCGGACTCGATAGGCCGATTGGCCTAATTTCTTCTCCTATGTCTTATGGTCTTTCTGCTACTAGGTCTTATCGGAAGTGCTCACAAGAAACTTGCCATTGGAAGTTTGCCGTGCTGCAGATGGGTGAAGAACATGGCCTTTTAATCACCAACATGGTTTTCCGCCACTCCAATTGGAACACTGGACATTGTGTGCACCCCAGCTCTGAGCACTGGCTTTTAATTGACCATGTCATCACCAGGCACATGGCAGGTAGGGTGTTCGGATAATGAAGCCATGTGAGGCGTTGGTTGCATTGGCTGACCACTGTCATATCCTTTCAAACATAGACATTTTTGGCTCACACCTTGACATTGCCAGATCTTAAAGTGCACAAGGTTCGAAAAGTCTCAAGTTTGAAACAGGCAGGCAAGAAGGAATCTTTCTCAGAGAACTCCGGAGTCGCAAATAACAGTGAAAATGTGACAGTTAATTGAGGAGAAGTGAGCGACATTCAGGACTGCAGTGCTTCCAGTGCTGTACATGACCTTTGTCTTACCGTTCGTATGAATCTACATGTGTTGAATGAAAATTATGAGCGGATCCAGTAACTAATGGAAGAGAATCACTACCTTTACTGGGATTTGCACAATCACATGTCCACTATATCTAAGCACGTTGCCTTCTCAAACCTCTGCAGGATTAAAGGATGCAGGCTCAGAAAGATGTAAGACGAATGATTCAATCAGAAGAGCGAATAAATTTCCTAATTTGCCGACAATACAAGATAGAAGAGTTCATATGATGCTCGAAAACTGCTTGAAGGAACAAGCCTTGGTTGATTTGTCAACAGCCCTCGGCGCCTATGTGCCAGAACCATAGGAAGAACAAAAACAAAATCTACAAAGATGGGCGGAACCCAATAATAAACATTCTCATTCAGCTTTCATACAGCAATGAAGAGATAGGTTTTCCATTAACCGTTCTCTTGATAAAGCTTCCACAAAACAGAAAATGAATAAAACTGTCAGTCTTCTGTCCATAGTTAAACGTAAAGAAGCTGATGATGTCCCAACGTTTGTCTAAATGGCTGGATGCAAATGCCTCTTTAAATAGCCTAATTAAAATCTTTCCCCCCATGAGGAGGACAGGGAATGCTCCAGAAAAATACAAGGTACCTCATTGCCAAGCTGCACTAATGGAATGTAACCCGCCAACCATCAAACAATCATAGTGAAATCTCACGCCACTTCCTCTCTCCGAAAACCTTCGCCACAATCGTTCTGATCTTCTTAGTGCAACACGTCGACCAGGATCTGCTGCCAGTGGAGACTGCAGTTCAATCAATAGTCCTGGAATCACGGACATGGCTCTTGCAGTAAGGCAGCTTAAACTCTTCCGGTTAGTCATGTCAAGAACAAGGTCCTGGCTTCTAAGCCACTTATGATTAGCTGACACAGGTCAGCCTTGAGAGGCTTTAGAAGGTCAGGAAAACATTCTGGTGCCTGAGAAATTCATCACACTGGTTCAACCGTTCCACGACGCCAAGCTCACACCTTCCCTGGATGACTGTGAGTCTTCTCACCCTTTTCCGGTCACTAATGGAGTTAAACAGGGCTGTGTGCTGGAATCGACTCTCATCAGCATGTTTTCTTTTTTCTCCCCATTCTCTTCAATGCCCTCCATTATGGCGATGCTGACATTGGAATGAAATATCGCACAAGCAGAAATCTCACCATCCTGCGACTACTGCAGGCAACGAACAACGTGTCTAAGAACATTCTTCGTCACGTTGTGTTTTCAGATGACTGTGCGCGTGTTACCAGTTCAGAGCTGGGAATGCAGGTAGCACAGACTTGCCCACCAATCATGCAACAACTTGTACCTCATGATCGTCAGGACGAAAAATGAAGTAATGTATCAGTCTGTACCAGGGAGCAATGTTTCAGTCTATGCTCACAAGGTGTTTGCAATGGGGGGCTTCACTTATCTCGGCAGCGCACTCAATCGCACTGTCGATAATGAGGCACGTGCAAGAATGTAAATCACACATAAAAGGTGTAAACTTCGGATGCGTCCTGAAATCAACCTGGAAGTGTAGAAAAATCTGCCCGCTTACCTAAGTGAAAGTCCACACTGCAATAGGACTGTCAACTTTGCAAAAAGTTTGAAAATCTGATTGTGCACAAACACCATGTCATAAAGCGCAATCATTTATAGTTGAGCTGCCTGAGGAAAGCTCTGCAGCTCAGATGACAGGGCAGAATAGCAGACATTGAACTGACACGTCAAACATTCAGTCTTTCACCAGAGACACATCTGTCCCACCCAGTTTATGCAACCAAAATGCTTTAAAATAGTTAACCAAATGAAATTTCTATGGAGGATTTGAGACAGGGGTGCGCTCTCATTGAAGACAAAGGAAGCGCTGCAGGGACACTTTGAAGACTTCTCTTCGGAGTTTTAAAATTCATCAAGAGTCTTAGGATAAGCTCAACGAAGATGTTTGCGCCTTTGCAATGCCAATTTAAAAATGAAGGCTGAAGGCGTTAGTGTTTCAAATGGCATTTATTTCTCAAGCTTGAAATGCATGGTCTCGGTCATATATTTAAATAATCTAACAAGCAGTTTGAATGGGTATATCAACAGTTTCTTAAACTCCTCTCTGAATTTCGCCTGTGTCACAGCATAAATACACGTGTTGGTGCAAGTACTGAGAAGCTGCAGCATCATTGCTGTACTTTCTGTGATATAAAGGGCGTCAGTGGCTGAATAATTATGTTGTTCTGTAATTAGCTGATAAACATAAAATACAAACTGTGTCACCCATTACATTAAAAAACTGCCTGTTATGCTGAACAGTAAAATGATAGCTGTTCTTCTATGATCCATCTCTGGATCCTTGCGGTTCTCGCCACTGCTGAGGGCCTGGAGACCCCTCCGGACTCTGCTGGTCTCTAAAATGCATCTGACAGTCAGAAGGTTGAGGAGGAAAATTAGAAAGAACGGGACACAAGGAGATAAAATGCGGTGAAACAACTCATATGCTGCCCAAGCAGGCGAATTAACGAGGCTAGATTTAAGGGTACAATACCAGGGAACGTTATCAATTATAATTACAGCTTCAAGGGCGAAGTACCAAGGGATACACTCTAAGAGTCCTAGCACAGTCACCGTTGCTAGAACCACAGCTGCCGTTTTCGGGGTGCAATATTTTGTTTTCAGCTTCTCATAACAAATTGCCACAAAACGATCAAAGGTGAACGCCACTGTTAGCCATACAGAAACAGTCGTGGCTGCAAAAACCAGGAAGTTATTGAGGCAGCACACGGGAGTAATCTCCATAAATGTACCTGGGAAGTATATTGGAAATATCCCTCTTAATACAGCATCAGTGATGATGACGAGCAGATCGGCCATTGCCATGCCCAACAGGTAGCGGTTGATACATTTGGAGAGGCCACAATTTCCTCTGAATAATATCAGAATCGTTAGCACGTTAACTGGAACAGAGAATGATAATGAAACACATAAACAATGATCAGCCATGGAAGTAAAACCGCAGTCTGTCAGGTTATAGGATGCCTTTGCTATTGCATCCAAAAAGGAATGTTTATGGAATGAGTTTGACGGTGTTTATGAGCAGATGATTTTTTTTTTAATTAAAATCGTATTGGAGATCGATTAGTCATTAATTTGAGTACATTGCAAACTGGAGGCAGTGAAAGGGACAAGGGAGGACGTCGAACCATAGCCTAGGAGTGAATGTCATTGAGGAAGCAGGGACATTTTTTGTTTAAACCAGCTTTGTTTTCCGCGCTGATGAAGAAAATTTGTGTACATGCTGAAAGCAACTGATTAGTTGTTCAGGGTAATGCAAGCTAACCATGGTTCACACAAAGCAGGGGGTTAATAATCAATACGAATTGGGAGGAGTCATTGAGCGTGGTAATTGCTTGGGAGATTCATCTAAAAACTGAACCCATGCCTGAAATTGGGAGGGATCCATCCAACATCAGAATGGGAGGCCTGAGCAAGTGGTTTGGGAAAGTAGGTCAACCTAAGTGTTGGATGAGAAGATAGTGGATCAGTGCAATGCAATAAGAGACTGAGATTCCAAGATTGATATGGAAGCAAAACCTGAGGCGAAGTCTAACACAGGGATCACCTTTATACACAACTCAAATATTAGGTTTAACCATTGATAACTAATATAATTGGTGTTGGGGAACAGCTTGATGGTCCTGAAATACATTCAAGAAAATTATGTTTCACGTTCCATTGCGTATAAATGAACCACAAACACAATGAAGGTAATGCACATCGTCCTTGATTAAATTGAGCAAATACATATTTTCAAAGCATTATGTAACAATATCACACCATTAGTGAAAAAGAAATACATTTTTCAATAATGCCTGTTTAATCTGTTCATATATCCAGAAAAGGAACATTCAACGAATGAGGTAAGCACATAACAAATCAGTGTAGAAGTGAAACTAAACGAACCTGCAACATATTCCACATGACCTCATCTCAGTTTACCTCACAAATCGTTCAAGAGACTTTATCAGTACATCACCATGAATTACTCACACCGTATTTTATCTCACTTACACCCCAAACGTCTTCCCCACCCCACCCCCCACCCGCAGCATCTCTCTCCCTCTCTCTCCGTAACTCTCTCTCTCTACTCTCCCTCTCTAACTCTCCCTCTCTTTCAATTGCACCCTCTGTTTCTCTCTCTCTCTTTCATCTCCCTCATTACTTTTCATTTGTCATCTTCCGTTGTCCCCTCTATACCTCTAACAGCATTCTTGCATTGCTCCGTTTCACATCTGACTCAATGTTATTATCCTGAGCGAGTATCCTAGACATAAACGCTACTTGCCTGTATTTAAATTTTGGCGAGTTTTTTTATGTTCATTTTGAAACGTTTGTGAAAAACTTAATATTTCCACAGATGATCACAGTCTCTATTTTTTAATTGGATTTTTTATCTTGTTCAAATCCTTTTCATTACTTAAAGGAACAAAAATTACAGAGCACATATGTTTCAAGTGAAAGTCCACAGAATCGAACAATTAATGAAGAAACCAAGCACTCATTTACTATTTGCGCAGACTTAACCATCATTATCTAATGATACGCGGCATATCGCGATTTCTCATGAAAATCACACTCCACATTCCAGCTTAAGTAAGAGTTTCTTCAAGCCTCTTAAAATATGTCAACTTTTCAACTCTAGATTTCATGCAAAATATATTAAGGTAATAGTGCGTCAAAAATACTAAAAAATATACATCAGAGGCACGGAAAGAAGATTCACTTATATATTCTCTTTACCTCCCTGAATCTCTGAGACGTGGCTATAGCATCAATTTAATTTCCTTAATTTAGCAGCCAGTAACTCATCATAAATTAGTAAGAAAGTGAAAAACACTGTTGAGTGACATGACTTATCTCATCTGCTCCCCATCTTTTCCTCCATCTCTCTTATTGAAGGCATCCAATTTTCAGAAGAATGCTGCATCCTCTCTTAAGTTACATTAAAAGTAGTGTGGATGCTGGAAATCATAGCTAAAAACTGAAGACACTGGATCAACTCAGCAGGTCGAGCAGCACCTATAGAAAAAGGAACGGAATTAGCGTTTTGTGTTTGTATGACTCTTCTTCCAGAGCTGAAGGAGGGCTGTATGGACGGGAAACGTTAAATCGGTTCCACTCTCCACAGATCCTGCCAGTCACGCTGAATTTTTCCAGCATTTCCTGTTTTTATTTATGTTTCATCTCATCTTGTGCTGACCCGCAAATATCCCAGGAGGGAAATAATGTGAGCGGTCATTCCCACGTCATGCACTGTTCAATCTGTCTGCGAAACAAGGAAAAAGCGAAACATGATTCTTTTGTCAGAGAACCCTAAATATAACTGGAACTCCATTTGTTTTAATTGTAAAATTCAGATTTAGCAGTGGGATAGTTTAACAAATCATTGATACTGCTCATCCTTGATTACAACTAACATGAATGTTTTGTTAGTCCCTCAGGGTCACTGTAAACGTATGCAATATAACAGCAATATCTTCCATTTCACAATGAGATCCGGTAACAGCCTGTAAATTCCTTCACATTCATTCAAGGAAGATTTGGTGAAAGAAACAGGAACAGACTCAGTTCGGCAGCAAGGCATACAACGTGGCAGAATGGAATAATATTTTAGATCAGTGAAAAGCAAAACAATGATTGAAGTTGTGGCAAAACGGGAAAATGTTGTTTATTTTTAAATGTCTGACATTGTGCAGTCTCCTGTAGCAGTATGCTGCCTCGTTATGAATAACTGAGAAGATTGAGCAGTGATATTCCAGGACAGGTTCGGCCCGCAAAGCGATACTGGCAGGAACAATCGATCGTCTTCTGCGTGTTGTTACGACGCTGGTGAGAGCCAATCTGCAATATCACACGCAGTATTGATCTACTGAGATAACTGGTTATATTATTGAAATGGAGGTAGTTCAGGCAAGAATTATTGGCTTTAGCCCTGCGCTGATGGAGTTATCATATGAGGAAATTTTGAGCTGTTTGCGTCCACAATCAAAGGAGTTGATACGAATAAGAGCTGGTATTAGTACAAGTATATCTTGTATTAGTGGTATTAGTGGTATTCACCTCATGAAATAATAAAGGCCATAAGGGCACTGTTTCATAATCACCTTCAGCACATTCAAACTGGGGATGATTAAGGCTATTTTCACTCCGAGAGTCGGAAATCTCTGAAATCGTCTTGGAAAGAGAAATATGGATATTGAAAATGCTCAAGGTTTGGTTAAACGGAGATTTACAACATAGCAGAGTCATGGATTATTAGGAAATCAATGGCAAATGGAGCTGAGGGCGCCTTCAAATGAGTCACGAACTGATCGTAATGCTGCACTGGCTCCTCGTGCTCTACGCCATACTTCGCCTCCTGTTTCCAATGTCCTTGTGTTCTTACCCGAACAGCTGATAGCAATTTACCCAGTACAACAAATAAACTTTTAGAATTGCCAGGATTGCATCCAAAATGGTGAATGCAGATACATGAAATTCACAAAAGTTCGAGGAAGCAAATGTTTAAGAAATTTCATACCTCACCGTATAAAACTTTTCAGTCAGCTTTAAACACATATTTACAGAAACATTGTCGATTCGAGCAGTTGTGTCAAATCGCGGGTTACAATATTAAGAACTGGACGCAATGGCTCACCGAATATTCCAACTGGCGCAAGAACAAGAAAGTAAATATCTTCTATTTGATAGATGACTGGATATTCCATTACTGTGAGGGAGACTTGCACCCACAGCTCCGGCACGCAATCTGAGCTCACCCATTCTGATGGTAATTGATATATCAAGGGTATGTTATTCCACTGAGACGGTTGTATTCCTGATTAATGTTATTAGTCACACTATGTAAACAAACACATTACATCAGCAGCTTTGACTCCGATGTAAATTGCATTGTGAAATAATTATTCTGTAGCACAATCGCATCAAAAAACAGGGCATGGTGTTATCCCTGCAAATCCCGATAATAAGGATGCAAACTATGATTGTCGAGCTGCAAGCTAACAATAAACATAGATTGAAAATTAAATTGCTGATGGTAATGTTGGCTTCGGCCGTTTAACTTAGATCGTTAATTGAGTGGTATTGGCAGAACTGGTTCAGCGTCAGAAAGCGAGAGAGAGAGAGCGAGAGAAACAGACAGAGAGAGACAGAGAGCGAGACAGAAAGATAGGAGGAAGAGAGCAGGATGGGAGTGGAGAGAGTTGAGGGTTGGGGAGATTGGTAGAGAGCCAGAATTTATTTGCGTGTTTTTACAATACGCCCGCCAAAGGTCTCTCAATTTCCTGTCCCGGCTACCTCTATATTAACATAATTTATGAGGTTCTCGAGAATGGAGAAAGCTCAAACCTTTATCATTCGCCTCATCAGCAACATCGTTCGCTTTTCAATGACCACGTTCACCTCCCTGTCTGGTGCCTCAAGATGATTATGGATTTCTTTTTCATCGATTCCAAATTCCTCTCTCGCCCGAGCTTCCAGTATCATTGCTCCTGCATCACATTTCTGAATCCGTGAAATGACCAGTTGCTTGTCCTGCTTGGGCTCATTTTCCGAATGCGAAATGTATTTGTCACATAGACTCTCTAAACCTCTCCTACAGTCCATTGCCATTTTCTATCTCTGACACCCGTCTCTTAGTTGGGCTTCCATTACTGGATTCCACTCTTACCCACCCTAACTGAAGCGGAGAACCTCCAGCACTGGCTTCTCCCCGACTTTGCAATATTACGGTCTTTGATGGGTCTCCACTTTACTTTCTAATATTTCATATTGGGGATATCATCAGCAGGAGTGTGGCTGGATTTCGTTGTACTCTAATGACATCAGCTTTTTCACTCGATGTTATTTCTCGTCAATTCGTCCCACTATCGCGGTGTAATCTGTACAACTATCAAATGTCTTTCTTGCAAGGGTCACATGTTTGTCTTTTCATCCATTGACAAGGCGGAATGCGCCACCGTCAACTCAAACAAAGCAAACCATGTATTAAAGTCACTAAATGAAATCCACATCATGTTCATTTGCTGCTAGTGATTATCAATACAATATTTGACTCCTGGTTATCTACCAAGCTCATGGGCCGCAGTTTGAAAAATGCTGCCTTCAGTGGGTTTGCTGCGTTGACTCTCAGCTCAGCCCTGCTAACATTATGCTGTTCGTCCATTTATTTATCTGGTGCAGACTCAGCTATGAAAATGTGCACCTCGGCGACATTCATCGTTCTTTCCGTTATTGGTCCAAAGCCCTGATTCCCTTATCAAGTCTTTTTTTCAGGAAATTACTGATCTCCTTAATCATCTACATTGTACGGAGCATTCTGAAAGGCACCCATTTATTCCCACTCCTTCCCTGAATTGAAAACATAGGAGGTACTATCCCTTCATACATAAAGTGCCTATTCTCTTGATGATGTAATCCGTCACATTATTGCTTCCTGATCAATCTCAGGTTTGAAATTCTCAGTTGATGGCAGAGGTTTCTGTACAGTACCTGACAACCTCTCTCCGAATCTACAGTCTCTAACTTCTGGTCATTTAGGAAATACTCTGATCCGTCTATTTTTAGTGGAAAGTAGATGACATTACACGGTAAAAAAAAATCATGCCCTGTAAGTGTCGCTGGCCAGGTCATGATAACTTGTCATTTTCGAAGACAATATAAAATAAAGTTACAATTCAAAAGAATGTGCAGCTAGACCGTGACCTTTGAGTATATATGCACTTTTTCGTGCTGATTTTGGAAAAGGGTTGAAAAGGCTTAATAGGTCATGATGTTTATAACTAGCGGGAAATGTGCGATCAATCTTCATGAAGTAATTGCCGGTCTCAAATGGGGTTTTGCATCCAATTCCTCTCCAAACTTATAAAAAAGTACAAGTGAAAGCAGTTTTAAACCAATTGAACTGAGATCAATCCCTGCGGATCAAAAGGTGCATTGTCGTTTGGTCCCGCCAGATATATTTCCGAGCATTATTTAATTGTCTTTACCTGATTGCAGCAACTATTTTGTTCAAGCCCGCATCTCAGCGGGCAATTTCGTCCATCGGAAGTACCCAAAGGCTTTTGGTCTGCGAAATTAATCATTGAACTGAATGTTGTTCTGAGCTTCTCAATATAAATAGTTTTTTTTAACTGTATAAATCCACGCTTTGCTAAAATTATTCCATGTTAATGGCTGATTGAATTGTGTGTTTTTTTCAGTCACCTGGTTTTAATCCTTTTCTGATACTTGCATTTTTTGGCCACGATTTAAGATTTAATCGCTATTCTTTCCGAAATCACCTTTGCCAAAGCTGTATTTGAACAGGGGATAGGCCACTACTATTCTCAATCAGGGAAGCATGTCTAAATGTGGACGTGGCTGAAATATGCCCGTGAATAATGATTTATCAGCACTTTCGCAGATAATGAACATATATGCTCCTCTCCATTTGCACGTTTTCTCAATATTAACGCTTAGTTTATGTTGAATTAGCATCACGACTCACAGTGGAGAATGTGCTGTAATGCCCAATCCCACTGTTCCCGAGCCGCGAGAAATGCGATAAGTTTGAACGAACCACCAGGATTCCTCAATTCTAACGAACTCATCATTTTAGGTTAACTGAGTACGAGCACTAGGTTTGTAAAACGTTCGTAAAGAAACAGTTTAGTGACCAAACTGTCGTTGACCAGTGGCAGAAGAATGAAATATGAGCTACCAATTTATAACTCTGGAACCTAAAATGAAACTCATTTAAAAACCCTATACAATCACATACAGGACACATAAGATACACACAAATAAAACATGGGATTTAAAGGTTGAATAAAACAGCTAGTCCATGCAGTCTATGGGGTTTAGGTACATCCACAGTGCTGATAGGAATGGGGTTCCAAGATTGGATTCAGATAAACTGAAGGAAATGTGGCATATTTACAAGTCAAAATAAAATGCTGCAGTTGCTGGAAATCTGAAAAAAAAACAAGAATTGCTCGAAAAAAACTGAGCATGTCTGACAACATCTGTGGAGAGGAAGACAGGGTTAACGTTTTGAGTTCGTTTGAAGTTAAGTCATCCGGACTCGACACGTTAATGCTATCTTTATTTCAATATCAGGCTGCTGAGTGACTTGGAGGGGAATTTCCACGTGCTGGTGTCCCCATCTTATCTGCTGCCCTTCTCCTTGAAGATGGTAGTGGTCATGTGTTTGGAAGATGCTGTCTAAGGAGCCGTGGTGAATTCCTGCTGTGCACCTTGTTGATGGTACACACAGCTACTAATGTGCTTGGATGGGGGAGTGAGAGATTATTTGTTGTCGCTGTGCTAATCAAGCGTGTTGTATTGCCCTAGACTATGTGATGCTGCTTGAGGTGAGGGCAGAAGGACAGTTCACTGTTCAGTCAGTGCGAGGGAGTGAGATGAATAACAGGTGGCCCAGCCAATGGGAGGAGAGAGATGTCGGTGTCGGGGACTTTGTTCCCTAACCTGTGCTAGGAAGGAGGGATTGCTACATAGAGAAGACTGATGCCATTGTGGGAGGCTGAGATCTCTGTCCGAATAACGCAAGGGGACAGCTTGATTGGCAGGTGGACCAGGGACAGATGTGAGGATGGACGGATCGATTGCAATCAGTTTCATGAAGTGGGATACTGTCCAGGTCATATTGGCAAAAGGTAGGTGAGCGATACTCACTGTCGATGCCAGGGGACAATATGATGAAGATGGTTTGGACTAAGTGGGTGTGCTGGTTCATGTGCAATGAGAGCGAGGGAGCAAACTGATCGTGAGACTTACCCAGCTAAATGCAGCGGGGTGATGCTGGCGAGGGTGATGGTGAGGTTGAGGGAGACAAATGGATCACTGTCAAATCGGTGTGATTGGACGCAGAGAGGTGGGAATACCATTTCAAAGGCAGCAATTCTGGGTCCTGACTTCTCAAAAGTCCGTGGGTTTTGAGGGAGCACGAAATGGGCGGATGGAACGGCCAATGAGTGGCGAATGCTGAAAGATGTGGGGGATATTGATTGCCAATGGGAGAGAGTTTGATAGAAGATTTGCAGCTAGGCCGGCCAATAGGAGGGGATCGATGCCGGAGGTGGCCCGACAGCTCAGGTTCCAATCGTTGTTAGAGAGCAGAATTATAGACAGATGGATCAGCTAATGAGAGAGGAGTGATAAGGGGGAAGGTAGCTTGTGTCCAGTCGCTGCAAGGGATAACAATTTCTAAATGCCGATTTTTAAATAGAATAGATTACTATAGTGCGATGTGCCCCCCTGTATCTGCTGCCATAATGACATCTCCTGCTGTGTTAGCAAATTGAGGTCACCACCAGCTCTGTTATCGTCATCATGCACTGCCAACTCTGCTCTTGCCATATTGGCTCCACCCCACTCTGATACTATAGTGACATCCCCAGCTCCTCCCTGAAACCACAGTAACCACCATATGTTTGCGCAGCATAGCACAGCTCTGTTCCCAAAGCGACAGTCCAACTCCAGCCCTGTTTTCATAGTAACGAGCCCGGTTGCAATAGTTGATAATTAAGCAAAAGTCCCCACTTTGCTTTTATGGCGACAGCCCCGTCTGGCGATTGTAATTGACTCTAGGAAATGTTGTAAACTGCCATTGACTTTATTCTTCAGATCATTGAACGAATTTAAGGATTGGGGTAGAGGGATTTTTCAGCCCTGAGTTCAAATGCTCTCTGAACTTTTCAGGGACAAGGCATAATTAGACGTGTTTGTGTAGCATTAAACCGAATAAACGCACAGAATATCCCATCCATACGTTCATATACCTCAAATGCCACATCCGGAACAAACTGGAATGAACTATTAATGTTGACCACAACGACTGAAATTGGCCGATATAACAAATAGCAAAATGACCGATTTCCTTCAGCTCTCCGTGTCTGGGTCGCTGCCACTCTCGCCGCTGCTATGAGTCCGCGACCTCGTGCGGGCTTTGTGTTCAGTAAAACGTGTCTACGGTGTAAATATTGCGCAGCACAATGAGGAAAAATGGGATCGACTGAGTCAGAATTTGATGGAGGAACCCGATTGTTCCCCAGGCTGGAGAAAGAAGAACATCTACTAATACAGCACAATACCAGGATCCGTTCGACAGTACATAGAGACCTGATAACATTCGATACCAGAAAATGTTCTTTAAAAAGCTCAGCATAGCAACTATTCCCAGAGACACAGTTGCAGTTTTCTTCGTGAAATATTTACATTTCAGGTTCTGGCAATAAATGGCCACAAATCGATCAAAGGTGAAAGAAATAGTGAACCAGACAGAGCAGTCCGTGGCTGCATAAAGCAGGACATAATGGATAATACGCACAGAGTTGGAATAAAGGAAATAAAAATTTTCATAATAGACAATCGGAATATGCCTCAGTATAGGGTCGAGGTTCACAACAAGGAGATCCACTGCTGCCATGGCCAAAGTGAAACGTGTGACACAATTAGAGACACAATTTTTGGCGACTGAGGATCACTATCGTTAACATGTTGAAGGACAGGAAGTTAAATAAATATTAAAAATATACATCAGGCATGAGCGAAAATGTTTTTTCGATTAAATATACATTTGGGATTGAAATATGTTACTCTATCCAGTGATATCATGAGGTAATTGGACATGAAAGAACCAATGTGAGGCGCTGTGATATGGTGTAAAGCAGGGTTCATCAAATGGCAAAAGCTGGGGGTGATGAGCGAGGGGATGCAGGTCTCCTGGGGAGCAGGGGTAACGCCGGATATGTGAATGATGGATGTGATGGGAAAGGAGCGGATTAGAAGTGTTGCAGTAATTACATGGGAGCCCCGGGTTAAGGGATTAAGGAGAGGATCCTGGAATGAAGGAGGGAAGTGAGGCGATGGGCCTTGAGCCTATGAAAGGGGGAAGTTGCGTGGGGGCTGGGGAGAGATCGAGATGCCATGGAATCTTTCATGAAGGATAGAGTGTGAACCAGGTCGCTGTTGTAGCAGCAGGTGATGGGTAGCCAATGGGAATAATGAGCACTGGATATGAGGAGTTGATGCGAGGTGTGGGGGAATGGTGCGTGAGTGCTTCTGACGTAGGGAGCATATGGGTGGTTTGGGCCAAGGGCGAAGAACGAGCCTTGGAGGGGACATTGGCGATGACAGCTGTGATGGAGTAGTAGGGGGCCTGGCGTGCTCGATGTGGGAGTGATCGGAGGAATGTGTGGGACAGTTGAGTGGTGGGGTCTGTGGCGATGCCAATTCTGACTGGTGGGCCTTTAGTGCATGTGGATAAGCGAACGCCACATTAGGTCAAGGGGGTGATGGTAATTGGAAGTGGAATTGGAACTACATAGCAGGCAGCATGATGTCAATGATGGAGAATTTTCTATAAGACATTATCCTGGGTAAAAGTATTTGTTGCTTTGAAAATCAGGGTTTTTAAAAAGCAAACAGCACATGCATGTTCTTGGAAACAAGTCTGATTAACGTGCTGAAATAACTGTAGGAACTAATGTAGAGAGCTGGTGAGAATGAAGCGGATGAATTTAGGTGTTTGGACTTTCAGTGTAGCCCAGGGTTATTTCATGTACTTGTTTAAAACGATGAATTGAAAGAACAGTGACAATATGTACATGCCACTTGTTAAGAAACAGAATGCAAAAAATAACATGAAGGTTGTTCAGATTGGAGGCGAGTTGATATTCCCAGGAAATAATATTGGGGGCAATATTGTTTTGACATAAAAGGCATCGACGTGAATATACAGCTTTTTCATGTTTGCAGATAGTCCACTCTTGGGAAATACAGTTAAAGGTGAGCAGGATAGCAGCAGATTTTGGGAGGGCACAAGCCGATTGGTGAGGGGAAAAGGCACTGGGATGAATAAATTTCACTCAAAGAAATGTGAAGCAGACAAGTGGGACTATTAGTAAAATATCATTATGGAGAAGTACGTATCTGAAGGTGAAATGCTAAGTCTATAACTTAATTGAAAACAAAAATACATTTCTCTTGATAGATGCATGCAATGGAAAAGACAATGAATGCAAAGTAATACATTAAAACTTTCTTGGAATTCCTCAACAGAAGCATTGTTTCAAATTCTGGGCATCACATTTTTGGGCGGATGTCAGGCCCTTGGGGAAGGTACATGGAAGATTTACTCGAAATTGATGTGGTGCTTCATCCGCAGGGGGAGACTGGAAACGCCGTGGTTCTCTTCTGCTAGCAGATCAGAGAAAGGGGAGGTTAAATAGAGACACCTAAAATCATTATTTGTTTTGATATAGTAAATTATCAGAAACTCCTTCCACTGGGATATTTGTCAGTAACCAGAAGAAACCGTTTTCAGGCTTTTGATAGTGAACCAGAGGGAAGATGAGGAGAAAGTTTACAACATGAATTGTTCTAATCTGCAAAGCAGAGTGCCTAACAGGTGGAAGCAGATGCAATAACACCAATCAAATTTAAATTGGATCAATGCTTGTGGCGGGCACTTGCAGATATAATGTAAAATAGCAGGACAGATGCGAAAACATGGATAGTACATTTCATTAAAAGGTAATTGCGCAATGGGCCAATGCACTTTCCTTAAGCTAACTGATTCAATGTCACTGCGAGCAAACGAAGAAAATGAATACATATCTGCTGGAAAGATTAACTTCCAGCATCGTTTGAGACAGAAGCTTGTCTTACGTGTATCAGATACGAATTAGTGCGGACAAGCTGGCACTAAAGCCTGGTCAGCGGAACAAGCTGTTCAAAGGAGCATGAGGCCTTCTTCAGGTCAAAGACCTCAACAGGTTTGAAGCATTAAAGCACAAGAACGTCATTGCTGTTCCTTTATCATTTCTATTTTTTCTCAGGATGTGGGCGTTGCAAGGTCCATATTCCTTCCTCATCCATAGTCACTATGAGAAAAATGGTGGATCTTTATCCTGAACCAGTGTAGTACTCCCTTAACAAACCCATGCTGGTCTTCACTCATTAGCCTGTATTGGGCCTAAGCCCATGTAAGGATCGGGAGCTCATGCACCCCTTTGAGGAAGGAATCACTGGCAGCAAGAATGTGTTGTGAATAGACTCCACTGAGACCAAGTTAGGTCAAGTTTATCAAGTTCTCTGATGAACAACGCCATTCAATTGGGTGTTGATTTATGCATCCACATGGGTTATACAACCTCTTTAAGTATGTGGACGGTAGAAAGCTTGAATGGTTTCTCTTTCAGCTTTGGCCTTATTGGTCTTTGAACACAAATCAAACCTCCCTCCCACAGCAGCACCCTCCGGCCCCCAGCCCAACACACACACTCTCTCTCTCTCTCTCCCTCTCTCTCTCTCTCCCTCATTCACTTTCTTTAATTTTTCCCCTTCTCTATCCCAAAGAAAGATAATCTGAACGCAACTTTTGTCCCGTTTGTTATCCAATGAAACTCTCCCTTTCTCAAACAACATCAGCCCAGCCCAGTCTGTAAGGATGCGTTCCCTGAAATAACCGATTTTGCTTCCGCTTGTGTCATTATGCCACTGGTCGATGTATGATCTGTTCTCTTTGTGTTCTATTACCTCACAATTTGCAATTCCTTTAATTTCAGTGTCTTATTCAAAACCAAGTGCCCTGATCAATCGTCTACACTGCTTCGTGTCTAGTTGAGAAAAGGAGGCACAACAACACAATTCCATTCAATGTTTCAGTACATAAACAGGGATGATTATGGACGAGTCTTGGACATTGATTGAAAAAGTAATTCCGTGATTTTTTCCCATGATGGACCTAAAAACCGGCAATGCGACCCTCTTATTTACTGACTTCCCCTTCCGCCCTGTAAATAATCCGGCAGGACACAATCCGATTGAGAAATATGTCATGGGCAAGAGGCAGAGAACATCGCAACGGTTTGTCTTCACATGACCCTGGAAGCAGTGGTGCAGATGACAGGGGCGCCGCTTTCTGCACTTTCCTACACATCCCCGATAAAGTTTAGACTCGGTTGGAGCCTCAGGCGATGTATCATATTTCACTCCTGTTGCAGGTCATTTATCATTGCAACAGTATTCGCCCAGAAAACACGGAGGCGGATCTATACCTCATCAAATTCTCAGAAGCGGTTTGGCAAGTCTCACCATAGCTGGTACATCCGATCGTTTTATCTGAAACCCAGCAAGGAAGATTTCATTAGTTTATATTTCTGGGTGCTGGAATGTAGGGAGAACAGCAGGGCTAAACAGGCCTCCTCTGTCATTGTTATACTCACCTGAGGGTGATTCGGACGGTGCTGTTGGTAGTTTCCTCCATCATGTGTTTATCTAGCTTGCACTTGAATAAATCTATACTCTTCAAATCACCTGATTCTCGTGGTGACGAGTTTCAAATTCTAAATTAATCTTCGCACGAAACATAAAAACTTAAAATATAGCAACAGGAGTAGACTATTCGGCCCTTCCAGACTGCTCTTCCATTCAAAATGATGATAGCAGATGCTGTAATGCAACGTCTTACTCCCTGTCTCTCCCCATCCAGCTTGATGCATTTAATGTACAGAAATAATTCCATTTCCTCCTTTAATATATTCAGTGAAATGCCATCCACAGCATCCTGTTGCCGAGAATATTACAGGTTCAGGACAATCTGAGTGAAACAATTTGCCCGTCATCGCATTCCTGAATGGCCCACCCCGTATACTCAGATGGGGGTCCCATGTTACAGACGCCCTCGGCCAGAGCGAAAATGCACCCCCACCCCCCACCTCCACCCCCAACTACGCACCTACTCCGCCCAGCTCTATCAGAATTATATCCGCTTAAAAAAGATTACAGGTCATTCTTCTAACCTTCACTGAATACAGGCCGAGTGGAGCCATTCGCTGCTCAAATGCCAATCCTGCAACTCCAGTAATCATTCCGGTGAACCTTCGCTGCACTTCCCTCTGTGCCAAATATATCCTTTATTAGCTGAGGGGAATAAACTGCGAACAATATTCCAGGTATTTTCTCAGAGAGGCCTTGTACAACTGCCGTCAGACATCATTGCTCTTTATTAAGTTGATTATTGGATTCATCCGTGAATCTGTTGTATTTTGGACATTAGCTTTGGCAGCCTAGCAAACAACAGGAACATATTTTCTAGATTGATCCTATCAGAACAGTCTGTAGAATTCACAACAAAAACGTCTATTTATATGTCATTGATGGCCGAGTGTAGAGTCCAAAAGTGCTTTGCAGGAAAACTATGAATATAAAGAATGGCAAGTGATGAAAACATTTTCCCAATGCTTTTGGGATTAAGTAGCATATTTTGGAGAAGAGAGAGGTGGACAGGCAATTCCAATTTGTATGGTCCCACAGGCAGCCGAAGGCACAGCAGCCAATGGCTGAGCGATGGACATCGGAAGATAATGACAATGCCAGGCCTGGATTGGCACAGAGATTTCGGATAATTGTGTTGTGGAGGAAATTCGATACAAAGAGGGGCCCAGCAATGTAGGGATTGGAAAACAAATATGCAGCTTATAACATCGAGGCATCCGGATCTGGATAAGGCAATAAATGTAGTTTCTGAAACTGTGTCAGCAGCTGCCTCTAAATCCATCGACTCAGACAACATCAAACCCACAATAATGAAGAATTTGTAATAAAATTAGGGAGATGGGATTTGAAACTTAACTGGCTAAGTGACTCTCCGCTGTCTCCACAGACAGGCAGTGAGCTTTTGCTTCATATTCAGGCACATCTCACTCTTTTCTATTAGCTAACGAATGTTGACAGAATGGCGACTGGTGACAGCACGGTTCCGTATCAGAAGCAAATACTTAACCATCCACTAACCACGTGGATTTAGAAATATTTAACGGAGAGATAACATGAGTGGAAGATAGCGAACGGGATGGATGAAGAAGGAGGCGCAAATGATGATTTAGAGGAGCAGAGTGAGATAGAGAAAGAGAAACTTAACATAAACTTAGACAGGAAGGGAGGAGAGTATTAAGAGGAAAGGGATGGAGAGGTGCAGAGAGAATTATGAAAAAAAAAAAATTACATTTTTATGCCGTTATTCGCAGCGTCAAATCTTACCGAAGATTTCCCCAGCCAATGTTAGGGTGTCATCAATGATGCAATGTAGAAAGTGTGATAGTCAATCGGTGTACAAAAATCTCCCACTGAAGAGGTAATGACCTGATCATCTGCTTCAGATATGTCAGAGGGAGAATTAAATTCCCCAGCCAAGTATTCTGCCCACAGACCCTGTGGGCTGTCTTAAGAGTGTGGGAGGTTAGGTAACCAGAATATACGCAATAAAGATAATTGGAAAATAAATAAAGTGGGAAGATGACAGGAATTTCATTTTACACAATATTAGTTCATTTAATCTCAGCCAATGATGTTTATAAATCGTTATAAATCGTTAAGCATTATTCGGACTTATTCATGGAGATCAATTAAAAAACAATTTTGAAAAAACATTATATCGTTGATTACAGTCACTGCTGGTCTCGGTTCCCGTACTCTTTTAATATGACCAAGATGAAAACAATCCCCAGCGTGTGTGTGTGTGTGTTTGTCTGATAATCAACTACAGGATGTTTTCTAACCCCATATAAAGAGCGTCCATATTCCAATCATCTCATTGTGACTCTGAGGAACCAACTTTTCACGTTGAAAAGGCTGCTCTTGGTTTTTGGTGTCGTGGTGATGATACAGTCCTTTACTTTCGGATGGTTAGTGAACCCTCCGGAATTGGCAGTTCAGTATATCTCTCAGTATACAACACATGGCGCTATTGATAGGAACTGGCGGAGACATTCTGCACCCCGGGGCCCCTCCGACATAGAATTGAATGTTTGTTGATCTGCACCTTACCTCCCTTTACCCAATTTGTTGCTGTACAGTGAACATCTTTTCCTCAATAGACCCAACAATCTCTCTGCCGTGTAATTGTAAAATATTGAACTGTGCATTGTTTGAATTATCCCACTATCTCCCGCTTTTCCCTGCACTTCACTGTCGCTACTCTCTCTCTCTCCTTCCCCCCCCCCCCCCCCCCAACCCCCCACCTCCATAGTGGAGGCCCTCGGAGACAGCAGCCGAAAACGTAGTGTTATTAGCCACAAGTACGGCGCTAAGCCCTACCTCAGCACTACACCCGTCAACTCCTCCACAGTCTCTCCAAAGCCAGATTGAATATCGACCATCTAATAGTGGATTAGAAGTATTTGCTTCAATTAACTATCACCAAAATCACCCAGCAATTGGTAATATCGAAGGTGAAACTTGGTGTCATATTTGACCTCAAAATGTGATTCATGCCACATATTCTATGTCATGCAAATGACCAAACTGTTGGACCTTCGTAACAGCGCGTGCCTACCGGCCTCAGTTCATCTGCTACTGAAATCCTCTACCAGACATTCCTTAAATCCGGAAATGTCTATTCCAACGCGATCCTGACTGGTCTCGCACTTTCGCACCTCCATAAACAATGCTCCATTTGAAATGTTGCTAAGTTTGTCCGGACTTTGGCGGCTCTGTCTTTCGCTGCCTGGGCCCTTAGCGCTTGAATTCCACACCCCCGCAACCTAAATTGTTCCACCTCTTGTTCCTCCTGTAAGACGCTCCATCAGCACTATGACATTTAGCAAATACATTGTCATCCGTCCCATGTCTCCGCCTGTCGGCCGATGGCGACATTGCTTCGAGGAGACGGCTGTGAGGCACCTCAGGAGACTTTAGTAGGATAATGGCGCTATTTAAATATAATTTGTTGTTGTACATTACATAGAAATTTTTGAAAGTATGGGTGTCTGGAAGATGTTTCCATTGTTTTTGGGTGGCCAAATCGAGGGCTCTTCAATGTAAGTTTGTCACTGATGTATCCAAAAGAGTGTTCAGAAGAAGCATCTTTACCCAGAGAGCGGTGAGAATGTCCAGCATGGGGCTACAGGGAGTCGTTGTGGTAAGAAACGTTGATGTATTTAAGGGGAAGCTGGTTTAACAGGATTGGGAAATGCACTTCTATGCAATAAAAGCTCCTGATCCGCCTCACATGAGTGAAATGCTGACATACGCGGCTTGTTAATGTGTTGATATTCTCCCTCTATGCCCCACCCAGAACAATATGCTAATGAAATATCCTTATGAACGTTTCAGACGAGAATTTCGGATGCAAGCGCTTTGGTGGAAAATGTCGATTCATGCCTTGCTCGACAGGCCAGATTCAGCCGACTAATTGATTGTGTGCACCCAACCAATCGTGCTGCAAGGAGAAATGATCTACATCAGGGTGGATATATGGAAACTCATCCCCGATGTCGTCGATAGCATTTAACTTTAACTCAGGCTTCGTTTGGTTGTGGAGGCTGGCCGAATCCTGGCTCCTGCCCCATTCCTTTCTGAATAATGTGAAAAAACCTTGATGCATTGATAACTATATCTTAGTTGTCTCTATTTCTCATTCAGTTGGAGTGTCACCATATTCACTGGGAGGGCAGTTCAGATAAGGGCAGGGCCACATTGACACCTTGTAATTCCAAGGTACTCATACTCAAAGAATCGCACCTTACATACAATTTGCCAGACTCCTCCATCAACATCCCCGGTAATGTCCTGCCCCATGGAAGGACTGATTTACCAGATGTGACGGGACAGTGGCGTACGTTCAGGATGTTTACTAGTGCTGCTGGGAAGGGTTTAAAATAGTTTTGCGGCAGCCTGTTAACCTGATGGTAGATTAAGATTGGGAAAAGTCGGAACTGGTAATGGAAGGCAGAAAATCAGTGAGTGAGTCTGGACGGCTTGGAAAACCAAATCATTCCTATTACAGAAACATAGCTTAAAGAGGGAGAGGAGTTTGAGCTCAACATTCCTCTCAAAAGGTTTATAAGATGACATGGAGAGGGGGAGAAAAATGGACGAGGTGGGAATTTTTGTTCTGCAAGCAATTACAGCTGTGAGGAGGGATGGAAAGATTACCATCTAAGGCCACATCGATTGAGTTCAGGAATATAAATACATATGTATAACAGACGCACTTACTGGGAGTGTAACATCTACCCGAAAAATGCCAGGGGGATATAGAATGGACATTGTATAGGAACATTATTTTTCTCTTTATTTATTTGTTTGTATATTTGTTTGTTTGTTTATTTTTCTGGTTTTTATGAAAAGCATTAAGTGAAACATCATGACCCATAACTTGTAGCGTTAGCTTTCGACGATAATTTGGTGCTATTTTTTGTGCTGATCCTGCTCTTTTCGGACTTTTCTCAAGAAAGTTTTTAAATCGTGTTGTGTGTTCGTGATTCTTCCAGTAAATGAAAACACAGATTTTTCTGGACCAGTTAGCAATCTCTATGGGGATTGTAATTCTCTCTCTTTCTCTATTTCTCTCTCTCTCTCTCTCTCCCCCTCTCGCTCAATTGTCCCTCTTTCCCTGTTTCTCTCTATCTTAATATCTTTCTAATTATGTCGCTCCCTTTACCTCTCTCAACCCCTTATCAATCTCACCACGTCTGTGTCTCGATTACTTTCTCTTGCTCTTTTTCCCAATCACCCTCTCCCCCATAGAATCATCGATTGGTACCCGAACAGAAGGAAAGTAATTGTCCCTGGTTCCTGAGCGGCCTCTCTGCGAGAGTCTCTCACAGAATCTCTATCCGCCTCATTTCACCGTCGCCCTGCATATCATTCCTCTTCAGATACTGATTGCCAGGATGTAATCTTCCTACTCCTGCCTATCAGCCATTTCATTCCAGATACTAAAAGCTCCCTGTGTAGAAACAGATATTTCCCTGTTATCGCCATTTATTCTTTTGAAAACCTGATTACATTTCAGCCCCCTGAAATCAGTTACCCATTATCCCTCTCGTTCCCCATCCATCTTTTGTGATCTCCCTCCTTCTCTCTCTCAACCTTCCATATCCATTTGCCTAGATGGCTAAATATTTCGGATGATAACGCTGCTGCATATTTGTTTCTGTGCTGTTGCCATTCTTTATGAGGCATTTTCCTTCCTAGTTTATAAATACCCTCCGTCTGGGCTGGAAGCTCACGGTTTACTTCCCATCTCCAGGTCATCTAGTTTTTGAAAGGAGTGCTTATGGCGACGTTCAAACATTGATACCTAAATTGTTAATCCTTCCAGCTCTTGCATGCTATACCCCGAAGCTGGTTGGGAGGAAAGTACAGAGGGAGGTGAGGTTGGTGGGGCGTGGACTCTGTTTTAGGGAATGTGTGAAACAAACAACCCCGTGTGACACCCTTCAACAGGATGTGAGCAACAATTTGCCCTTGAAAGTGAAAAAGCATTAGACTGTCTGTCTGAGGGGGGAAATCAGGTCTTCAGTCCTGCTGTAAGGAGGTTCTGTTCATTGAATTCAAGTCATTTGATACCAGCGGAGTGAATTAAATTGGCTAAATGCCGGTACCTGTGATTTTGGAGACCTCAGGAGAAGGCCGAGAAACATCATTCACTTGACACATCTTTCTGGGCATATTTCGAACACATCAGCCTTGGTTTAAATGCTGTTGAGTTGGACACGCCCATCACCCAGGGTGGAGATAGGCCTGCAGACCTCTCCTCTGGCAATTTATTTCTTCGATGTGGAGACCACTAGATGTGGCTAAGCTCCAGATCTCTGCCCTGAACCTTTGATTTTTGGATCACAAGACACTGCCAATGACGTGCTGATAAGGTAACATATATTTCTTCATTGTGACTTCAACAGCTTTGAACCTTGCTGTTTCGGGAGGCCTGTTGCTGTTTCCCACACCTATCCCGCATTCTGCATTGAACCATGGCTGAACTCTTCGCTTCCTGGTAATGATATTTGGGGTATATGCCTGGTCAAGAGCTTAGAAATTGTGGCTGTGTACAGTTCCGCTGCTCCTGAAAACCCAGTGTCCCACGGAAGCCCAGTTCCGAACTGCTGAATCTGATCTAAAATGATCGTATTTTACAGTGTGTCCCCCATGTGGTGACAAAAGCTCAGCTTCAATGAACTGTCTGGTAATCACTCCAACTAATACTGTCAAGAACACGAATCAGTGACAGGCACATCGTTGAGGGTGAGATCAAGAAGCACCTGACATAGATCAACTTTGACAGGTTATTTACATACTTGTTTCCGCGAGGTGTGATTATAGCGTTTGTTGGTCTTCCCTATTGCCCTTAAGTAGTTGATCATGAGACGCCTTCTAGAACCATTACAATCTATTTCATTTGAGGCTGGGCAAACTTGTCCGTAGTGGTGCTCGGTGTCATACTTGATAATTGCCATTCGAGACTGACATCCAGGGTGCATTTTCCGCAGTCATTCGTTCTTTCAAGTGATTTATAAGATGGTGTTGGGGGCACGGGCCTAAATATTGATCTGCCTAGGGAGACAGGGAGATGGGATGAAGAAGGAATGTTCCTTTCCCGTGTTTGCCCTGTTGCCGTTTGAGATACCATAGCGCTTGCAGTCAATGTTGGGGCCTTTCAGTGCCAGCCACTCTCGACTGTTAGCCACTTCACCAACATCCCTAGACTATCTGTTCTGCAAGTATGAGTGGACGTATGAGGCATGGAGGAAAAAGAGCCTCGGACATTGGTTGGAAGTTGTGTTTTCTGCGCGGATGACTATATTGGCGCTGCAAGATATCAATGTAGCCCTGCCATTTTCTGACCTCCCTTCCAACACAGTCAATATGGCAACACAGCGATCGAAATAAGACATCTTGCTGGACAAAAAGCAGTGTGCAATGCACTGAATTTTATTCACATTTTTCAGGAACCGAGGAGCAATGGGTAATCAGATCTGAGCAATTTGGCAGATCATGAATTGCAGAAATTACGGTGAGCTTCAGCCAAGGCCTCAGCCGCCTCTCAAATGATAAACATTTAGTTGTGGCAACTCACTTACTCTTGCAGCAGACAAATGTAATAAAACATCACTGTCTGAGGCGGGTCCCGCCTGCCTTACAGTCGTCTAGACTGCATCTCCCTTCAATCAAGTCACATTCCATGGTGAGGCCTGGCGTAGTGAAAGGAAAAATTCATTGATGACCATCATTGTTCCAAGTGGACTAACCGTGGAATGTTGAAACCGGAACAGTGAACAGTGTTCTTAGTGTGATCTACCCGAGGGATATGTAGATTACTTCTGGGCACTTTGCTCCAAGAGAAGTCTAAGCATGTGATACGTATACCGTGACTGAGCACAGCGAGAACGGAAACAACTTGTATCGCCCCTTCAACATCTCGATAATATGCGGGGCACTCAGCAGGAGCATAATGAAAAAATAATATCCAGAGAGCTACATACTCATGGGTGTTTGGGGGAATGCTGAAGAATCTGACCCCACCCGCAGAAGGCACAGCCGTCAATGAGGAATCGATTGAAATCAGGACATACAGAGTCAGGCAGAATTGGGGGACCAACTTATCTCGCAGGGTTGTCAGACTAGAGGAAACCATACGATGGTGAATAGGGTACGTGTTGAAAACAGGGTATAGAGAGAATGTAAAATATCACCAAGGGACAGCATGTGAATGAGACACATGAGGGGGCTACGGGCAGATGCCTTGATGTTATTGATGGTTACTGGACAAGCCCACTATAAATAAAATGCAATCAATACTTTATTTTTGAAAGGGGCCAAAACAGAAATTGATAGGTTTACATATTGAAAGGTTTTTAATTGTTAAGGAAACAAATTAGAGTAATAGCAGTCAGCACACATCAGTCAGGTGTCATTTGCGTGTAGATACAGGCTTGAGACGCTGAATGTTCATCTCCTGTTCCATTTACATTTAATATTGAACTGAAGCGGCTAATGTGAAATACACTCACCTCCTGTAGTATAATGACCGTGGCTATAAAGCGCCCCTGCCAGGACCGTGAATCCAAGAGCAAAAAACGGAGCTTTCCACATTATTTGAGCTCCTCAGAGTAAAAATGAGAAAGCAGGAGTACAAATGCTTTTTATAGGAACTGAGCGACTGTTCTGTATTTAATAATATCATGCGCTAAATGCAGATTTCCTCCACTTTGTGCATGTTAAAGATGCAGACTCCCAAGCTACATACTTGTTAATCAATAGAGAGACAAATCTGTGCAATGATTGACCTTGTGAAGATTTAATATAATTCTGAACGGTGTTTTAAGTAAGAAGCAAACTGAAGAGAAAAGCACGATTTTGTCCATTTGGTCCATTGAGCCTCTGCTGGATGTTTGATATAGCTACGGAATCCTGCCCACTCGATCTTTTCACTTTCCCCATTGCTCTGCCATCGCTGTTTTTCCCGTTCAATTATGTCCACAACTCCTCGTTTTTAATTCACCATTGTATCTTCCTCCAATCCCCTTTCAGGAAGCATCTTACAGGTCATATAGACAGGCTGTGTAAAAATACATTTTCCCACATCTGCCATCGGGTTCCTCTGCCAATTATTTTAATGTGTTTCTCCCGATCATCCAAAACCCCACTCTGGCTGCCTCTATTGTCAGAATAAATGTAACTTTCTCCCTGTGGCCCTGGGAGCGATATTGATCAGTTCAGAAGTATCAGTAAAACAGATTCCCTGGTTATTAAATCGCTGATGAGTTTTGGAGCTTGTAAATATTGACGTCCCCACAGGAGTAGATCATTGTCTGTTCCAAGCTTTGGGACAGCCCGAGCTGGGGAAGGATCTGCAGGGATTTACCCATTTCAATAGTTCATTTTTTAACATTTTCCGACATCTCTCTCTCCCTCCCTCTCTACCTGTGCTTTTATCTCCCTATCCGTTTCCAGACCAGTCTCTCTGCCTCTCTCTCTGTCAGTACTTCCTCTCTCTCTCTCTGGATCTCCCCCTCTGCCCTGTCTCTACCTCTTCCTTCGCTCTCTCTCTCTGTCTCGATGATTTTCTCTTGCTCTGTCTCACTCCTTTAGTCTGTTCCACCATTTATTTTATCGTCCTTTCTGCATCTGATCCTCCATCTTCATTTCAGTATCTTTCTGTCACGTATTATAAATTAGCACGGATAGGTATATATTTCGAATGTTATTAAGATTTATTTTTGTTAAATATTTGCCTCTGAAAAGGAACTGCGCTGTCACCAGTCGCTTTCCTGTCTTGCACCGTTCAGCAAGGTCCGGGGAATGAGCAGCCCCTGAATATAAAGCAGCATTTCACTGTCTGTCTGTGGGATCAAAGCGCAAATAGTCAACACCTGAATGTCAAAATCACGTCATTTTAATACATTTATTACATGTAGGTGTTCTCGGAGTGGAATATATACACATATAAATATACAAAATCAAACATGTGAACATTTTAGTAAGCCTATGGATGTTTTCTCAGTCATGGAGCGTTAGCGACGCTGGCTAGGCCCACATATTAGATTGACCATCACTATTTGCCCTTGTGAACCTGGTGGTCAGCCGCTTTCCTGAAACACTGCAGTCCATGTGATTTAGGTACAAACACAGTGTTGTTGAGGAATTTGCAGTCAGGTACCTATAACATTTTCCTGGTGGAAGTTGCTGGCCCTATGTTCAGCGTCCGGAGTTGTTTTATTTTTTTTATCGAGCCCCTGTCTCTTTAACTTGGACCATTGAGTTATTCACCATTCTCTGTGTTCACGCAGATATGCATCCTCGTCCACCAAACTAGCCCCTATGTTCACTCACCTCCACTGCAAAACCTCCCCCAAAGACGCTAATTGTCTCCCAACACTGGCGGCTCTTGACCGGCCAAATTCTTCCCAATTTCCTCACCAACCCGCACCACTTTTCATTTCCTCTGATCAGAACCTCGACCAAAATGGCCTTGGGAGCAACGAATGCAGTCGACTAAATTGAGGGAAGTGCAAGTGAATTGCTGCTTCACTTGAAAGGATTGTTTTGGCCCTTGGACGGTGAGGAGAGGGGAAGTAATGGGGCAGGTGTTGCACCTTCTGCGATAGCATGGGGATGTGCCGTGGGAGGGGGTTGAGGTGTCGAGGGTGATGGAAGAGTGCACCAGTGTGTCCCGGAGGGAACTATCCCTGTGGAATGCCGCCTATGGCATTAGTCTACTGCATTTGTTGCTCCCAGTGCAGGTTTCCTCTACATTGGATAGACAAACGCAGACTGGGTGACCGTTTTGCAGAACACCTTCGGTCTGTCCGCAAGCATGGCCCAGAGTTGCCTGTCACTTGACATTTCACCACTCCACCCTGCTTTCATGCCCAGATGTCAGTCCTTGGCCTGCTGCATTGTTCCAGTGAAGCTCAACGCAAACTGGAGGAACAGCAGCTCACCTTCCGACTAGTAACTTTACAGCCTTCCAGACTGAATGCTCTTTTCAACAATTTTAAATCGCAAACTCACTCCTCCATCCTCACCCCCTTTCCGATCCCCCCTTTTTTCCCAATAATTTAAATAGAATTTTATTTTCCCACCTTTTTCCAATATTTTAAAATGTATTTCCATCCATGGTTTTACCTCTAACTTTTAGCCTATTTGGATCCCTTCCCTTCACCCCACCCCACCCCCACTAGGGCTACCAGTAGGTTGCTTGTCCTGCTTTCTATCCTTGATTTGCAATTAACTTAAATACTATCACTACCTTCAACACCTCTTTGTCCTTTTGTCGATGCAATTTTTTGGCTATGTCCACCTATCACTTGCCCTCTATCCAGCTCTACCCCGCCCCCCCTTATTACCAGCTTATATTTCACCACTTTTCTATTTTTACTTAGTTCTGATGAAGAATCGAACAGAATCGAAAAATTACCTGTTTTCCTCTCCGCAGATGCTGCCAAACCTTCTGAGCTTTACCAGGTATTTTTATTTTTGTTTTTGTTTTAAATAATCTCAGTTTCAGGATGTTTGAATAAAGTTCAGTGTTACGATGTTTCAGAAATTTCAGTTAGACAATGTCAGTCATGGAATGCTTCAGAAATATCGGCTGTTTGGTGCTTCAAGGAGGTCATATTATTTCCAAAAATGTCAATTTTAGATTGTTTTAAAAAATAGTAATGGATTGTTTTACAAAAATTGAGTTATTGTTTATTTGAAAAAAACAATTATGTGGCATTTCTGAAAACGCCATTTAAAGACTGTAACAAAGATATCAGTTAATTAAATTTTCAAAAAGCCAATTATGTGTTTCCTTTCAAAAATAAGTCAATACGTCTTTGGAAAAAAATAGTCAGTAAAAGCATTTTTGGGAAAATGCCATTTATGAAATGTTTCAGAAACAGCACTCACCTTGTGTTTCAAAAATTCTAGTTGCGCAACATTTAAGAAATGTCACTTTTAGACTATTTTAAAAGAATTCACTTTTAGAGTTTTTAAAGAAATATCAGTTATAAAATGTTTTATACATGTCGGATTTTAGATGTTGGATGGAAGGTCTGTTATTAATTCCTACACGAAATGTCCATTTTCGAATGGTTCAAATAGTGTGAGTTTTAATATTTAACGTTTCGAAGCTCAGTATTGTAATGGTTCAAAATGGCTCCCAGCAGCAATAAGGCAAAGTACATTCTGAGTGTCGTAGGGAGGGACGGGGCGCACACAATTTCGAGTGCGCAAGCAGATACGGCAATAGGTTGTGAAAATATTTTGTTTCTAAATAACTAAATGCACTCTACATGAATGCAAACAACATTTGCAACAAGGTAGATGAATGACATTGCAAATAGAAGTAAACTGGTGTGATATTTGTCTTTGCCTTTTCAGAGATCTAACTGCAGGTGATGAAGGCTTGGAATTGATTGTTCATGGGTTTTCAACACTTTGTAAGGATGGGGAAAATGAATAAGGAGGTGGGGTAGCGCTGTTAATAAAGGATGAGGTACAATAATGAGTGGATCTTAGATCTTATGATCAGGAGGCAGAAACAATTTGGGTGCAGCTAAGAAACAGAACGGGGGAGGAAGTATGGTGGGAATGGGAGGCACCAAACAATAGTGTTAATGGCGGGTGAGGTATCGGAAAGAACAATAGTGATGAACGTAACAACAGAATGCAGAAATCATGAGCGTGGTCAATATAAGGATTTATTTGGAAAACAATGCTACCGCTTCAAGATGCCCCAAAGGCATTCTACTGTGGCTCCCATATTAAATAATGGAACCACGCTTTTTGGAACTAACTATGGAACGGACAGTTCACATCTAGTATTGTGCATTGAGAATGGGCTAATTAATATTCTCGTTAGTAAAGATCATTAAGGGAGCGTGACATTATAGAAAATAAATTTATACTTTCTTGTACAATGAAGTATTTCAACCCGGAACTAGGGTCCTAAATCTAAACAAAGGTAACTACTAAGGTATAAGGGGCAATTTGCTGTGGAATATGGGGAATTACATTAAAATATAAGACTGTAGACATGAAATGGCTTTTAGGATGGATTTAAAGAATGAATAAATTGTTTACAATAACTAAACATTCATTTGAGGTACAGAAAAACGCAACGCGAAATCAAATCCATTCTAGGCAGATAAAATATCTTATTGATTATTTTACATAAAAGGAAGAGGACCATAAAGTTGAGAAATAAATAATAACCCTGAGGATTGGAAGACATTTAGAACTGAGCAAAGGAGAACCAACGGCTTAAAAAAACAATGAAAAGAGAAAATTAAATTTGAAGCTCCGTTGTCGAGAACAATGAAGACACTTCGATAGTTACTTAGAAAAGGAAAATAATAGCAGTGAAAAATGTGGGCCCATTGCAGGAAGTGAAATAATAACTTATAACGGGGAGAAAGGAAATAGAAGGGAAAATAGCCATAATTTTCGTCTCTCTTCATGGAGGAAGGAAGAAAGAAAGAATAAATCTCAGAAAGAGGAGACAACAAGGTTTTGGCGAGAATGAGCAACTGAAGAAAACAGAACGTGAAAAGAGCAATACTGAAGAAAGCAACGGGACAGAAAGTTAACAAAAGCCCAGGACCCGATCATCCATCCCAGAGTGTTGGAAGAGGTGGTTTTAGATTTAATAGATGCATTAAAGTTCATCTCGCAAAATTATATGGGCTCTGCAATGGCCTCCGCTGATTGAAGAGGAAGGAGTATAATCCCAGTGATTATGGAAGTAGCTAGAAAGAAAATGAGGAACTGGAGAGCAGTTAGCCTGACATCAGCGGTGCGGAAAATGTAATAATCGACTGCAAAATATGTTGCAGCTGGACAATTAGAAAATGAAAACTAGATTGGGAAGTGTTACCAAGGATTTAAGAACCTGAATAAAAATGGTGAATATTGCATGTCGTGCATTTGAACATTGAGGACGCACAAGAATATATGAAGCAATATTAGATAATATGGAATTGGGGGCAAATACTGGCCTGTATTGAAACATTGCGAATTGGTTAACGAACAGAAAGCCGAGTGGAGGGAAAAAACGTGCCATTGTCTGCTTGGCTTTATGTCGCTAGTGGGGAGGTACAAGGAGCAGCACTTGTGGCCCCTGCTATTCACAATCTGCATCAGTGATTTGAATATGGGCACTGGATGTAACATTTCAATTTTTGCGGATGACACAAATCCTGCTTAGAGTGTGAGGTGTGAGGAGGATACAAAGAATCTTCAAGGGACTAATGCAGCCAACGTGAGAGGGTAAGAACATGGCAGACGGAATATAATGTGGAATAGGTAAATTTACCCGAATTGGTATGAAGCAAAATGAAGACTATTTCTTAGATGGTAAGATATTGGGAACTGTTGATGTCCAAATTGACCTGGGCGTCGTTTTTCTGAAGTCATTGAAAACTAACATGCAGTTGCAGCAAGAAATCAGGAAGCAAATGGTACATTGAATTTTATTGCAGGGGTATTTTTCCAAAGGAATACAGAACTATCCTATAATTGCATAGAGCCTTGGTGAGACCTCACCTGGAACGTTGGATGCAGTTTCAGGCTCATCTTTATAGATTGAATAATAATGTTAAATTCTTAGGTGCTTTGCATTTTGTTTCAGCTAATATTGATGAATTGTAAGGGAACCACCTTTTAAATAGTTCAGGTTGAATTTCTGCCAGTGAGACTGTTAACAACTGAGGCCGTCTGAGAACAGCAATGTAGCTTCTTCAAAGTATTTTTCAAATTTCCTTTGAGGTGCCAAGAGACCTGTGCTTAAGTGGTTGTTATTTGTTTTTATGATTTGTAAGATAAAGAAAACCAAATGTTAAATTCAGCTGCTTGAATTTAGTATAAAATCTTATCGCTCAGTAAACTATATTTATTATTAGTTTTTGGATTACTAACTGCTTACAATTTATTTACCATATCTGTAGATCTGAAGAGCTATATTTTAAAAGGAAACAATACTTTGCCTGACATTTTGGTAGGAACCGTTATCAACATGCGATGCTAATTGCTTTAGTATCCATGGAAAAAATGTAGTATGTTTATGCCAGTCATTTGAGTTACTTTGAATTATTGATAAGGAGATGTGGCTTGCATGTACACCTGTAATCCGTATCTAAACGAAATATATAATTTAAAAAAAAAACAATGTAATATTTTCAGGACTGAGGAAGTAATAAACATTTGTCTCAGATTATAACTCACATGCGAGGAGCCACAAAATTGGTGAGGCCTCAGCAATAACCAATGGGATTGGATAATTCGGTCTATTTCCGAGTCATGGACCAAAGTGGGAATAAAAATAGAAATGCAATTTGGAGACTCAGGTGTAAATTGGTACAGTTTGACAATTGCGTCAGTGGTGTCATGGTTCGGAGATGCAGCTAAACTTCACTTCTAAAAAAGGAGAGAGACTTCACTTTGCTGTCAGCATTCGAGTAATCCGAGGCCGTTGAATAATAGGACAGTTCCAAGCTTCCTTCTCTGATCCCAGTTACGTTGGTTTACCATCACACTTAAGAAATTCCACTTAACTAATCAATGACTGCCATTTTTATGTGTTAAGTCAGGCACAGCCGAGGGCTCATTGTTAAAAATTTAACATTCCAACTTTGAGATTTGAATGAAAATGTTTAAGATCTATGGTTGAAACAAGTATCATTTTAAGTTATTTGTGTTTGTATTTGTGGGTTCTGCAACGGAATATATCTTTAAGTTTAATTTATATTATTTTTTTACACCTGTGTGTTAAGAATATGTGAAGCCACGTTTTGATTTCAGTTTAAGGGTCTGTGAAACTGAGTTGGCAGTCATAGGGCCCTTTTTGCATATATACATCTATAATACGTTTATATATTTCTTGAATCGAAGAGTTTGGTTACCAACGGATTGTAATTTAGTGAAGTTAAAACACAAATAAATGGTAGATGAATATAAACTGTACTGTTTTTTAGCAACAGGGTATCAGAGGGAGACGCATAGTGACATAGAGACAAGGAGAGATGCAGTTTTGGTTAGTTGTAAAGTGGATAGAACAGAATGAATGCAGGAAAAATGTCTCCGCCTCTGTCTTGCTGGAAATTTTGCCAGATTGTTAAGGAGCTCATACACATTGCTCTAAAGTTGAAACAATAGTGAATTTAAAGTTAGGTTATGGACATCCCAATGAGGATATCAATTGCGGAATGTCTTCGAGTGAATCTTCAGAACTCCACGAGCAAAGAACCTTCTTTTCAACTGAACCAGCTTTACCCTGGATGTGGAAATAGTGGCACCTCCTCACTCGAGTATTCGGTCTGTAACTGTTGCAGTGATAAAAGGGTTAGGCTGATTTTGGGCCATTTAATTGTTGGCGCGTCTGTTGAAACCTGTTCAAGCTCCCTAATGCCGAATGCAAAATGGTGAATGATTGTTGTAAAGTATTTTTTAAAAAATCTTTTGTTTAAAAAATAACACAGCAAGGCCAGAACCCTGTGAATCTGTTTAAGTAAGTACCTGCCAAGGGTTTCAAAAGATATCTAATGGCCTATCAATCCATGTTTCCTTCTGCAATCTGAATTGTCATGTGACAACATCAGCTAGGATCACAGCAAACTCTAATCCCAATAACTATTCACATGATTCCCACAACCCACGAATGAATTATAGGAAAAACGACCCTTAACTACATTCACTGGAGCCTGCTTGATCTCAAGGGAAGATCTGGGTGCTGCTGACATCAGATTGTCTATTTATGTACCTCGCCATGACCCCTCATGTCTGCCATCGCTGATAGCTGTGTCCCTCACCTGGGACAGCGAGTTCGGACCTGAAAAATGTTGCGATATAGGAACGGAATGTTATTTAATCACATTCACCTGCGAGCAGATCAGCCTCATCACTGATGGACAATCCGGACTCTGTCATCGTAACCCTTTTAATTGGAGGTCTGTGTGTGTGTCTGTCTGTATGTGTATGTGTGTGTGTGTGTGTGTTTGTATGTGTTGGGGTAGGCTGGGAGTGCGTTTTGCGGGTTCGAGAAGGAGGGTTAAGAATCTCACTGATCCTTTCCAACAGTGTGAAGAAGGGCTAGAGTGTCCTCTTCAATGTTGAGGAGAGATTTACAACACGTTGTGAGTTGAGTGGAAAATAATTATTGGTCAAAGCACAACAATGAGCATCTTCAATTCAACGCCAGCACAACAGTCCAGCTCTGCAACTGATTTATTAATAAGTTATTTGAGCGATGCATTTTGATGTCATTTCAAAAATTCACTAAAGGAAATCCGACTGAATTTTAACATGCGCTGGACAGAGCCTCCGTGTACTCATGGGATTGCAGTGGGTGCGCTGAATGAATTTACTTCAGAAAGCCATTCAAAATAACAAGCTTCACATGCCACGTGTAAATAATTTCTGAGACATATCATTCCAAGCTGATTCTTCCATCCACCCAGACAGACCCTTTTGTTAATAGGGTAACACCATGAAGTGTTTACTGAAAATAAATACGGGAATAAAATCGTGTAGCCATCTGTGATATTTGCCATCTGTGATCTGCAGCCAAATGTGATAGTTAGGAGATTTCCAATAGACGGCACTGGTCTAAAAGATCACAGTTGGAATAATGTCATTGTACAAATTTGATTTATTCCATTGAACTTCAGTTAAGAATTAAAACATCTTATCATTTATATTTGCTCAGACACTCAACTCCATTGAGTAACTATGAGCCACAGGTGGGGCAGTTTAGCTGGCAGCCATTGCAGCTATTTAGAAAACTCTTTCATTTGTACAACTCAATGCAGAATGAAGCAAGTTTACCAAATTTGCCTCTGATGGCCTTAAACTCAATTGAATCCTTAGAGTGAAATGTTGTTTCCCTGTATTGGCCTCCAGGACCTTGTATTTTATCCTGTACTTTCTTTGAATTCTGTTGGCCTAACAGTACTTGAAGTGAAGATTTCCCCATTCTAAAAACTCATCATTTAATAAACGACTTCGAAGAGCGCCATTTACTCTTCAGCAAGATTTGAATATTGAATTAATAAAAATAAATAACTGAATGGGATTCCACATGCTGCAAGGAGCAATGGAATTTGGAAACAAGAGGACTAGGTCATTCGGCCCGTTGAGCCTGCTCCAACATTAAACAAGATAATGGCGGATCATCTACATCAACACCTTTTCACAGTACCATACACAAACCCTTGCATTCTTTAATAACAAGTAATTTATCGATTTATGTTTTAAACATGCTCAATGACTCAAATTTCACAGCCCAATTCCAGGGATTCACCATCCTATAAGTGAGGGTATTCCTCCGCACCCCAGTCCAAAATGTTCTACCTCATACTCTGAGGCTGAGCCCTTACTCTCGAACAACTAAACCGGGGTAAGAATGTTTACTTGTCTAACCGGCTGAGCAAGGTAAGAATTCTGTATGTTTCAATGAGATAATCTCTCACTCTTCTGCACTCTAGAGAACATAACTCAAACTCTCAAAATCTCCCCATAGGGGATCAACCTGGTGAACTGTCCTTGCAATCCCTCGATGACACGTATATACCTCCTTAGTTAAAGTGGCTAAAACTGTGCAAAATATCCTGCTGCTGTCTCACCAATGTTTAATGCAATTGCAGCAAGCCATAGTTACTTGTGCAATCAAATTCACTTTCAAGAAATGCTAAGACACCATTTACATTTCTAATTGCTTCCTTCAACTCATAGTTTATTAGTGACTGATGAAGTCAAATATGCAGCTCAACTTCCACATCAACACTCACAATTTATTAACTACCCTGCGTTTCTGATTTTCTAACCAAAGTGGATAACTTCACACATTCTTCCCAATTTTACTCTGCCCCATGCTTCCACTGTTTTTTTTTAAATCAGGTACTAAGCCCTTTGCAATAGGATCTAACATTCTCCCTGATACTGATGTTAGGCTGACACATCCACAGAAATCTTTCACTCTCCATACTTTCTTTTAAATTGTGGTTACTTCTGCTCGTTTCCAACAGTTAGGGATACATAGCATCATGAGCCATACTTTTGAAATTTTTGAAAAATTGAAGAACATTGAATTATTTGGACACTTTCTAGGGAATGTACCTGTTTAATTTAGAGGTTATAATTTCAGTTTGGACTGTGAGATAACTGCCTGTTCCAATGAGTTACATGTCTTCAGCTAATCCCCCAGCGAGGCAACTTAGAGCTTACTTGAATTTACTTGGATTTTAATATCGGGATTAAAAAAATAACGTGTCCAGATGCTGCGAGCTCCTAGTCAATTTCTGGTAGACATATTACTGGGAGCAGCCCCTTGCTTTGAAATTGTGCTTTGTAACAGACCGCTCCCCCCACTGGAAATGTGAAATTCAAGGTGAACATTCCGGAAACCCCCAGAGGTTCATTCCCAGCCCTGTAACATCACCCTGCCCCCGTTGGAAATTTGGAATTCAATGTGAAAAATCAGGAAACTCCCAGTGTTCCATCCCCTCCAGTGAAAGACCCATCTCCGCGCTTGAAATGAGAAATTACATGGAATAATTGTGGAAATTCTAATGTTTCGGATGGTCTAATCATTGAACTAATTGAAGAATTTGAGTAAAGGGATATTTTAACATACTCCACAACTGTTCCCTGAACTTCGTCTGGGTCACAGCGTAAATCGCAGTGTTTGTGCAGCAACTCAGGAGCTGCAGCATGAAACCCAAATCCACAACAAAATAATGTAGATAGAGAGAATTGTGGCCAAGATCGTTCATCCGGGTCCATATAGAATAAACCATTAACGTTGCCCATAACAGTATGAAATTGGCTGAGATCACAAACAGTAAAATGATCGATTTCTTTCGACTCTCCATCTCTGGGTCTCTGGGATACTTCCCACTGTTTCGAGCTTGGAGTCGCCGGCGGCCACGGCTGGCCACTAAAATGTACCTGACGGTCAAAATATTGAGCAGAACAATCAGCACAAATGGGACACACGGTGTTAGAATGTGATGGGTGAACTCGATACTTCCCCAGAACGGTGAGAACAGAACTTCTTTTGTGTAACCACAAAACCAGGGGAGGTTTATTAGCCAATACTGACCTGTGAGCATAAAATACCAGGACATGTTCTTTGAACAGCTCAGCACAGTCACGGCGCCCAGAACCACAGCTGCCGTTTTTTCGCTGCAATATTTTCTTTTCCGCTTTGGGCAACAAATGGCCACAAATCGATCAAAGGTGAAAGCAACAGTAAACCAGACGGAACAGTCAGTGGCTGCATAAAGCAGGACGGCATGGATATTACACACGGGGATTGATTTCAGGAAACCAAAATACTTATCAAACACAATTGGGATATGCCTCAAGGTCAGGTCCAGGATAATGATCAGTAGATCAGCCACTGCCATGGCCACCAGGTAACGGGTAACACAATCGGAGAGACCACAACTCTTGCGCTTGAGTATTATAATCGCCACTAGGTTCACTGCAAAGCAGGGAAATAAACAATGAGAATATACATCACACTGGTATCAAAGTTGCCAACAAGATCGAGGTGTTATTGAGATGTCTTACAGCAACCTCTAATGTATTGAAATCAATGGCCCCGAAAGAAGGAAGAAGAAGGTCTGTGACACTGTGGAAGGGAGGATAGATTGAATAACAGAAGAACAGAGGTGTAGGAGCAGGGGAGACAGGCGTGGCGGGGGAGCCAGAATTTTGGGGAGAAAAACTCAGGAGTGACAAGGGAGCTGGTGTTGACAGGGAGGAATCAAAGGTGATGGTGGTGTAAATGACAGAGAAGAGGTGTGTGATGATTCCTCTTTGGTCCCAAGCTATCTGCACAACGGAAGATTATGTAATACTGAGACAGAGAGTTTCCACACACCGCTCATGTAATTTCAAGATTTGTCTCGTAACATGCTTCATTGTGAATAATAAAATCAAATGAAAGGGTACACATTCATATATTACAAAGTCGGAAATAATAAAAAAACAACGAACACTTGACATTCAAATTCGCAAACAAGCGCATAAGAAAAATTATTTCCAGATATGTAACATGCAATTAGATTAATACGAGATTATAACATACACAGGTAGATTATTTCCATAGATTAAGCTGTTGGTTGAAAGCGTTGCAGGCACGAAGGGTTCTCTACTCGGTGCTTCAAGATAAATGGAGTTTGGGAAAATCTGCCTTTTATTACACAGTGTGGTTGAACCTCTGGTTTGAATAAATGCAATAACATGTAAAACGCATTAGCCCCTTTTATTGCCCGATTACCTAAAAACTGTTTCCCAAGGAATGTTATTTTGAAGTGTTTCTTTCATCAGCAATAGTCTCCCTGCCCTTTGACCATGGTGTCGGATTCCCAATGTCCCACACATTGACATCCCTGTTGCGAACAACCTCAGAATACGATGTTATCGGAACTGGAGTCTTTGGAAGCGCATCCAGGCAACCTGTCAAAGTCAAAGGCATCCAGGGAATACCTTACCTGCACTCTCCTCCTCCTCCTGTGGTGTTTCTCGGTTTCCTGGTGCCAAGCACTATATCCTCATGATGGTGATGATATGAATGGAGCAGCAGAACATTATTAATTTGACCACCTGCTCCAGCGTGTACCTGAGGGCTCAATCTGCACGGCTCCAGCATCCGAAGCATTGCTTCATCACACTCACGGCTTGATCCACGATGTTCAGGGCAGCTCCATTGTTCCCACTATTCAGGAGTTGTGTTTACTTGCTTGGTTCACGTCAGGGGGTATTGGGGGCGTGTTTTTTTGATCCATTTATCTGCGGGGCAGCCTTCATCTCCGAAGAGCCACATTATGGTTCTCTAAGCAGAGCTGAATGTGTTGGAAATCGCCGACTGCTTGAGAAGGAAGGTATCGTGTCTGCAGCCAGGATATAGGATATTCACCAGCATGACGCACTGTGCATTGCCGCACATCAGCTGCACCTCAATGGACTGAGAAACCTTTCATATAACGTAACACTCCACCTTCAAATGGAGACACGACAGAGCCACGTACAACACCGGAAATCCGGCTATCCTGTGAAACCATGGCACCACACTTTCTGCTTCTCCCTGTTGAGCGAGCAAACAGTGCAAACGCTTCTCCCAGCATTTATGTTCCCTCTCAACTATTGGATACTTTGTTAGACAAAATACTGCGGGAAAATGAACATGTCACCTGTTCCTGTTTGAAAATTTTCCATGATCCTCTGACCTGAACGGCCATTGAATGCACCTCCTCACCGTGATGTGAGGCCCGAGCTCCTATTGACAGAGGTGATACAGATATGCGGCCACCTATGCGTCCACCTCCTCGCTGCATCAGACTAACATCAGCCACTGCGCCTGTGTTAGTTGTTGATTTCTTAATGTTCCTGGAAAACCCGGGCTCCGTAGGGCAGCATACCCCTCCTCCTCCCCCATGTTTACAGATATTTCCCTCTATGTGGCATCTGCTACATTTGCTGGTCATTGTGCAGAACCAGATGCACAGCAACGGCAGCCCCCATGCTTCTCGCAGGCAAATCATTTTTCCTCCTTGAATGTACACAGCCCCTCACAACACAACCCAGGAACCATCCACAGAACCGCAATGAACTTTCCAATGAAATTAAACAGTTAAAACCGATCAACCTTACCCATTTAAATGACACACCAGAGGGTTCCTAATGATGTTAAACACATATTTAGCTGGGAATGGGTAACACAGGCTTTCAGTGGACAGATAAAAGCCGAGATTGAAAGGCATGTGTCAAACCTGCGGGAACCCCCTGTCAATCATGGAGCACCAGGTCCTGGCAATGGGATTAATTGGAGGAGTGAAGTTATTCATTGATATAATCACAGGATTAGGATTATTTAAATTGAGGAGCTTGCCGAACCAAGACCAGCGTTGGTCCGTGAGCACAGTGATGATGGCGAAATGGGATTTTGTCTACGTTACCTTACAGAAAGCCGAGCTTTGGACGGGCAGTGGTTCTTGAAGGTTTGTAAATGGAATTGTGGGGCCAGATTAACATTTGATTAGTCGAGTCTGGTTTTAACAAAGGCACAGCCGAGTGTTACTCTGCTGCTGGGCTGAGGCAGAGGCGATGGTGGTTGATGTAAAGGAGCTGGTAGGAGACACAATTTAGAATGGAGAGGATCTGGGCTCAGAAATCAGATCAGTATTAAATGGAGCACGGAGGTGGCTGACAGTTTGGTTCAGGTTTATACAATGGCGCCAGAGGGGGGTGGAGACTCTTGATAGGGAACACACTTTATGATGGTAACAGTTGAAAGTGGCTGCGGTGTTGCAGAAATGTAAAAGACAGCAACGGTAATGTAGTTAAATGTGGTTTAGGAAATGGATTGCTGAATGGAGCGTCTTACCTGGGACACCAACAATGGATAAGATGGGATAGTAACCCACCTGAATCACCGCAAGAACACCATGGATCCAATCAGCTAACGATAGCCAATCTTGAGAAAGATAGTAAAGTCCTGAGGATAAACTCCTTTCCATTGTTGTCACATCCCAATATATTGTCCTCAGATTCTGATCCATTGTTGTAACATTACAATCTATTGTCCTCAGAATCTGATCCATTGTTGTAACATTACAATCTATTGTTTTCAGATTCTGATCTCTGCTCTCGCTCTCTCAGGGCCGCTGATCCTTGTGACCGCTGGATGAGATTCTCCCGCTAACGCTACGGGATAACACATTGTAATGAGGCCCGTATTAATAGAAGAGGGGTATCCTCCAGTGACACAATTAGCATCCTTAGAGACTGACATTAATTACAGACTGAACAAATTGATTCAGTTTACTCCTTTCAATCCAAAAGTTATTATACCACTATAAGTTACAAAATTCACCTGGTCTGGATGGGGAGTATGCGGGTCGCTGAAAGAAGGAACAATGCGAATAGTGGTCGGACTGACAACTATATGTAAATCCAACTTAGGGTGGTATCTGAGGGTTGGGTGGTTGGAAGTGCTCCAAGCTGTTTATAATAGCAGAGAGGGAGAAACCCTGGAACTACAATTCAGAATGGAGCTTTCCTTGATGAGCTATATTAAAAACTGTTCATTTTTAAAGCGTGAAGGTTGCTCAGTCAAACAGATTCACCGGAGTCTGCTTTGCCTTTGTAAAATAAAAATAATTGACAATAATCATGACCATATTACACTGGACAACAAAAGTCTTGGGAAGGTTTCAACACAGAAACACCGAAAGAATTGTTTCAAACTCTCGCTATCCCTTCTATCCTAGCAATCCATTTACATGTCCAGGGCGAGCCCCAGCGAACAGGTACCAGGACATTTGGGCAAGGATAAAGCTGGTTCCTTGGTTAATAAGTTAATTTTCCAGTGGGCATCTCAACATTCACTAGAAAGCCTTTCATAATTGGTATCAGTCTTGAGAAATCCTGAAAACTCACTCTAAATGCAGCACTACTTTAAATTTAGAGCATTATCCATGAGTTCCGTAATAATCTGTCATCATGTCCAGTGAGAGAGAGACTCAGGCCTTCGCTTCCAGGCTTGACTCGGTGGTATTTTCATACCAACTCAACCGGCAAAGTGGTTGTCTTCTTGTCTCTATGTCTCTGTGCATCTCTCTGATCACCTGTTGCGAGTGGAAAGCGCAGATTTATTTGGGACTTCTTGGTATTGTTTTATGTTCACTTAAGGACCAGCCCCCTTGCTGGGCAACGTCTTCATTGCAATCGTCGTCAAACCTGATTAAAATGCAGGCATTCAAAAAGGGCCCCAGACTTGCTGGCCGATTTTCGCAAAACTCCAAACTGAAACCAAAGCCGTGCTTCACACTTCAAATACAAATGTAGCTTACTTAAAATTATTTCTAGTTCCTATAACTTCACCCGCAAAAGAAAAATAAATTAAAAGTTATTTTGAAGAGCATTTTTCATTTCCTGTTCCTATCTCCACTTATCGCTACATCTGTTGTACTTGAACATCGTTACTATAGCTTTAACAATGCACTTACACTAACTACACAAATATTATCCATAAGAATCATATCCTTTTCAAGTCCATGATCCTCACGATATTTTCCATCTGCCTTATTTGATCTTGATATAGCATCTGCTCTTATATTGTACGTCGCCACTACATGGCTGCGTTTTAATTTGTAAGGGAGCATTAAACCCCACCAAAATAGTCACAGATCATTGCTTTTTAAATTTTTATCAGAACGGATAAAGGAAACCAGCCGGTATAAAAAACAATTTCTGCAGAATTTTTGGATAACTACACATGCAAATGTTTTATAGCCAGCGCTAAAGTCAGAGTATCCTTTTCACACCGTAGTATTGCCTCTGGCAATAATTTATCTTCCAGCGAAGTAAGTGTCTGGCCGTTCGATCCCCATCTCGGTGCCTTGTGGTAAAACTGAGCCAACACTCATTAACAGCCAGTTGAAATGGCTTCTTCCTAAATTGGTGCCACTAAAACAGGTGCAGTGATCAGTACAGCTTTAAAGTTTCCAAAAGCACGTTGACAATCCTTTGTCTATTTAATTTCAATACTTTTCTTTAACATTTTTTTCAGGGGAACCACTGCAATGCTTATATTCAGAACAAACCTCCGATAAAATCCACTGATGTCGATAGCCCACACAATCTCTCGTTTAATCTTAAACACTCTCAATCCAAGTTGGATGCTGTTTTTGCTTATTTGGAGATCAATTTGCGTTCCCCACAGTGTGGCCCAAATAAGTCACTTTCCCTTTGGCAAATTCACTCCATGCAAATTTATTGACTAAATTGCCTCTTTGTAACCGATGAAACACTTCATTCAAGTGCTGCAAATGTTCCTGCCAATCATAGCTTAACACAACCAGATCCAAAATATTTACAGCAGAGTTAGATAATCCGTGAATATCCCTGTTGGTCAATCGTTGAAACGTGACTGCTGCTTTCTTCATTCCGAAAGTCATGACAGGACACTGAAAAAGACAATTCGGGGTTTGAAAATCTGATGTTTCTTTAGCCATGTCCGTCAATGCGACTTGCCAATATTCCTTCAATAAAGTCAATCTTTCTCATGAAATTTGCCTTTAGAATAATCACAATGGAGTTTTGGAACCGTGGAATCGGAAATCGATTCGCATATGTGACTGAATTAACTTTACCAACGATTATACTCAACCATTGTGTCCCAACTGGTTTATGTAACATTACAAGGAGTGTGCTCCGTGCGCTGTGACTCGTTTAAATGTTGTGATCCCCCATCATGAACCTGACCTCTTATTTCACTTGGTCTAAGTTCATCGCATTAAGTCTCTAAGAATGTTGCTTTATAGGTGACACGCCACGTACTTTACAGCATGCAAGGCAATAGACGTTTTTCCCCTGTCCTAATTAAACACATTTTTCGCATGAATATTTAACAACTTTCTTAAGACATCTCGAAAGTATTTTCTGGAAGATAGCATAATATGGCATGGGAAACAATCAAAGGTTATTGGAGTTAGATGGGGATATGGAAATGGAAATACGAGAAGAGAAGCCATTATCTTATTGAATGGCGGAGCAGGTTCAAGGGGCAGCATGTACAATTCCTGTTCCAGTTTCTTATATTCTTGTCTAACCTTGAAGTACCTCCCTATAGTCCAATCTAATTACAGGAGCGTCGTGTTTAGAGTGTCGTATTCCTGGTTTATTCCCGAAATGGTTTGATACTTTAAATTCCCTCCTTTCTCATTTCACTGCTGCAAACACATTCCTCTCCTGGTTACCTCACCTGCCATAATATGGCTTTACTATGTTGACGGGACACACTCAGTGTTTGCTTCCCCTTGCCTGGAGAGATCACTGTATAATTCGCAGTATTGACTTTCCTTTTGATTTGGTAAGGATCAGTGAACATTGCATCTCATGGTTTACCAGAGAGAGCTCACAATGCTTAAACATTTCCTCCAGCAACAAGACTTCAAGTCTTTGCATTTTACGTGCTTTGCCTTGCATTGTTTGTTGACATATGTTTTGCCGTTTCTTTGGCCAACACACACACACCATGGTTAATTGTTCACAAAAATTTGACACAAAGGTGAAAAGTGTCGTCTCGGAACTTTGGTTCATGTTGTTTTATTTTATTAATTTAAGTGTTCCTCTCCCCTCCGCCCCATATATCACTTCAAAAGCATTTGGACACATTCTGGACATCCCTATTAGCAAACAGTACAAATAGAATGTATTAATCCCAATAATTACTTCCTTCATGACAATAGACTTTAATCTGGTCTTTAAAGTTTGCTGTCCCCATGCTGAAGTTCCTTGTGGATGGTGGGTAAAACGCTGAACACTGAAATTGTTTTCTTCTCTCCCAAACTATTAATTATTTCTTTGAATATATGTGAAATAAGTTTTGAGCATTAAACTGATTGTTCTTCCTGAGGCAATCCATACATTGTAAAGAATTGAATGGCCTTTCCCACTGTAATTTTCACCATGATCTTCCCGAAATGCACTGCCACTGGAAATCATGTTGAAACGACCATAATTGGTGAAAGATGCTGATTCCACTTTTGATTTAGGTAAGGACCAAACACAATATAATTAGAGACTGCTCAGCGGTTCTCAGCAGCTTTTATAGGAATTGCAGGTGCAGATTTAATTGATGATAAGAATTTCACCATTACCTGACATGTATGGAATGTCTTGCAGAATTTAGCCACGGCATTACGGTCAATAAATTAACATTTTCGGTGATTTGGCCTGTGTTCTCGTAATAACCAAATGAATTGCCATTGGAAAACAGTGAGTAAAACAGTAAAATGAAATTATGACACCCAGATGGATGCTTATGAACTACTGCCCATTGCCCATTGGCTGGTATTTGAGGTGTATCTATTTCCTCATTAGCACATTGCATTTTAAATAACAAAACTCAGGTGTTTTGTACTGATTCAGTCTCTGAGTGGGCTGTTTGAAAAGTTTTCTTACCTTAGAATCAGCCTGTTGAATTTTGATTAAAGAAGATGGTGGTGAATAAATCATCTCCATTATCTTTACATTCCTGGCTCTACTTCATTTCTCAAAAATTAGTGGAGAAGAATTGAATTTCTGACCTATTTCCCTCCTTTATGGCTTCTTCGCTGCTTTTCTAAGTTACATTGATCCTAAGATCTAGTCACGATGCAGTCAAGAAACAACCCACAATGTTCCTCAAGTCAGGCCTCAGTTTCTTTCACTCCCAATTGCTGTTACAATTTTCTCAGTAAAGCCTGTTGTTTTGAAACAACCATGTAATTCCCCAAGATAAAATCAATACCATCCATAGGGATTTGATGCATTTCTCCAACTACACCCTTTCCACTCACTAAGTGGCCTCTTAATCCGAAACTATATAAATATAATGAAAACTGTTTATAACCTCTATGTATTAATCCAATTTGTACATTTCAACCCAACATCAGCCACTCTGGAAGCGGAAAAGTTTCATAAACCAATATCAGCGACAGACTTGCCCCAGTGTCTCTCAATAGATTTATAGATTTGCCTCCTTGATTAGGAGAATGAGGAATATCTCTTCTCTATTGACAACATCTTCAAAACTTTCCATAACTTGTTTAGTTACTTTGTTGGAAGTCCAAGGGAACACCCCACCCCTTTGAAATCACATCCAGGACATTTAATTTGCTAGGTTTATTTAACAGTAATTAAGAAAATATTTTCTTCACCACCATGAGACATTTCCTCCTTCCTAACAGCTTATGAAGGATGGGTTTCAATTGTAACACTGGATTTTAGTACCCATTCTCTTTCATAATACAACCTTTTGTGTCCATTCCTTATGTTTTCCTACTACTGTTGTCATTTCCCCTTTTAATTTGCAGCAATTACTTTTATGTTGGAGTTTTTTTTACAAAGGAACCATACAATTTTTTTACATCAATGGTAGATTCTCCATTAATTTTTGCATTCTTCTGCTTGTCCTTTAAAACAGACAAGTTTTCAGTCAGTTGAGTCCCATATGGCCATTTCCCCACAGATAATTGTCTGTGTGAGATATCATAGGTATCAGCCAAAAAGGCAGATTCTCGTACCTTCGATGCAACTAAGGAACCTTGGTGTGTGTTTCCATAGATCTCTGAAGGCTGAGGGGCATGTTAGTGGGGTGGAGAAAAAGGCATATGTGGCACTTCCATTTAGCAATCGGAGCACACATTACAAAAGTAGGGAGTTCCTGTTGGAGTTGTATAGAACCTTGGTGAGGCCACAGCTGGAGTACTGTGTGCAGTTCTGTTCGCAACATTAAAGGGAGGATGTGTTTGTTCTGGAGCGGGTGCAGAGGAGATTCACCAGGATGTTGCCTGGGATGAAACATTTATGTTATTAAGAGAGGTTGGATAGACTTGTGTTGTTTTCGTTGGACCAGAGAAGACTGAGGGGCGACCTGATCGTGCACAAGATTATAGGAGGGCATGGACAGAGTGGATAGGCAGCAGCTTTTATCTTTAGTTGAAGGGTCAGTCACAACGGGGCATATGTACATGGTGACCAGCAGGAGCTTAAGGGGGGATTTGAGGAAAACCTTTTTACCTACAGTTTGGTAACGGTCTGGAATGGACTGTCTGGGAGTGTGGTGGAGGGCTGTTGCCTCACCTCCTTTAAAAATTACCTTGATGAGCACTTGGCAGGTCATAACATTCAAGGGAATGGGCCACGTGCTGGTAATTGGGATTTGGTAGGTAGGTCAGCTGTTTATGACGTGTCGGTGCAGACTCGATGGGCCCAAGGGCCTCTTCTGCGCTGTGATTCTGGGATTCTGTGTGATGTTTGACGCTCATGTATGTTTTAAACGTGACTTGAATATGATATCGGAATTGTTACATTGTCATCACCTTGTAAAAAGTTTTCTTTAATTTCGATCACATGAACGATTGATTCCAGATTTCTTCCTCAAATTCTACAAATGTCTCATTCGGATCGTTTCTTATTGTGCTGACAATTGATTGAAAAACTTTCGGGACAATCTCAACATCATTGAACATTATCCTTTAAATACTCCACACTCTGCAGCTGCAGATAATCAAACCATTGTATACAGTCATAGCTGTACCTGACAGGACACATTGTGGCACTATAATGAAAGCATATTTTGTTCGCTTCCACTTTGTAGCTATCTTTTCAAATGAGTTAAATCTTTAAATCCATCTGCTGTAAATTCAGTCATCAAACAGGTTTTTTTAAAAATTGAAATCAAATTCCTCAGTGGATCAGGATCGTCCTCTGAACCGCTAATTTTAATTTCTCCCTTTAATCTAAGCTCTAATTTAGCCAGATCGAGCCCTGTGCATTATTTCTTTGTTTCAAATGATTTATCTGTTTCCTTAACACTGTGTGCCCTTTCTCACTTCCCTCTCTGGGGTTCCAGTTCCAGCCTTCTCATTTTCCATTTCATTATATCATTCTTTTTTTGCCGTTTTCATTGTCATTTTATTTTCCAAATCAAGCGAATCTCATTTCCATCTCTTTGTTTCCTTGTTCGTCGAGTTCAACATCGGCTTTTCTCTATCTCCTTATATCGCAAACTGTTTCATTTCGTTTGATTTATCTCTTCCAACTTATTTCATTTGGAACTGAATTTTTGCCAACTCCAGCTATGATACGTACATTTGAGATTGTTCTCCATTTTAGTTCCAACTGCTGTGTACTTACTTTTATCAGAGCATCCTTATCGAACCCTACATTTATATCTACCTTCAATTCATCTGAAATCTCTCTCAGGTTACCCTTAGTAAAGGATTTCAAATAATCTACTGGTACATCGCCTATTTATAGAAAAGACGTAGCAACAGTGAAATCCATTTTTAAATTCAATCCCATATATTATACTTCATAACAAGCCTGTTCCTGTGCACAGACATTCCACTCCCTGTTTTCTTTAGGGTTTAAAAGATTCTCTCTAAATTCAAGTGTCTTTAACCCCTCGACGAGCCCCCAATTTGTCCTGATCAGAGCTAATGTTATGATTGAACAAGAGAGATCACGGAATAGAATCTACTTTGATGAACTATATTCTCTTTTTAAAACATGAATGTCACTTAGAGAAAAAGATTCACGGGAGTCTTCTGTTCATTTTATTTAAGGAAATATAAAGCATTTTAAAAAACACGAAACATTGGCTATACTTCACTGGATTGTAAAAAGTTTGGAAAGCCTTCAATACAGACACCAAGAAAGAACTGGCCCAAACTGACGCTGTCCCATTTATTACAGCAACAGCTACAAACCCATTACTACAGTGAGGAGGTGAAGCTCTTTCCAGATCCAGGGTAAAGCTGGTTCAATTGCTAAGAGTTTTCATTTTCCCTGAACTTATGGACATTCAATAGATGTCCTTCAACAATTTCTAGCTTCTCAGAGATATCCAGAAAACTCAGTCTAAATTCGTTAATACTTTAAGTTTATGTGATCATTTCCAACGTAAAACCTAAAAAAAACCCTTTTTTTCAAATTGCTTCTCCCTACCTCCATGTAGGTCTTTCTTTCGTTCCCTGCCTCTGGGCAACAGCAAGTTTTCTTTTGTATGTTTAAACTTCCCTAAATTACTAAGCCCTTTGGTGACTCATCTCTTCACTTCAAGAGTGTAAAATAAATTAAAATACGTGGATGCAAAGAGAGCAACATGTTTACGTTCTGCATTTCACATAACTCCAGGCTTCGTGATTGCAAACAAACAAACAAAAGAAAAATAACGTAAATTAAACGTAACAATAAATCTTGTTCCTAACAACAGCAAACACAAATGCAATTAATTCAAACTATATTTAGTTCCTAACAGCGCCTCCATAACCAGTTTGTGAGCGTATATATGAGCACATAACCACTAGTTTACGGTTGTGTGTATTTGTGTGCATAACCACTTGCTTATTGTTTATGTGCATGTGTGTATTTAATTATTTTTATTCATTCACGGGGTTTGTCTTCACTGGCTGGGCCAGCATTTATTGTCCATCCTTAGTTGTTCTTGAGAAAGTGGTGTTGAGCTGCCTCCGTCACCAACTGCAGTCCATGCTGGGTAGGAGCACCCAAGGTGCTGTTTTAAGGGAGATCCAGGAATTGACACAGCGATAGTGCAGGAATGGCGATTTATTTCCAAATCAGGATTGTGAGTGACTTGGAGGGGGGCTTCCAGGCCGTGGTTTTCAAATGTGCCCTTGTCCGCCTAGATGGCTGTGGTCGTGTGTTTGGAAGGCTCTGCCTAAGGAGTCTTGGTGAATTTCTAATTTTTGTTCATGCATAACCACTTTTTTTTATTGTGTGTGCGTATTTGTTTACAAAACCATCTGTTGTGCGTGAATTTTTGAACATAACCAATAGTTTATTATTTGTTTGTTTGTGTGTGCCTAACCACTTTTTTATTACTTGTGTTTATTTGTTTACATAAACACTAGTTCATTGTTTGTATGTACGTGTGCACATAACCTCTTGTTTATTTATTGTGCGTATCTGTGCATAACTACTAGTTTATTGATTTTGTGTATGTGACCATAACCACTGGTGTATTATTTGCGAGTATGTGTTATCTAACCACTTGCATATTGTTCTATAGCTATTGCCGTGCAATTAACAAATACGGACAGCATAAAAGCAAGTATTTGTGTCGCTCCATGAGGGAGAGAAGAAACTGGCGGCTTTTCCTGCTTTCAGCCTGGCCGTTATCACTGGACCATTGCAATGACAGCGGATTACATTACATGATTATCACCATCATGTTTCTGAGCCCTGGCTCCCTTCCTGTAGCAATTTTATATATGATTTCATGAAGACGTTGACCTTGATTTGCCACTTGCCACTTATCCACCGAAGACTGAATGCTGTCCTGTGTTTGCTGCGTTTGGACATGGATTGCTTCCTTATCTGAACAGTTCCGAATGGCACTTAAAATTGCTCAATCATTAGCAACACCCCCAATTCTGAACTTATGACGGAGAGAAGGTAATTTATGAAGCAACTTAAGATGTTTGTCATGGAGCACTACTCTGGAAAACTCCTGCAGGGATGACCTGGGACAGAGAAAGTTGCCCTCGAACATCTACAGACATCTTCGTTCGCACTAGGTACGACTGCAACGAAATCAGAGTACCCCCCAGAACGACATTGACTTCAGTTTCAATCGGGCTCTTTGATAATAGACTCCGTCAAAAGCCGCCTTGTTGTCCAGGATAGTCGCTCCCATCGCACCTCTGCGTTTCAGCTCTTTTTTACATTTAAACCAATCTTCTAATGACGCCAGGAGATGCGTGGCCCAACCGATCCCAAACTGAGCGTCAGTGAGCTGGTTATTGCTGAAAAACCGCGGCTGAATAAACAATATCAATAATACCTTCCATCAACATGCAGGTGATCAGAAATCGGCTGATGAGGCGACAATTGGCAGGATTGGATTTTTTCCATATTTGGGAAAAAAAGGAGAGACCTGGGAGAATTTCCAAATAGCTAAGTAGATGTCAGTGTTGTAGCTGCATTGGAGCAGCTTGACTGAGGCGCAGCGAGTTCTCAAGCACAAGCCTTCAGAATGATTGTTCGAATCTTGTCAGGGCGCTTAGCTTTTGCTTATCCAATGCCTTCAGCGGTTTCTTGATGTTACATGGAGTGAAACGAATTTCCTGAAAGATGACATCTATGGTGTTGAAGGCCTCAGGAGGCGAGTGAGATGGATAATTAACTTGACACTTCTGGATGATGGTGTGGGCAAATTCTTCAGCCTTGTGTTTTGCACTGATGCGGTCGGCTCCCCGTCACTGATGCTGTGGATCTTTGCGGAGCCTCTTTCTCAATTTTGTTGTGATATATTTAATTTCCCATCACCAAAACAACATGATGTGGCTGATGTAGATATTATCCATTCATCGTGAGGTCACATAGCTCAGTCTGGGGCTTGCTGCTTCCACTGTCTGTCATGCATGTCATTGTGCGTTCTAGGTTCACAATTTTGGCACATAATTTTTAGGTTTGGTGGCTGCTGCTCCTGGCATGCCCATCTGCACTCGTCAATGACCTAGGATTTTCAGTTGTGTGGAGTGATGGGGGGTCATATGAGTGGCCATGAGGTTAAACATCATGCTTGACGCAACAGTGATGTTGTCATATGGCCTCAGTGCGTCATAGATGCTCAGTTTGAGTTGCTACATCTCTTCAAAATCAATCATAATGAGCACGATGTTTGCGCGGCACTGATTGATGAAGGGCATCCTTAATGTGAAGTCGTTGTTAAAACATCCGACAGCTGGTTGGTGAAGGATGTTTTTGGAGCCAATCATTCCTCACTGTTACATTTATTAAGATAATTAAATATCAGAACTTAATCGTTTTCCTCATTATCATCATAGTCAGCCCCTCGAAACGAGGATGACGTCTGCCAGTGTTAGTCTTCAGACCACTCAGAAAACCAATCCTGAAGCCACAGGTCATTGGCGAAAAACCAGCAGGATTTTCCCTGACAAAAGGTAGTTTCCTGAGTTTGGGATCAGAAATTCTCCCCTTCCATTTTGATCACTTCTCCACAGCAGCTTTGATGTGGTCACTGGGATGCAGCTTGTTGGATAAGGCTACAACACATTGCACAGTTATTGGCAAGTTCCTCCAAAGTGCCGATATCTCTTTGTCCCCCTTTAATTGAGGCTATTAGGGTGTCCTTGGAACCTTTCCTCTGTCTCCTTGAGATCAGGAGTCACGCTCATGTGGTTAAAAGTGGATAAAAACAAAAAGCTAAAAGCTACTGCGGATGCTGGAAATCCAAAACAAAATAAAAACAGAATTACCTGGAAAAACTCAGCAAGTCTGGCAGCATCGGTGGAGAAGAAATCAGTCAACGTTTCGAGCCCTCATGGCCCTTCAGCAGAACTGAAGCATAGTTTCAACAAGGGAGAAATATAAATTGGTTTAAGGTGGGTGGGGGGGAAGAGACACATTGAGGGTGTGGTGTGAGCAGATAATCAAAAGATGTCAGAGACAAAAGGGTCAAAGAGGTGTTGAAGGTGGTGGTCTTTGTCTGAGAAAAGTGCTAATTAAGAATGCAAGACACACTCAGTGCCATGCGCCGCCATATGAACACACTTGACCTCTCCCTCCAGCAGCACCGCCGCACCCTTTTTCAAAGCTGCGCGTGCCCCCAGTTTCATTTTATTCTTCGCCTCATCCGTCGCCTCAACAAGAAACTTTTTCTCTTTCTCTCAAGTGCTAAGGAACGCAAGCTCCAACAACTCATCGACTCCAACACCCATCGGGGACCCTCCACCCCTGCTTGTCCCTCCGTCCTCACCCCATCTTCCAATCCCAGCCCCAGCCGCGTATTCACTATACCCCCTGACCTTCCCCTCTCCGATGCTGAACGTTCAGTGCTCAGCAAAGGACTTAGTTTCATACCCTTACGACCTCATCTCAATGAATTTCGGGCTCGGCACGATGCTGAACTCTTCTTCCGCCGTCTTCGTCTCCGTGCTCACTTCTTTGGGCAGGAGTCCTCTCCCCGTTCAACGGATCCTTTTACCCACCTCCAATATTCTCCCTCCACCTGGACCCCTCCCTCTGGATTCTTACCTTCTCTTGATCTTTTCATTGAGAACTATCGGCGTGACATTAGCCGTCTCAATTTCTCTGCTCCTCTCACCCATTCTAATCTGTCTCTCTCTGAACTCACTGCACTCCGTTCTCTCAGGTCCAACCCCAACATTGTCATCAAACCCGCTGACAAGGGTGGTACTGTTGTTGTCTGGCGCATTGATCTCTACCTCGCGGAGGCTGAGCGTCAACTCGCAGACGTTTCCTCCTACCTCTCCCTGGACCATGACCCCACCACAGAACATCAAACCATTGTTTCCAGGACTGTCACTGACCTCATCTCCTCTGGAGATCTTCCTCCCACAGCTTCCAACTTGATAGTCGCCCAACCTCGGACGGCCCGCTTCTACCTCCTACCCAAAATCCACAAACAGAACTGTCCTGGCAGACCGATCGTGTCAGCCTGTTCCTGCCCCACGGAACTCATTTCTCGTTATCTTGACTCCCTTCTCTCTCCCCTTGTCCAGTCCCTTCCCACCTACATCCGTGATTCCTCTGACACCTTACGTCACATCAACAATTTCCAGTTCCCTGGCCCCAACCGCTTCCTCTTCACCATGGATGTCCAATCCCTCTACACCTCCATCCCCCACCAGGATGGTCTGAGGGCCCTTAGCTTCTTCCTTGAACAGAGGCCCCAACAATCCCCATCCACCACTACTCTCCTCCGTCTGGCTGAACTTGTTCTCACACTGAACAATTTCTCCTTTAACTCCTCTCACTTCCTCCAAATAAAAGGTGTGGCTATGGGTACCCGCATGGGCCCCAGCTATGCCTGTCTCTTTATGGGGTATGTGGAACATTCCTTGTTCCAGTCCTACTCCGGCCCCCTCCCACAACTCTTTCTCCGGTACATCGATGATTACTTCGGTGCTGCTTCATGCTCTCGTCGGGACCTGGAAAAATTTATTAATTTTGCTTCCAATCTCCACCCCTCCATCATCTTCACATGGTCCATCTCTGACACTTCTCTTCCCTTCCTTGACCTCTCTGTCTCAATTTCTGATGATAGACTGTCCACCAATATCCATTACAAGCCTACCGACTCCCACAGCTACCTCGACTACAGCTCCTCACACCCCGCTTCCTGTAAAGACTCCATCCCATTCTCTCAGTTCCTTCGCCTCCGTCGCATCTGTTCTGATGACGCTACCTTCAAAAACAGCTCCTCTGACATGTCCTCCTTCTTCCTTAACCGAGGTTTTCCATCCACGGTCGTTGACAGGGCCCTCAACCGTGTCCGGCCCATATCCCGCGCATCCTCCCTCACGCCTTCTCCTCCTTCCCAGAAACATGATAGGGTCCCCCTTGTCCTCACTTATCACCCCACCAGCCTCCGCATTCAAAGGATCATCCTCCGCCATTTCCGCCAACTCCAGCATGATGCCACCACCAAACACATCTTCCCTTCACCCCACTTGACGGCATTCCGTAGGGATCGTTCCCTCCGGGACACCCTGGTCCACTCCTCCATCACCCCCTACTCCTCAACCCCCACTTATGGCACCTCCCCATGCCCACGCAGAAGATGCAACACCTGCCCCTTCACTTCCTCTCTCCTCACCGTCCAAGGGCCCAAACACTCCTTTCAAGTGAAGCAGCATTTCACTTGCATTTCCCCTAACTTAGTCTACTGCATTCGTTGCTCCCAATGCGGTCTCCTCTACATTGGAGAGACCAAACGCAAACTGGGCGACCGTTTTGCGGAACACCTGCGGTCTGTCCGCAAGAAAGACCCAAACCTCCCTGTCGCTTGCCATTTTAACACTCCACCCTGTTCTCTTGCCAACATGTCTGTCCTTGGCTTGCTGCATTATTCCAGTGAAGCCCAACGCAAACTGGAGGAACAGCACCTCATCTTCCGACTAGGCACTTTACAGCCTTCCGGGCTGAATATTGAATTCAACAACTTTAGATCTTAAACTCCCCCTCCCCCATCCCCACCCCGTTTCATTTTCCCCCCCACCCACTTTTTTTTCAATAATTTATATAGATTCTTCTTTCCCCACTTATTTCCATTATTTTTAAATCTAAAACTAAAACCTTTAGTCTTTCCACCCCACCCCCACTAGAGCTGTACATTGAATATCCTGTTTTCCATTCTTAATTAGCACTTTTCTCAGACAAAGACCACCACCTTCAACACCTCTTTGACCCTTTTGTCTCTGACATCTTTTGATTATCTGCTCACACCACACCCTCAATGTGTCTCTTCCCCCCCACCCCACCCCCACCTTAAACCAATTTATAATTCTCCCTTGTTGAAACTATGCTGCAATTCTGCCGAAGGGCCATGAAGGCTCGAAACGTTAACTGATTTCTTCTCCGCCGATGCTGCCAGACTTGCTGAGTTTTCCAGGTAATTCTGTTTTTATTTTGTTATGGATTTCCAGCATCCGCAGTAGCTTTTAGCTTTTCGTTTTTATATAAACAGTTCCCCCATCATAAACACTATTTAAACAGTGCCCCCATCTTAAACACTATATAAACAGTGCCCACATGATAAACCCTATTTAAACAGTGCCCCCATCATAAACACAATTTAAACAGTGCCCCCATCATAAACCCTATTTAAACAGTGCCCCCATCATAAACACTATTTAAACAGTGCCCCCATCATAAACACTATATAAACAGCGCCCCATCATAAACCCTATTTAAACAGTGCCCCCATCATAAACACTATTTAAACAGAGCCCCCATCATAAACACTATATAAACAGTGCCCCCATCATAAACACTATATAAACAGTGCCCCCATCATAAACACTATTTAAACAGTTCCCCCATCATAAACACTATAAAAACAGTGTCCATCATAAACACTATATAAACAGTGCCCCATCATAAACACTATTTAAAAAGTGGCCCCATCATGAACCCTATTTAAACAGTGCCCCCATCATGAACACTATTTAAACAGTGCCCCCATCATAAACCCTATTTAAACAGAGCCCCCATCATAAACACAATTTAAACAGTGACCCCATCATAAACACTATTTAAACAGTGCCCCCATCATAAACCCTATTTAAACAGTGCCCCCATCATAAACACAATTTAAACAGTGCCCCCATCATAAACACTATATAAACAGTGCCCCCATCATAAACACTATATAAACAGGGCCCCCATCATAAACATTGTTTAAACAGGGCCCCCATCATAAACACTATATAAACAGTGCCCCCATCATAAACAATATTTAAACTGTGCCCCCATCATAAACACGATATAAACAGTGCCCCATCATAAACACTATATAAACAGTGCCCCATCATAAACACTATATAAACAGTGCCTCCATCATAAACACTATTTAAACAGTGCCTCCATCAAAAACAATATTTAAACAGTGCCCCCATCATAATCACTATATAAACAGTGCCCCCATCATAAACACTATTTAAACAGTGCCCCATCATAAACCCTATATAAACAGTGCCCCCATCATAAACAATATTTAAACAGTTCCCCCATCATAAACACTATTAAAACAGTGCCCCATCATAAACACTATTTAAACAGTGCCCCATCATAAACTCTATATAAACAGCGCCCGCATCATAAACACTATTTAAAGAGTGCCCCATCATAAACACTATATAAACAGTGCCCCATCATAAACACTATATAAACAGTGCCCCATCATAAACACTATTTAAACAGTGCCTACATCAAAAACAATATTTAAACAGTTCCCCCATCATAAACAATATTAAAACAGTGCCCCGTCATAAACACTATTTAAACAGTGCCCCATCATAAACTCTATATAAACAGCGCCCGCATCATAAACACTATTTAAAGAGTGCCCCATCATAAACACTATATAAACAGTGACCCATCATAAACACTATTTAAACATCGCCCTCATCATTAACACTATTTAAACAGTGCCCCCATCATAAACTCTATTTAAACAGTTCCGTCATCATAAACACTATATAAACAGCGCCCCAATCATAAACACAATATAAACAATGCCCCGATCATAAACACTATTTAAACAGTTCCCCCATCATAAACACTATATAAACAGTGCCCCAATCATAAACAATATTTAAACAGTGCCCCCGTCATAAACACTATTTATACAGAGCCCCCATCATTAACAGTATTTAAACCGTGCACCCATCATAAACACTATATCAACATTGCCCCCATCATAAACACTATATAAACAGTGCCCCATCATAACCACTATATAACCAGTGCCCACATCATAGACACTATATAAACAGTGCCCCCTTCATAAACACTATTTAAACAGTGCCCCCAACTTGAACCCTATTTAAACAGTGCCCCCATCATAAACACTATTTAAACAGTGCCCCCATCATAAACACTATATAAACAGTGCCCCATCATAAACACTATATAAACAGTGTCACCATCATAAACACTATATAAACAGTGCCCCCATCATAAACACTATATAAACAGTGCCCCCATCATAAACACTATATAAACAGTGCCCCCATCATAAGCACTATATAAATAGCGCCCCCAACATAAACACTATAGTAACAGTGCCCCCATCATAAACACTAATTAAACAGTGTCAACATCATAAATACTATATAAACAGTTCCCACATCATAATCAGTATTTAAACAGTTCCCCATCATAAACACCATAAAAAAAGAGCCCCCATCATTAACAGTATTAAAAACCGTGCCCCATCATAAACACTATTTAAACAGTGCCCCCATCATAAACACTATTTAAACAGTGCCCAAATCATAAACACTATTTCAACAGTGCCCCCATCATAAGCACTATATAAACAGTGTCCCCATCATAAACATTATATATACAGTGCCCCCATCATAAACACTAATTAAACAGTGCCCCCATCATAATCACTATATAAATCCTGCCCCCATCTAAAACACTATTTAAACAGTGCCCCCATCATAAACACTATATAAGCAGTGCCCCCATCTTAAGCACTATATAAACAGTTCCCACATCATAAACAGTATTTAAACAGTACCCCATCATAAGCACTATATAATCAGCGTCCCCATCATAAACACTATATAAACAGTGCCCCCTTCATAAACACTAATTAAACAGTGTCCCCATCATAATCACTATATAAACACTGCCCCCATCTTAAACACTATTTAAACAGTGCCCCCATCATAAACACTATATAAACAGTGCCCCCATCATAAACACTATATAAACAGTGCCCCCCTCATAAACACAATATAAACTGCGCCCCATCATAAACACTAATTAAACAGTGCCCCAATCATAAACACTATTTAAACAGTGACCCCACCATAAACAATATTTAAACAGTGCCCCCATCATAAATAAAAGTTAAAAAGTGCTCCCATCATAAACACTATATAAACAGGGCCCCATCATAAAAACTATTTAAACAGTGCCTCATCTTAAACACGATATAAACAGTGACCCCATCATAAACACGATATAAACAGTGCCCCATCATAAACACTATATAAACAGTGCCCCCATCATAAACACTATGTAAACAGTGCCCCATCATAAACACTATTTAAACAATGACCCCATCATAAACACTATATAAACAGTGCACAATCATAAACACTATATAAAAACTGCCACCATCATAAACACTATTTAAACAGTGCCCCCATCATAAACACTATATAAACAGTGCCACCGTCATAAACACTATATAAACAGAGCCCCATCATAAACACTATTTAAACAGTCCCCCCATCATAAACACTATATAAACAGCACCCCTTCATAAACACTATATAAACAGTGCCCCCATTATAAACACTATATAAACAGTGCCCCCATCATAAACACTATATAAACAGTGCCCCATCATAAACACTCTATAAACAGCGCCCCATCATAAACACTATATAAACAGTGCCCATCATAAACACTATATAAACAGTGCCCAAGTCATAAACATTATATAAACAGTGCCCCATCATAAACACTATATAAACAGAGCCCCCATCATAAACGTGATATAAATAGTGCCCCCATCATAAACACTATATAAACAGTGCCCCCATCATAAACACTATATAAACAGTGCCCCATCATAAACACTATATAAACAGTGCCCCCATCATAAACCCTATATAAACAGTGCCCCCTTCATAAACACTGTTTAAACAGCGCCCCCATCATAAACTCTATATAAACAGTTCCCCCATCATAAATACTACTTAAAAAGTGCCCCCATCATAAACACTAAATAAACAGCACCACAATCATAAACACTATTTAAACAGTGCCTCCATCATAAACACTATATAAAAAGTGCCCCCATGATAAACCCTATTTAAACAGTGCCCCCATCATATACACTATATAAAAAGTGCCCCCATCATAAACTCTGTATAAACATTGCCCCCATCATAAACACTATATAAATAGTGCACCCTTCATAAACACTATAAAAACAGTGCTTCCATCATACACCCTATTTAAACAGTGCCCCCATCATAAACAATATATAAACAGTGCCCCCATCATAAACACTTTATAAACAGTGCCCCCATCATAAACCCTATATGAACAGTGCCCCCATCATAAACACTATATAATCAGTGCACCCATCATAAATACTATATAAACTGTGCCCCCATCATAAACCCTATTTAAACAGTGCCCCCATCATAAACACTATATAAACAGAGCGCCATCATAAACATTATATAAACAGTGCTCCCATAATAAACACTATTTAAACAGTGCGCCCATCATAAAAACTATATAAACACTGCCCCCATCATAAACACTATATAAACAGTGCCCCCATCATAAACACTATATAAACTGCGCCCCCATCATAAACACTATATAAACAGTGCCCCCATCATAACACTATATGAACAGTGCCCCCATCATGAACACTATATATTAGTGCCCCATCATAAACAGTATATAAACAGTTCCCACATCATAAACACTAATTAAACAGTACCCCAATCATTAACAGTATTTAAACCGTGCCCCCATCATAAACACTATATAAACAGATCCCCAATCATAAACACTATTTAAACAGTGCCCCATCATAAACACTATAAAAACAGTTTCCCCATCATAAACACTATTTAAACAGTGCCCCAATCATGAACCCTATTTAAACAGTGCAACCATCATGAACCCTAATTAAACAGTGCCCTCATCATAAACACTATACAAACAGTGCCCCCATCATAAACACTATTTAAACACTGCACCTTCATAAACACTATATAAACAGCGCCCCCATCATAAACATTTTATAAACAGTGCTCCCATCATAAACACTATTTAAACAGTGCCCCCATCATAAATACTATATAACCAATGCCCCCATCATAAACACTATATAAAATGTGCCCCCATCATAAACACTATATAAACAGCGCCCAAATCATAAACACTATATAAACAGTGCCCCCATCATAAACACTATATAAAAAGTTCCCACATCATAAACACTAATTAAACAGTGCCCCAATCATTAACAGTATTTAAACAGTGCCCCATCATAAACACTATATAAACAGTTCCTCCATCATAAACACTATTTAAACAGTGCCCCATCATAAACACTATATAAACAGTTCCTCCATCATAAACACTATTTAAACAGTGCCCCATCATAAACACTATATAAACAGTTCCTCCATCATAAACACTATTTAAACAGTGCCCACATCATAAGCACTATATAAACAGTGCCCCCATCTTAAGCACTATATAAACAGTTCCCACATCATAAACAGTATTTAAACAGTACCCCATCATAAGCACTATAAAAAAAGAGCCCCCATCATTAAAAGTATTTAAACCGTGCCCCCATCATAAGCAATATATAATCAGTGTCCCCATCATAAACACTATATAAACAGTGCCCCCTTCATAAACACTAATTAAACAGTGTCCCCATCATAATCACTATATAAACACTGCCCCCATCTTAAACACTATTTAAACAGTGCCCCCATGATAAACACTATATAAACAGTGCCCCCATCATAAACACTATATAAACGGTGCCCCCCTCATAAACACAATATAAACTGCGCACCATCATAAACACTAATTAAACAGTGACCCCACCATAAACAATATTTAAACAGTGCCCCCATCATAAATAAAATTTAAAAAGTGATCCCATCATAAACAATATATAAACAGTGCCCCCATTATAAACACTATTTAAACAGTGCCCCCATCATAAACACTATTTAACCAGTGGCCCCATCATAAACACTAAATAAACAGTGCCCCATCTTAAACACTACATAAACAGCGACCCCATCATAAACACTATATAAACAGTGCCCCATCATAAACACTATATAAACAGTGCCCCCATCATAAACACTATATAAAAAATACTCCATCATAAACACTATATAATCAGTGCCCCCATCATAAACACTATATAAACAGTGCCTCCATCATAAACACTATTTAAACAGTGCCCCCTTCATAAACACTATATAAACAGCGCCCCCATCATAAACATTATATAAACAGTGCTCCCATCATAAACACTATTTAAACAGTGCCCCCATCATAAATACTATATAACCATTGCCCCCATCATAAACACTATATAAACTGTGCCCCCATCATAAACACTATATAAACAGCGCCCACATCATAAACACTATATAAACAGTGCCCCCATCATAAACACTATATAAACAGTGCCCTCATCATGAACACTATATAAACAGAGCCCCATCATAAACACTATATAAACAGTTCCCACATCATAAACACCAATTAAACAGTGCCCCAATCATTAACAGTAGTTAAACCGTGCCCCCATCATAATCACTATATAAACAGTTCCCCCATCATAAACACTATTTAAACAGTGCCCCCATCATAAACACTATATAAACAGTGCCCCCATCTTAAGCACTATATAAACAGTTCCCACATCATAAACAGTATTTAAACAGTACCCCATCATAAGCACTATAAAAAAAGAGCCCCCATCATTAAAAGTATTTAAACCGTGCCCCCATCATAAACACTATATAAACAGTGCCCCCTTCCTAAACACTAATTAAACAGTGTCCCCATCATAATCACTATATAAACACTGCCCCCATCTTAAACACTATTTAAACAGTGCCCCCATCATAAACACTATATAAACAGTGCCCCCATCATAAACACTATATAAACAGTGCCCCCCTGATAAACACAATATAAACTGCGCCCCATCATAAACACTAATTAAACAGTGCCCCAATCATAAACACTATTTAAACAGTGACCCCACCATAAACAATATTTAAACAGTGCCCCCATCATAAATAAAATTTAAAAAGTACTCCCATCATAAACACTATATAAACAGGGCCCCATCATAAACACTATTTATACAGTGACCCAATCATAAACACGATTTAACCAGTGGCCCCATCATAAACACTAAATAAACAGTGCCCCATCTTAACCACTATATAAACAGTGACCCCATCATAAACACGATATAAACAGTGCCCCATCATAAACACTATATAAACAGTGCCACATCATAAACACTACATAAACAGCGCCCCATCATAAACACTATTTAAACAGTGCCCCCATCATAAACATTATGTAAACAGTGCCCCCATCTTATAAACTATATAAACAGTGCCCCATCATAAACACTATTTAAACAATGACCCCATCATAAACACTATATAAACAGTGCACAATCATAAACACTATATAAAAACTGACAGCATCATAAACACTATTTAAACAGTGCCCCCATCATAAACACTATATAAACAGTGCCACCGTCATAAACACTATATAAACAGAGCCCCATCATAAACACTATGTAAACAGACCCCCATCATAAACACTATATAAACAGCACCCCTTCATAAACAGTATATAAACAGTGCCCCCATTATAAACACTATATAAACAGTGCCCCCATCACAAACACTATTTAAACGGTGCCCCATCATAAACACTCTATAAACAGCGCCCCATCATAAACACTATATAAACAGTGCCCATCATAAACACTATATAAACAGTGCCCAAGTCATAAACACTATATAAACAGTGCCCCATCATAAACACTATTTAAACAGTGCCACATCATAAACACTATATAAACAGAGTCCCCATCATAAACGCGATATAAACAGTGCCCCCATCATAAACACTATATAAACAGTGCCCCCATCATAAATACAATTTAAACAGAGCCCCCATCATAAACACTTTATAAACAGTGCCCCCATCATAAACACTATATAAACAGTGCCCCCATCATAAACCCTATATAAACAGTGCCCCCATCATAAACACTGTTTAAACAGTGCCCCCATCATAAACTCTATATAAACAGTTCCCCCATCATAAATTCTATTTAAAAAGTGCCCCCATCATAAACACTGTATAAACAGCTCCACAATCATAAACACTATTTAAACAGTGCCTCCATCTTAAACACTATATAAAAAGTGCCCCCATGATAAACCCTATTTAAAAGGGCCCCCATCATAAACACTATATAAAAAGTGCCCCCATCATAAACTCTGTATAAACAGTGCCCCCATCATAAACACTATATAAATAGCGCACCCTTCATAAACACTATAAAAACAGTGCTTCCATCATACACCCTATTTAAACAGTGCCCCCATCATAATCACTATAAAAACAGTGCCCCCATCATAAACACTGTTTAAAAAGTGCACCATCATAAACACTATATAAACAGTGCCCCCATCATAAACACTTTATAAACAGTGCCCCCTTCATAAACCCTATATAAACAGTGCCCCCATCATAAACACTATGTAATCAGTGCCCCATCATAAACACTATATAAACAGTGCCGCCATCATAAACACTATATAAACACTGCCCCATCATAAACACTATATAATCAGTGCCCCCATCATAAACACTATATAAACTGTGCCCCCATCATAAAACCTATTTAAACAGTGCCCCCATCATAAACACTATATAACCAGAGCGCCATCATAAACATTATATAAACAGCGCTCCCATTATAAACACTATTTAAACAGTGCGCCCATCATAAAAACTATATAAACACTGCCCCCATCATAAACACTATATAAACAGTGCCCCCATCATATACACTACTTAAACAGTGCCCCCATCATAAACACTATTTAAACAGTGTCCCATCACAAACCCTATTTAAACAGTGCCCCATCATTAACACTATATAAACAGTGTCCCATCATAAACCCTATTTAAACAGTGCCCCATCATAAACACAATTTAAACAGTGCCCCCATCATAGACACTATATAAATAGCGCCCCCATCATAAACACTATATAAACAGTGCTTCCATCATAAACCCTATTTAAACAGTTCCCACATCATAATCACTAAAAAAACAGTGCCCCCATCATAAACACTATATAAACAGTGCCCCCATCATAAACACTTTATAAACAGTACGCCCATCATAAACCCTTAATAAACAGTGCCCCCATCATAAACACTGTTTAAACAGTGCCCCATCATATACACTACTTAAACAGTGCCCCCATCATAAACACTATTTAAACAGTGTCCCATCACAAACCCTATTTAAACAGTGCCCCATCATTAACACTATATAAACAGTGTCCCATCATAAACCCTATTTAAACAGTGCCCCATCATAAACACAATTTAAACAGTGTCATCATCATAAACTGTATATAAACAGTGCCCCCATCATAAACCCTATTTAAACAGTGCCCCATCATAAACACAATTTAAACAGTGCCCCCATCATAGACACTATATAAATAGCGCCCCCATCATAAACACTATATAAACAGTGCTTCCATCATAAACCCTATTTAAACAGTTCCCACATCATAATCACTAAAAAAACAGTGCCCCCATCATAAACACTATATAAACAGTGCCCCCATCATAAACACTTTATAAACAGTACGCCCATCATAAACCCTAAATAAACAGTGCCCCCATCATAAACACTGTTTAAACAGTGCCCCATCATAAACACTATGTAAACAGTGCCCCCATCATAAACACTATATAAACAGTGCCCGATCATAAACACTATATAAACTGTGCCCCCATCATAAACACTATATAATCAGTGCCCCATCATAAACACTATATAAACAGTGCCCCAATCATAAACACTAGATTAACAGTGCCCCATCATAAACACTATATAAACTGATCCCCCATCATAAACACTATTTAAAAAGTGCCCCCATCATGAACCCTATTTAAACAACGCCCCCATCATGAACCCTATTTAAACAGTGCCCGCATCATAAACACTATATAAACAGTGCCCCCATCATAAACACTATATAAACAGTGCCCCATCATAAACCCTATATAAACAGAGCCCCCATCATAAACACTATATAAACAGTGCTCCATCATAAAAACGTTATAAACAGTACCCCAACATAAACACTATTTAAACAGTGCCCCATCATAAATGCTAGATAAACAGAGCCCCCATCATAAACACCATATAAGCAGTACTGCATCATAAACACTATATAAACAGTACCCCATCATAAACATTATATAAACAGAGCCTCCATCATAAACAATGTATAAACAGTGCCCTCATCATAAACACTATATAAAGAGTACCCCATCACAAACACTATTTAAACACTGCCCCATGATAAGCACTATATTAACAGATCCCCCATCATAAACACTATATAAACAGTGCACCCATCATAAACACTATATAAACAGTGCCCCCATCATAAACACTATATAAACAGTGCCCCATCATAACACTATATAATAAGTGCCCCCATGATAAACCCTATTTAAACAGTGCCCCCATCATAAACACTATATAAACAGAGCCCCCATCATAAAGCCTATTTAAACAGTACCTCCATCATAAACACTATATAAACAGTGCCCCCATCATAAACTCTATATAAGCAGTGCCCCCATCATAAACACTATATAAATAGAGCCCCCATCATAAACACTATATAAACAGTGCCTCCATCATAAACCCTATTTAAACAGTGCCCCCATCATAATCACTAAAAAAACAGTGCCCCCATCATAAACACTATATAAACAGTGCCCACATCATAAACACTTTATAAACAGTGCGCGCATCATAAGCCCTATATAAACAGTGCCCCCATCATAAGCACTCTTTAAACAGTGCCCCATCATAAACACTATATAAACAGAGCCCCCAGCATAAACATTATTTAAACAGTGCCCCCATCATGAACCCTATTTAAACAGTGCCCCCATCATTAACACTATATAAACAGTGCCCCCATCATAAACACAATATAAACAGTGCCCCATCATAAACCCTATATAAACAGAACACCCACCATAAACATAATATAAACAGTGCCCCATCATAAACACTTTATAAACAGTGCCCCATCATAAACGCTAGATAAACAGAGCCCCCATCATAAACACTATATAAACTGTGCCCCATCATAAACACTATTTAAACTGTGCCCCATCATAAACACTATATAAACAGAGCCCCATCATTAACACTATATATAAACATTGCCCCCATCATAAACACTATATAAACAGTACCCGATCATAAACACTATATAAACAGTGCCCCCATCATAAACACTGTTTAAACAGTGCCCCCATCATAAACCCTGCATAAACAGTTCCCACATCATAAACAATATTTAAACAGTGCCACATTCATAAACACTATATGAACAGCACCCCCATCATAAACCCTATTTAAACAGTGCACCCATCATAAACACAATTTAAACAGTGACCCTATCATAAACCCTATTTAAACAGTGCCCCCATCATAAACACTATATAAACAGTTCCCCCATCATAAACGCTATATAAACAGTGCCCCCATCATAAACACTGTATTAACAGTGCCCCCATCATAAACACTTTATAAACAGTGCTCCCTTCATAAACCCTATATAAACAGTGCCCCCATCATAAACACTGTATAAACAGTGCCCCATCATAAACACTATATAAACACAGCACCCATCATAAAAACTATTTAAACAGTGCCCCCATCATATACACTATATAAACAGTGCAACCATCATAAACACTATATAAAAAGTGCCCCATCATAAACACTATATAGGCAGTTCCCCCATCATAAACAAAATATAAACAGTCCCCCCATCATAAACTCTATTTAAAACAGTGCCCCCATCATAAACACAATCTAAACAGTGCACCATCAAAATCCCTACATAAACAGTGCCCCCATCATAAAACCTATTTATACAGTGCCCCATCATGAACACTATATAAACACTGCCCCCATCATAAACACTATATAAGCAGTGCCCCATCATAAACAATATATTAACAGTGCCTCCATCATAAACACTATATAAACAGTACCCCCATCATAAACACTATATAAAAAGTGCCCCATCATAAACACTATATAAACAGCGCCCCCATCATAAACACTATATAAACAGTGCGCCCTCATAAACACAATATACGCAGTTCCCCCATCATAAACAAAATATAAACAGTCCCCCCATCATAAACTCTATTTAAACAGTGCCCCCATTATAAACACAATCTAAACAATGCCCCATCATAATCCCAACTTAAACAGTGCCCCCATCATAAAACCTATTTATACAGTGCCCCATCATGAACACTATATAAACACTGCCCCCATCATAAACACAATTTAAACAGTGCCCCCATCATAAACACTATATAAACAGTGCCCCATCATAAACACTATATAAACAGTGCCCCATCATAAACACTATGAAAATAGTGGCCCATCATAAAACCTATTTAAACAGAGCCCCCATCATAAACACTATATAAGCAGTGCCCCATTATAAACAATATATAAACAGTGCCTCCATCATAAACACTATATAAACAGTGCCCCCATCATAAACAATATATAAAAGTGCCCCATCATAAACACTATATAAGCAGTGCCCCCATCATAAACACGATATAAAAAGTGCCCCCATCATAAACATAATATAAACAGTGCCCCCATCATAAACACTATTTAAACATTGGCCCATCATAAACACTATATAAATAGGTCCCACGTCATAAACACTATTTAAACAATGCCCCCATCATAAAGAATAAATAAACACTGCCCCCATCATAAAAACTACATAAACTGTGCCCCCATCATAAACACTATATAAACAGTTCCCACATCATAAACACTAATTAAATAGTGCACCCATCATTAACAGTATTTAAACCGTGTCCCCATCATAAACACTATATAAACAGTGCCCACATCATAAACACAAATTAAACAGTGCCCTCATCATAAACACTATGTAAACATTGCCCCCATCTTGAACCCTATTTAAACTGTGCCCCCATCATAAACACTATTTAAACAGTACCCACATCATAAACACTATATAAACAGTGCCCCATCATAAACACTAAATAAACAGTGTCACCATCATAAACACTATATAAACAGTGCCCCATCATAAACACTATTTAAACAATTCCCCCAGCATAAACAGTGTATAAACAGTGCCCCCATCATAAACACTATATAAACACTGCCCCCATCATAAACACTATTTAAACAGTGCCCCCATCATTAACACTATATAAACAGAGCCCCCATCATAAACACTATATAAACCGAGCCCCATCATAAACACTATTTAAACAGTCCCCCCATCATAAACACAATCTAAACAATGCCCCATCATAATCCCAACTTAAACAATGCCCCCATCATAAAACCTATTTATACAGTGCCCCATCATGAACACTATATAAACACTGCCCCCATCATAAACACAATTTAAACAGTGCCCCCATCATAAACACTATATAAACAGTGCCCCATAATAAACACTATATAAACAGTGCCCCATCATGAACACTATGAAAATAGTGGCCCATCATAAAACCTATTTAAACAGAGCCCCCATCATAAACACTAGATAAGCAGTGCCCCATCATAAACAATATATAAACAGTGCCTCCATCATAAACACTAAATAAACAGTGCCCCCATCATAAACACTATATACAAGTGCCCCATCATAAACACTATATAAGCAGTGCCCCCATCATAAACACTATATAAACCGTGCCCCATCATAAACACTATTTAAACAGTGCCACATCATAAACACTATATCAACAGTGCCCCCATCATAAACACAATTTAAACAATGCCCCCATCATAAACGCTATTTAAACAGTGCCCACATCATAAACACTATATAAGCAGTGCCCACATCATAAACACTATATAAAACGTGCCCCCATCATAAACACTATTTAAACAGTGCCCCCATCATAAACACTATATAAACAGTGCCCCCATCATAAACACTATTTAAACAGTGCCACCATCATAAACACTATATAAACAGTCCCCCATCATAAACACTATATAAACAGTGCCCCCATCATAAACACTATTTAAACAATGCCCCCATCATAAACGCTATTTAAACAGTGCCCCCATCATAAACACTATATAAACAGTGCCCCCATCATAAACACTATATAAACAGTGCCCCATCGTAAACACTATTGAAACAGTGCCGCCATCATAAACACTATATAAACAGTGCACCCATCATAAACACTATATAAAAAGTGCCCCATCATAAACACTATATAAACAGCGCCCCCGTCATAAACACTATATAAACAGTGCCCCAACATAAACACTATATAAGCAGTGCCCCCATCATAAACACGATTTAAACATTGCCCCATCATAAACACTATATAAACAGTTCCCACGTCATAAACACTATTTAAACAATGCCCCCATCGTAAACAATAAATAAACACTGCCCCCATCATAAAAACTACATAAACTGTGCCCCCATCATAAACACTATATAAACAGTTCCCTCATCATAAACACTAATTAAATAGTGCCCCCATCATTAACAGTATTTAAACCATGCCCCCATCATAAACACTATATAAAATGTGCCACATCATAAACACTAATTAAACAGTGCCCCAATCATAAACACTATTTAAACAGTGCCCCCATCTTGAACCCTATTTAAAATGTGCCTCCATCATAAACACTATTTAAACAGTGCCCCCATCATAAACACTATATAAGCAGTGCCCACATCATAAACACTATATAAAACGTGCCCCCATCATAAACACTATTTAAACAGTGCCACATCATAAACACTATATCAACAGTGCCCCCATCATAAACACTATTTAAACATTGCCCCCATCATAAACGCTATTTAAACAGTGCCCCCATCATAAACACTATATCAACAGTGCCCCCATCATAAACACTATTTAAACAGTGCCACCATCATAAACACTATATAAACAGTCCCCCATCATAAACACTATATAAACACTACCCCCATCATAAACAGTATATAAACAGTGCCCCATCATAGACACTATTGAAACAGTGCCGCCATCATAAACACTATATAAACAGTGCACCCATCATAAACACTATATAAAAAGTGCCCCATCATAAACACTATATAAACAGCGCCCCCGTCATAAACATTATATAAACAGTGCCCCATCATAAACACTATATAAGCAGTGCCCCCATCATAAACACGATTTAAACATTGCCCCATCATAAACAATAAATAAACACTGCCCCCATCATAAAAACTACATAAACTGTGCCCCCATCATAAACACTATATAAACAGTTCCCACATCATAAACACTAATTAAATAGTGCCCCCATCATTAACAGTATTTAAACCATGCCCCCATCATAAACACTACATAAACAGTGCCCACATCATAAACACTAATTAAACAGTGCCCCCATCATAAACACTATTTAAACAGTACCCCCATCTTGAACCCTTTTTAAACTGTGCCCCCATCATAAACACTATTTAAACTGTGCCCCCATCATAAACACTATATAAACAGTGCCTCATCATAAACACTATATAAACAGTGTCACCATCATTAACACTATATAAACAGTGCCCCCATCATAAACTCTATATAAACAGTGCCCCCATCATAGACACTATATAAATAGTGCCCCCATCTTAAGCACTATATAAACAGCGTCCCCATTATAAACACTATATAAACAGTGCCAACATCATAAACACTATTTAAACAGTGCACACATCATAAACACTATATAAACAGTTCCCACATCATAAACAGTATGTAAACAGTACCCCATCATAAACACTATAAAAAAAAAAGCCCCCATCATTAACAGTATTTAAACCGTGCCCCCATCATAAACACTATGTCAACAGTGCCCCCATCATAAACACTATATAAACAGTGCCCACGTCATAAACACTGTATAAACAGTGCACCCATGTTAAACCCTATTTAAACTGTGCCCCAATCATAAACACTATTTAAACAGAGCCCCCATCATTAACAGTATTTAAACCGAGACCCGATCATAAACACTATATAAACAGTGCCCATTCATAAACACTATATAAACAGTGCCCCCATCATAAACACTATATAAGCAGTGCCCACATCATAAACACTATATAAACAGTGCCCGCATCATGAACACTATATTAACAGTGCCCCATCATGAACCCTATTTAAACAGTGCCCCCATCATGAACCCTATTTAAACAGTGCCCCTATCATGAAGCCTATTTAAACAGTGCCTCCATCATAAACACTATTTAAACAGTGCTCCCATCATAAGCACTATATAAACAGTGCCCCCATCATAAACACTACGTAAAAAATTCCCACGTCATAAACACTATTTAAACCGTGCCCCCAACATAAATACTATTTAAACAATGCCCGCATCATAAACACTATTTAAACAGTGCCCCCATCATAAACACTATATCAACAGTGCCCCCATCATAAACACTAATTAAACAGTGCCCCCATCATAAACACTATATAAACAGTGCCCCCATCATAAGCACTATATAAACAGTGCCCCATCATAAACACTATATAAACACTGCCCCCATCAGAAACACTATATAAACAGTGCCCCCATCATAAATCCTATTTAAACGGTGCCCCATCATAAACACTATATAAACAGTGCCCCCATCATAAACAATAAAAAAACACTGCCCCCATCATAAACACTATGTAAACAATGCCCCCATCATAAACACAATATAAACAGTTACCACATCATAAGCACTATTTAAACAATGCCCCCATCATAAACACTATAAAAACAGTTCCCCCATGATAAACCCTACTTAAACAGTGCCCCCATCATAAACACTATATAAAAAGCCACCCCATCATTGACCCTATATAAACAGTGCCCCATCTTAAGCACTATATAAACAAGTGCCCCCATCATACACAATTGAAACAGTGCCCCCATCATAAACACTATATAAACACTGCCCCCATCATAAACAAAATTTAAACAGTGCCCCATCATAAATGCTATTTAAACAGTGCCACATCATAAACTTTATATAAACACTGCCCCCATCATACACACAATTTAAACAGTGCCCCACATTAAATCCTATTTAAACAGTACCCCTTCATAAACACTATATAAGCAGTGCCCCATCATAAACACTATATAAACTGCGCCCCCATCATAAACACTATATAAACAGTGCCCCCATCATAAACATTATTTAAACAGTGCCCCCGTCATAAACACTATTTAAACAGTGCCCCCATCATAGTCACTATTTAAACAGTGCCCACATCATAAACACTATATAAACAGTGCCCCCATCATAAATACTATATAAACAGTTCCCACATCATAAACACCAATTAAACAGTGCCCCCATCATAAACACTATATAAGCAGTGCCCCATCATAAACAATATATAAACAGTGCCTCCATCATAAACACTATATTTACAGTGCCCCCATCATAAACACTATTTAAACAATGCCCGCATCATAAACGCTATTTAAACAGTGCCCCCATCATAAACATTATATAAACAGTGCCCCCATCATAAACACTATTTAAACATTATCCCATCATAAACACTATACAAAAAGTTCCCACGTCACAAACACTATTTAAACAATGCCCCCTTCATAAACAATAAATAAACACTGCCCCCATCATAAAAACTTCATAAACTGTGCCCCCATCATAAACACTATATAAACAGTTCCCACATCATAAACACTAATTAAATAGTGCCCCCATAATTAACAGTATTTAAACCGTGCCCCCATCATAAACACTAATTAAACAGTGCCCCCATCTTAAACACTATTTAAACAGTGCCCCCATCTTGAACCCTATTTAAACAGTGCCCCCATCATAAACACTATTTAAACAGTGCCCCCATCATAAACACTATATAAACAGTGCCCCATCATAAACACTATATAAACAGTGTCACCATCATTAACACTATATAAACAGTGCCCCCATCATAAACTCTATATATACAGTGCCCCCATCATAGACACTATATAAACAGTGCCCCCATCTTAAGCACTATATAAACAGCGCCCCCATCATAAACACTATATAAACAGTGCCAACATCATAAACACTATTTAAACAGTGCACACATCATAAACACAATATAAACAGTTCCCACATCATAAACAGTATGTAAACAGTACCCCATCATAAACACTATAAAAAAAAAGCCCCCATCATTAACAGTATTTAAACCGTGCCACCATCATAAACACTATATCAACAGTGCACCCATCATAAACACTATATAAACAGTGCCCACGTCATAAACACTGTATAAACAGTGCACCCATGTTAAACCCTATTTAAACATTGCCCCAATCATAAACACTATTTAAACAGAGCCCCCATCATTAACAGTATTTAAACAGTGCCCCCATCATAAACACTATATAAACAGTGCCCCATCATAAACACTATATAAACAGTGCCCCCATCATAAACACTATATAAGCAGTGCCCACATCATAAACACTATATAAACAGTGCCCCATCATGAAACCTATTTAAACAGTGCCCCCATCATGAACCCTATTTAAACAGTGCCCCTATCATGAAGCCTATTTAAACAGTGCCTCCATCATAAACACTATTTAAACAGTGCTCCCATCATAAGCACTATATAAACAGTGCCCCCATCATAAACACTACGTAAAAAATTCCCACGTCATAAACACTAATTAAACAGTGCTCCCATCATAAGCACTATATAAACAGTGCCCCCATCATAAACACTACGTAAAAAATTCCCACGTCATAAACACTATTTAAACAGTGCCCCCAACATAAATACTATTTAAACAATGCCCGCATCATAAACACTATTTAAACAGTGCCCCCATCATAAACACTATTTAAACAGTGACCCCATCATAAACACTATATAAACAGTGTCCATCATAAACACTATATCAACAGTGCCCCCATCATAAACACTATTTAAACAGTGCCCCAATCATAAACACTATATAAACAGTGCCCCCATCATAAACACTATATAAACAGTGCCCCATCATAAACACTATATAAACACTGCCCCCATCAGAAACACTATATAAACAGTGCCCCCATCATAAATCCTATTTAAAAGGTGCCCCATCATAAACACTATATAAACAGTGCCCCCATCATAAACAATAAATAAACACTGCCCCCATCATAAACACTATGTAAACAATGCCCCCATCATAAACACTATATAAACAGTTCCCACATCATAACCACTATTTAAACAATGCCCCCATCATAAACACTATATAGACAGTGCCCCCATCATAAACCCTATAGAAACAGTGCCCCCATCATAAACACTATATAAAAAGCTCCCCCATCATTAACCCTATATAAACAGTGCCCCATCTTAAGCACTATATAAACAAGTGCCCCCATCATACACACTTGAAACAGTGCCCCCATCATAAACACTATATAAACACTGCCCCCATCATACACACAATTTAAACAGTGCCCCACATTAATTCCCATTTAAACAGTACCCCTTCATAAACACTATATAAGCAGTGCCCCATCATAAACACTATATAAACAGTGCCCCCATCATAGACACTATTTAAACAGTGCCCCCATCATAAACACTATATAAACAGTGCCCCCATCATAATTACTATATAAACAGTTCCCACATCATAAACACTAATTAAACAGTGCCCCCATCTTAAACAGTATTTAAACAGAGCCCCCGTCATTAACAGTATTCAAACCGTGCCCCAATCATAAACACTATATAAACAGTGCCCACATCATAAACACAATATAAACAGTGCCCCCATCATAAACAATATATAAAAAGTGCCCCCATCATAAACACTATATAAACAGTGCCCACATCTTAAACACTATATAAACAGTGCCCGCATCATGAACACTATATAAACAGTTCCCCATCATAATCACTATTTAAACAGTGCCCCCATCCTGAACCCAATTTAAACAGTTCCCCCATCACAAAAACTATTTAAACTGTGCCCCCATCATAAAGGCTATTTAAACATTGCCCCCATCATAAACACTATATAAACAGTTCCCTCATCATAAACACTATTTAAACAGTGCCCCCATCATGAACCCTATTTAATCAGTGCCCTCATCATGAACCCTTGTTAAACAGTGCCCCCATCATTAACACTATTTAAACAGTGACCCCATCATAAACACTATATAAACAGTGCCCCCATCATATACCCTATATATACAGTGCCCGCATCATAAACACTATATAAACAGTGCCCCATCAAAAACCATATTTAAACAGTGCCCCATCATAAACACTATATAAACAGTGCCCCCATCATATACACTATATAAACAGTGCCTCCATCATAAATACTATATAAACAGTGCCTCCATCATAAACACTACATAAACAGTGCCCCCATCATAAAAAACAAATAAACACTGCCCCCATCATAAACACTATATAAACAGTTCCCACATCATAAACACTATTTAAACAGTGCCCCAACATAAACACTATATAAACAGTGCCCCCATCATAAACAACAAATAAACACTGCCCCCATCATAAACACTATATAAACAGTTCCCACATCATAAACACTATATAAACAGTTCCCACATCATAAACACTATTTAAACAGTGCCCCCATCATAAACCCTATATGAACAGTGCCCACATCACAAACACTATATGAACAGTTCCCACATCATAAACACTATTTAAACAGTGCCCCCATCAGAAACACTATATAAACAGTGCCCCCATCATAAATCCTATTTAAACGGTGCCCCATCATAAACACTATATAAACAGTGCCCCCATCATAAACAATAAATAAACACTGCCCCCATCATAAACACTATGTAAACAATGCCCCCATCATAAACACTATATAAACAGTTCCCACATCACAAACACTATTTAAACAATGCCCCCATCATAAACACTATATAGACAGTGCCCCCATCATAAACCCTATAGAAACAGTGCCCTCATGATAAACCCTACTTAAACAGTGCCCCCATCATAAACACTATATAAACACTGCTCCCATCATAAACACTATATAAACAGTGCCCCCATGATAAACCCTATTTAAACAGCTCCCCCATCATAAAAACTATATAAACAGTGCCCCCATCATAAACAATATGTAAACAGTGGCCCATCATTAACCCTATATAAACAGTGCCCCATCTTAAGCACTATATAAACAAGTGCCCCCATCATACACACTTCAAACAGTGCCCCATCATAAACACTATATAAACACTGCCCCCATCATAAACAAAATTTAAACAGTGCCCCATCATAAACGTTATTTAAACAGTGCCCCATCATAAACTTTATATAAACACTGCCCCCATCATACACACAATTTAAACAGTGCCCCATCATAAATCCTATTTAAACAGTACCACTTCATAAACACTATATAAGCAGTGCCCCATCATAAACACTATATAAACAGCGCCCCCATCATAAACACTATATAAACAGTGCCCACATCATAAGCACTATTTAAACAGTGCCCCCGTCATAAACACTATATAAGCAGTGCCCCCATCATAAACACTATATAAACAGTGCCCCCATCATAAACCCTCGTAAACAGTGCCCCATCATAAACACTATATAAACACTGCCCCCATCATAAACACTATATAAACAGTTCCCACATCATAAACACTATTTAAACAGTGCCCCCATCATGAACACTATATAAACAGTGCCCCCATCATAAACACTATATAAACAGTGCCCCCATCATAAACACTTTATAAAAAGTGGCCCCATCATAATCAACAAATAAACAGTGCCCCGATCATAAACACTATATAAACAGTTCCCACATCATAAACACTGTATAAACAATGCTCCCATCATAAACACTATATAAACAGTGCCCCCATCATAAACACTAAAGAAACAGTGCCCCCATCATAAAAACTATTTAAACAGTGCCACCATCATAAACACTATGTAAACAGTGCCCCCATCATAAACACTATATAAACAATGTCCCCATCATAAACACTGTATAAACAGTGCCGCCATTATAAACACTATATAAACAGTGCCCCCATCATAAACAATATATAAACACTGCCCCCATCATAAACACTATTTAAACAGTGCCCCCATCATAAACACTATATAAACAGTGCCCCCATCATGAACCCTATTTAAAAGTGCCCCCGTCATAAACCCTATTTAAACAGTGCCCCCATCATAAACCCTATTTAAACAGTGCCCCCATCATAAACACTATATAAACAGTGCCCCCATCATAAACACTATATAAACAGTGCCCCCATCATAAACACTATATAAACAGTGCCCCCATCACAAACACTATATAAACAGTGCCCCCATCATAAACACTATTTAAACTGTGCACGCATCATAAACACTATTTAAACAGTGCCCCCATCATAAACACTATACAAACAGTGCCCCATCATAAATACTATTTAAACAGTGCCCCCATCATAAATATTATATAAACAGTGTCCCCATCATTAACAGTAAGTATACAGTTTCCCCATCATAAACCCTATTTAGACAGTGCCCCATTATAAACACTATTTAAGCTGTGCCCCATCATAAACACTATTTAAACAGTGCCCCATCATAAACACTATTTAAACAGTGCACCATCATAAACACTATTTAAACTGTGCCCCCATCATAAACACTATATGAACAATGCCCCATCATAAACACTATTTAAACAGTGCCCCATCATAAACGCTATTTAAACAGTGCCCCCATCATAAACACTATTTAAACAGTGCCCCATTGTAAACAATATTTAAACAGTGCCCCCATCATTAACACTATATGAACAATGCCCCATCATAAATACTATTTAAACAGTGCCCCATCATAAACTCCATTTAAACAGTGACCCCATCATAAACACTATATAAACAGTGCCCTCTCATAAACATTATTTAAATAGTGATGTATTCTGTCCCAGGACTGACTTTAAATTCTGGCCCCATCACTATTTAAACAATTCCCCATCATAAACACTATATAGAGAGTGCCCAATCAAAAACAGAATATAAACAGTGCCCCATCATTAACACTACATAAACTGCTTTAACAGTGTTTATGATGTAGCACTGATTAAATTGTGATTATGATGGGTCACTGTTTAAATAGTGTTTATGATGCGGGTGCTGCTTATATAGTGTTTATGATGGGGGCACTGTATAAATAGGGTTTATGTTGGGGGCACTGTTTATACAGTTTAAACAAAAAAAACCATTCATAACACCAACAAATTCAACAACAACCTCAATATTGAAAATCCTCATCAAATTCAACAACCTCAACTTTGAAAAACACCAACAAATTCAAGAACAACCTCAACTTTAAAATATACAAAAAAGTTCAAAAAATAACATTGATAACACCAACAAATTCATCAACAACATCAACATTGAAAAACACCAACATATTCAACAACAAACTTAACATTGAAAAACGACAACATTTTGAACAACAACCTCAATATTGAAAATCCCCAACAAATTCAACAACCTCAACACTGAAAAACACGAACAAATTCAACAACAACCTTAACTTTTAGAAAAATAAACAAGTTCAACAAAAAAATATTGATAACAATTTTAACAAGAGTGAAAGACACCAGCAAATTGAACAACAACCTCAACATTGAAAAACACCAACAAATTCAAAAACAACCTCAACAATGAAAAACACAAAAAAGTTCATTAAACATTGATAACACCAACAAATTTAACAACAACCTCAATAATGAAAATCAGCAACAAATTCAACAACCTCAACATTGAATATCACCAAAAAATTCAGCAACAACCTCAAGATTGAAAAACACAAAAAAGTTCAAAAAAACCATTCATAACACCAACAAATTCAACAACAACCTCAACATTGAAAAACACGAACAAATTCAACAACCAGCTCAACATTGAAAAACACCAATAAATTCAGCAAAAACCTCAACATTGAAAAACACCAACAAATTCAACAACTGCTTTAAATTTGAAAAATACAAAAAGTTTAAAAAAAAAACATTGATAACACCAACATATTCAACAACAGCCTCAATATTGACAATCATCAACAATACCAACAACAGACTCAACATTGAAAAAAGCCATCAATTTCAACAACAACGTCAATATTGAAAATCCCAACAAATTCAACAACAACCTCAACTTTTAAAAGTACAAAACAGTTCAACAAAATAAACGTTGATAACATGAACAAATTTAACAACAACCTCAATATTGAAAATCACCGACAAATTCAAGAACCTCATCACTGAACATCACCAACAAATTCAGCAACAACCTGAACTTTGAAAAACTCAAAAAATTTCAAAAAAAACCATTGATAACACCAACAGATTCAACAACAACCTCAATAATGAAAATCAGCAACAATTTCAACGACCGCAAATTTGAAAAACACAAACAAATTCAATAACAACCTCAACTTTTAAAAATACCATCAAGTTCAACAGAAAAATATTGATAACACCTAAAAATTCAACAACAAATTCAATGTTGAAAATCAACAACGAATTCAACAACAACCTCAATATTGAAAATCACCAAGATATTCAACAACCTCAACACTGAATAAACCAACAAATTCAACAACGAACTCAATATTGAAAATCACCAACAAATTCAACAACAACTTCAATATTGAAAATCACTAACAAATTCAACAACAACCTCAACATTGAAAAACACCAACAAATTCAACAACAACCTCAACATTGAAAAACACCAACAAATTCAATAACAACCTCAACTTTGAAAAACACAAAAAAGTTCAAAAAAAAACATTCAGAACACCAACAAATTCAACAACAACCTCAATATTGAAAATCACCAACAATTTCAATGACCTCAACTTTGAAAAACACAAGTGAATTCAGCATCAACCTCAACATTGAAAAACAACAACAAATTAAACAGCGACCTCAACGTTCAAGAATACAAAAAAGTTGAAAAAATAACATTGATAACAGCAAAAAATTCAACAACAACCTGTACATTCATAAACACCCACAAATTCAACGACTACCTCAACATTGAAAAACAGCAACAAATTCAAAAACAACTTCAACTTTGAAAAATACAAAAAGTTTTTAAAAAATAACATTGATAACACCAACATGTTCAACAAAAACCTCAATATTGACAATCATCAACAATACCAACAACAAACTCAAGATTGAAAAACGCCATCAATTTCAACAACAACCTCAACTTTTAAAAGTACAAATAAGTTCAACAAAATAAACATTGATAACAGCGACAAATTGAACAACAACCTCAATATTGAAAATCTCCGACAAATTCAACAACCTAAACACTGAATATCACCAACAAATTCAACAACAACCTCAAGATTGAAAAACACAAAAAAGTTCAAAAAAACCATTCATAACACCAACAAATTCAACAACAACCTCAATATTGAAAAGCACCAACAAATTCAACTACCTCAACTTTGAAAAGCACAAGTCAATTCAACATCAACCTCAACATTGAAAAACAACAACAAATTAAACAACAACCACAACATTCAAAAATAGAAAAATGTTCACAAAATAACATTGATAACAGGAACAAATTCAGCAACAACCTCAACATTGAAAAATACAAAAAGTTTCAAAAAAATAACATTGATAACACCAACATGTTCAACAACAACCTCAATATTGACAATCACCAATAATTCCAACAACAAACTCAACATTGAAAAACGCCAACAATTTCAACAACAACCTCATTATGGAAAATCACAACAAATTCAACAACAACCTCAACTTTTAAAAGTATAAAAAAGTTCAACAAAATAAACGTTGATAACACCAACAAATTGAACAACAACCTCAATATTGAAAATCAATGACAAATTCAACAACCTCAACACTGAATATCACCAACAAATTCAGCAACAAACTCAACTTTGAAAAGCACAAAAAATTTCAAAAAAAACATTGATAACATCAACAAATTCAACAACAAGCTGAATATTGAAAATTATGAACAAATTCAACGACCTCAACATTGAAAAACACCAACAAATTCAACAACAACCTCATCATTGGAAAACACCAATAAATTCAACAACAACCTCAACATTGAAAATCACCAACAAATTCAACAACAACCTCAGCTTTCAAAAATACAAAAAAGAACAAAAAATAACATTGATAATGTCAACAAATTCAACAATAACCTGAACATTGAAAAACACCAACAAATTCAACTACAACCTCAACATTGAAAAACACCAACAATTTCAACAACAACTTCAACATTGAAAAATATCAACAATAACAACAACAACCTCAACATTGAAAAACGCCAACAATTTCAACAACAACCTCAATATTGAAAATCCCAACAAATTCAACAACAACCTCAACTTTCAAAAGTACAAAAAAGTTCAAAAAATAACATTGATAGCACCAACAAATTCAACAACAACCTCAACATTGGAAAACACCGACAAATTCAACAACCTCAACACTGAGTATCACCAACACATTCAGCAACAACCTCAGCTTTGAAAAACACAAACAAATTTAAAAAAAAAACATTCAGAACACCAACAAATTCAACAACAACCTCAATATTGAAAATCACCAACAAATTCAACAACCTTAACGCTGAATATCACCAACAAATTCATCAACAACCTCAATATTGAAAAACACCAACAAATTCAACGACCTCAACTTTGAAAAGCACAAGTAAATTCAACATCAACCTCAACATTGAAAAACAAAAATAAATTCAACAACAACCTCAACGTTCAAAAATACAAAAAGTTCAAAAAATAAAATTGATAACACCAACAAATTCAACAACAATCTGAATATTGAAAAAAGCCAACAAATTCAACGACAACCTCAATATTGAAAATCACCAACAAATTCAACAACCTCAACATTGAAAATCACCAACAAATTCAGCAACAACCTCAAGAATGAAAAACACAAAAAAGTACAAAAAAAGCATTCATAACACCAACAAATTCAACAACAACCTAAATATTGAAAAACACCAACAAATTCAACACCAACCTCTATATTGAAAATCACCAACAAATTCAACGACCTCAACATTGAAAAACACCAACAAATTCAACAACAACCTCAACATTGAAAAAAACCAATAAATTCAACAACAACCTCAACAGTGAAAAACACCAACAAATGCAACAACAACCTCATCTTTCAAAAATACAAAAAAGTTCAAAAAATAACATTGATAACACCAACAAATTCAACAACAACCTCAACATTGGAAAACACAAAAAAGTTAAAAAAAAAACATTCAGAACACCAAGAAGTGCAACAAAAACGTCAATATTAAAAATCACCAACAAAATCAACGACCTCAATTTTGAAAAACACAAGTTAATTCAACATCAACCTCAACACTGAAAAACAACAACAAATTAAACAGCAACCTCAACGTTCAAAAATACAAAAAAGTTCAAAAATAACATTGATAACACCAACATATTCAACAACAACCTCAATATTGACAATCATCAACAATGCCAACAACAAACTCAACATTGTAAAATGCCAACAATTTCAACAACAACCTCAATATTGAAAATCTCAACAAATTCAACAACAACCTCAACTTTTAAAAGTACAAAAAAGTTCAACAAAATAAACGTTGACAACACCAACAAATTTAACAAAAACCTCAATATTGAAAATCAGCGACAAATTCAACAACCTCAACACTGAATATCACCACGAAATTCAGAAACAACCTCAACTTTGAAAAACAGAAATAAGTTCAAAAAAAAATTGATAACACCAACAAATTCATCAACAAAATCAACAGTGAAAAACACCAACAAATTCAACAACAACCTCAACATTGAAAAATGCCAAGAAATTCAATAAGAACCTCAACAATTAAAAAACATTAACAAATTCAAAATCAACCTCGACTTTTAAATGTACGAAAATGTTCAACAAAATAAACATTGATAACACCAATAAATTCCGCAACAACCTCAACTTCGAAAAAACACGAAAATGTTCAAAAAAAAATTTGATAACACCAACAAATTCATCAACAACATCAACATTGAAAAACATCAACAAATCCAACAACAACCTCAACATTGAAAAACACCAACAAATTCAACAACAAACTCAATATTGAAAATCACCAACAAATTCAATAACCTCAACACTGAATATCACCAACAAATTCACAACAGCCTCAACATTGAAAAACACCAACAAATTCAACAACAACCTCAACTTTTAAAAGTACAAAAAAGTTGAAAAAAGAACATTGATAACGCCAACAAATTCATCAACAAAATCAACACTGAAAAACACCAATAAATTCAACAACAAGCTCAACATTGAAAAACGCCAACAAATTCAACAACAACCACAGCATTGAAAATCAAAAACAAATTCAACAACCTCAACACTGAATATCACCAACAAATTCAGCAACAAGCTCAACTTTGAAAAACACAAATAATTTCAACATATGCCTCAACTTTTAAAAGCAAAAAAGTTCAAAAAATAACATTGAAACACCATCAAATTAAACGACAACTTCAATATTGAAAATCACCAACAGATTCAATGACCTCAACTTATAAAAATGCCAAAAAACTGAACAACAACCTCAATATTGAAAAATACCAACAAATTCAACAACAACCTCAACATTGAAAAACACCAACAAATTCAACAAAAACCTCAACTTTTAAAAGTACAAAAAAGTTGAAAAAAGAACATTGATAATGCCAACAAATTCAGCAACAACCTCAACGATGAAAAACATAAAAAAAATTCAACAACAACATCGACATTGAAAAACGCCAAGAAATCCAACAACAACCTCAACATTGAAAAACGCCAACAAATTCAACAACAAACTCAATATTGAAAATCACCAACAAATTCAATAACCTCAACACTGAATATCACCAACAAATTCACAACAGCCTCAACATTGAAAAACAGCAACAAATTCAACAACAACCTCAACTTTTAAAAGTACAAAAAAGTTGAAAAAAGAACATTGATAAAGCCAACAAATTCAACAACAGGCTCAACAATGAAAAGCACCAACAAATTCAACAACAACCTTAATATTGAAAATCACCAACAAATTCAACGACCTTTACTTTGAAAAACACCATCAAATTCAACAACAACCTCAACTTTTAAAAATACAAACAAGTTCAACAAAAAAACCCATTGATAACAACAACAAATTCAACAACAAACTCAATGTTGAAAATCACCAACAAATTCAACAACCTCAATATTGTAAAACACCAACAAATTCAACAACAACCTCAACTTTTTAAAGTATAAAAAAGTTCAAAAAAGAATATTGGTAACACCAACAAATTTAACAACAACCTCAACAATGAAAACACCAGAACATTCAAAAAAAACCCCACCATTGAAAATCACCAACAAATTCAACAACAACCTCAACATTGAAAGTCACCAACAAATTAAACAACCTCTACACTGAATATCAGCAAGAAATTCAGCAACAACGTCTACTTTGAAAAACACAAAAACGTTCAAGAAACATTGATAACACCATCAAATTCAGCAACAAACTCAATGTTGAAAATCACCTGCAAATTCAACAACAACCTCAACATTTAAAAACACCAACAAATTTAACAACCAACTCAACAATGAAAACACCAAAAAAATTAACAAAAACCTCACCATTGAAAAACAACCAACAAATTCAACCACAATCGCAACATTGAAAAATACTAACAAATTCAACAACAACCTCAACATTTAAAAATACAAAATTGTTCAAAAAATAACATTGATAACACCAATAAATTCAAAATCAACCTCAATATTGAAAATCACCAACAAATTCAACAACAACGTAAACATTGAAAAACGCCAAAAAATTCAAAAACTGTATATCACCAACAAATTCAGCAACAACCTCAACTTTGAAAAACACAAAAAAGTTAAAAAAAACATTGGTAACACTAACAAAATCAACATCAACCTCAATATTGAAAAACACCAACAAATTCAACAAAAACCTCAACTTGTAAAAATACAAAGAAGTTCAACAAAAAAACCATTGATAACACCAACAAATTCAACAAGAAACTCAACATTGAAACATAGCAACAAATTCAACAACAACCTCAACATTGACAAACGCCAAAAAATCAACAACAACCTCAACTTTTACAAGTACAAAAAAGTTGAAAAAAGAACATTGATAACACCAACAAATTCAACAACATCCTCAATATTGAAAATCACCAACCAATTCAACGACCTCAACAATGATAAACTTAAACAAATTCAACAACAACCTCAACATTGAAAAACAACAACAAATTCAACAACAACCACAACAATGAAAAACAGCAAAAAATTCAACAATAACCGCAACATTGAAAAATAACAAGCAAATCAACAACAACCTCAACATTGAAAAACACAAAAAAGTTCAAAAAACAACACTGATAACACCAACAAATTCAACATTAACCTCAATATTGAAAATCACCAACAAATTCAACAACAACCTCAACATTGATAAATGCCAACAAAATCATCAACAACCTCAGTATTGAAAATAACCAGCAAATTCATCAACCTCAACATTGAATATCACCAACAAATTCAGCAACAACCTCAACTTTGAAAAACACAAAGAGGTTTAAAAAAACCATTCATAACACCAACAAATTCAACAACAACCTCAATATTGGTAATCACCAACAAATTCAACAATCTCAACTCTGAAAAACACTAACAAATTAAACAACAACCACAACTTTTAATAATACATACAAGTTCTACAAAATAAACATTGATGACACTATCCAATTCAACAACAATCTCAATATTGAAAATCACCAACAAATTCATCAACAACCTCAACATTGAAAAATACCAACAAATTTAACAACAACCAAAACATTGAAAAATACCAACAAATTTAACAACAACCTCAACAATGAAAAGACCAAAATATTCAACAAAAACCTCACCATTGAAAAACAACCAACAAATTCAACCACAATCGCAACGTTGAAAAATACTAACAAATTCAACAACAACCTCAACATTTAAAAATACAAAAATGTTCAAAAAATAACATTGATAACACCAATAAATTCAAAATCAACCTCAATATTGAAAATCACCAACAAATTCAACAACAACGTAAACATTGAAAAACGCCAAAAAATTCAAAAACTGTATATCACCAACAAATTCAGCAACAACCTCAACTTTGAAAAACACAAAAAAGTTAAAAAAAACATTGGTAACACTAACAAAATCAACATCAACCTCAATATTGAAAATCACCAACAAATTCAACGACCTCAACTTTGAAAAACACAAACAAATCCAACAACAACGTCAAAAATGAAAAAAACCAACAAATTCAAAATCAACCTCAATTTTTAAAAGTACAAAAAAGTTCAACAAAATAAACATTGATAACATCAATAAATTCAGCAAAAACCTCAACTTTGAAAAACACAAAAAGTTCAAAAAAACCCATTGATAACACCAAAAATTCAACAACATCCTCAATATTGAAAATCACCAACAAAATCAACGACCTCAACTTTGAAAAACACCAACAAATTCAACAACAACCTCAACAATGAAAAACACCAACAAATTCAACAACAACCGCAACATTGAATAACACGATCCAATGCAACAACAACCTCAACATTGAAAAACACCAACAACTTCAACAACAACCTGAACATTGAAAAACACCAACAAATACAACAACAACTTCAATATTGAAAATCAACATCAAATTCAACAACCTCAACATTGAATATCACCAACAAATACAGCAACAACCTCAACTTTGAAAAACACAAAAAAGTTAAAAAAAAAACATTCATAACACCAACAAATTCAACAACAACCTCAACATTGAAAAACACCAACAAATTCAACAACAAACTCAACAATGAAAAACACCAACAAATTCAACAACATCCTCAATATTGAAAATCACCAACCAATTCAATGACCTCAACAATGATAAACTTAAACAAATTCAACAACAACCTCAACATTGAAAAACAACAACAAATTCAACAACAACCACAACAATGAAAAACAGCAAAAAATTCAACAATAACCGCAACATTGAAAAATAACAAACAAATCAACAACAACCTCAACATTGAAAAACACAAAAAAGTTCAAAAAACAACACTGATAACAGCAACAAATTCAACATTAACCTCAATATTGAAAATCACCAACAAATTCAACAACAACCTCAACATTGAAAAACGACAACAAAATCATCAACAACCTCAGTATTGAAAATCACCAGCAAATTCATCAACCTCAACATTGAATATCATCAACAAATTCAGCAACAACCTCAACATTGAAAAATGCCAACAAAATCATCAACAACCTCAGTATTGAAAATCACCAGCAAATTCATCAACCTCAACATTGAATATCACCAACAAATTCAGCAACAACCTCAACTTTGAAAAACACAAAGAGGTTTAAAAAAACCATTCATAACACCAACAAATTCAACAACAACCTCAATATTGGTAATCACCAACAAATTCAACAGTCTCAACTGTGAAAAACACTAACAAATTAAACAAACAACCACAACTTTTAATAATACATACAAGTTGTAAAAAATAAACATTGATGACACTATCCAATTCAACAACAATCTCAATATTGAAAATCACCAACAAATTCATCAACAACCTCAACATTGAAAAATACCAACAAATTTAACAACAACCTCAACAATGAAAAGACCAAAATATTCAACAAAAACCTCATCATTGAAAATCACCAACAAATTCAACAACCTCAACTTGAAAAAGACCAACAAATTAAACAACCTCAACTTTTAAAAATACAACCAAGTTCAACAAAAAAACATTGATTACACCAACAAATTCAACAACAAGCTCAATATTGAAAATCACCAACAAATTCAACGACCTCAGCTTTGAAAAACACCAACAAATTCAACAACATCAACATTGAAAAGCACCAATAAATACAACAACAAACTCAACATTGAAAAGCAGCAACAAATTCAACAACAATCTCAACATTGAAAACCACCTACAAATTCAACGACCTCAACTTGAAAAAGACCAACAAATTAAACAACCTCAACTTTTAAAAATACAACCAAGTTCAACAAAAAAACATTGATTACACCAACAAATTCAACAACAAGTTCAATATTGAAAATCACCAACAAATTCAACGACCTCAGCTTTGAAAAACACCAACAAATTCAACAACACCAACATTGAAAAGCACCAATAAATTCAACAACAAACTCAACATTGAAAAGCAGCAACAAATTCAACAACAATCTCAACATTGAAAAACGTCAACAATTTCAGCAACAACCTCAATATTGAAAATCCCAACAAATTCAACAATAACTTCAACTTTTAAAAGTAGAAAAAAGTTCAACAAAATAAATGTTGATAACACGAACAAATTCATCAACATCCTCAATATTGAAAATCACCAGCAGATTCAACAACCTCAACATTGAAAAACACAAAACAGTTCAAAAGAAAACATTGATAACACCAACAAATTCAACAACAACCTCAACAATGAAAAACACCAACAAATTCAAACAACAACCTCAACATTTAAAAACACCAACAAATTAAACAGCAACCTCAACAATGAAAAAAACAAAAAATTTAACAACAACCTCAACGTTGAAAAACGCCAACAAATTCAACAACAACCTCAACAATGAAAAATATCAACAAATTCAAAATCAACCTCAACATTGAAAATCACCAGCAAATTCAACAACAACCTCAACATTGAAAAACACTAATAAGTTCAACAACATCCTTAACTTTTAAAAATACAAACAAGTTCAACAGCAACCTCAACAATCAAAAACACCAAAAAAAATCAACAACAACCTCAACAATGAAAAACACCAACAAATTCAACAACAACCTCAACATTTAAAAATACAAAATAGTTCAAAAAATAACATTGATAACACCAACAAATTCAACAACAACCTCAACATTTAAAAATACAAAATAGTTCAAAAAATAACATTGATAACACCAACAAATTCAACAACAACCTCAACATTGAAAAACACCAACAAATTCAACAACAAGCTCAATATTGAAAATCACCAACAAATTCAGCAACAACCTCAACTTTGAAAAACACACAAAAGTTATAAAAAAACCCATTCATAACACCAACAAATTCAACAACAACCACAATATTGAAAATCACCAACAAATTCAACGTCCTCAACCATGAAAACACCAACAAATTAAACAACAACCTCATATTTTAAAAATACAAACAAGTTCAACAAAAAAAACATTGATAACTCCAACAAATTCAACAACAAACTCAACATTGAAAAACACCAACAAATTCAACAACCTCAACATATTCAACACCAACAAATTCAACAACCTCAACAAATTCAACAACATCCTTAACTTTTAAAAATACAAACATGTTCAACAACAACCTCAACAATGATAAACGGCAAAAAATTCAACAATAACCGCAACATTGAAAAATACCAACAAATTCAACAACAACCTCAGCATTTAAAATTACAATAAAGTTCAAAAAATAACAGTGATAACACCAACAAATTCAACAATAACCTCAACTTTGAAAAACACAAAAAAGTTAAAAAAAAACATTCATAACACCAACAAATTCAACAACAACCTCATTATTCAAATTCATCAACAAATTCAACGACCTCAACTTTGAAAAACACCAACAAATTAAACAACAAGCTCAACATTTAAAAGTACAAAAAAGTTCAACAAAGTAAACATTGATAACACCAATAAATTCAACAAGAACCACAACATTTAAAAATACAAACAAGGTCAACAAAATTAACATTGATAACCCTATCCAATTCAACAAGAACCTCAACATTTAAAATGACCAAGAAATTCAGCAAGCTCAACACTGAAAAACACAAACAAATTCATCAACATCAACATTGAAAAACAATTTAAAAATTCAGCAACAACCTCAATCATTGATGACCCTATCCAATTCAACAACAACCTCAACATTTAAAATCACCAAGAAATTCAGCAAGCTCAACACTGAAAAACACAAACAAATTCAACAACATCAACATTGAAAAACAATTTAAAAATTCAGCAACAACCTCAAACATTGATGACCCTATTCAATTCAACGACAACCTCAACATTTAAAATCACCAAGAAATTCAGCAACAACCTCAACATCGAAAAACACCAACAAATTCAACAACAACCTCAACATTGAAAAACACCAACAAATTCAAAATCAACCTCAACTTTTAAAAGTACAAAAATGTTCAACAAAATAAACATTGATAACACCAATATATTCAGCAACAACCTCAACTTTGAAAATCACCAACAAATTCAACAACCTCAACATTGAAAAACACAAAAAAGTTCAAAAAATACCATTCATAACACCAACAAATTTAACAACAACCTTAATATTGAAAATCACCAACAAATTCAACGACCTCAACATTAAAAAAACCAACAAATTCAACAACAACCTCAATATTGAAAAACACCAACAAATTCAACAACAACCTCAACATTGAATAACACCAACAAATTCATCAACATCCTCAACATTGAAAAACACCAATAACTTCAACAACAACCTCAACAATGAAAAACACAAACAAATTCAAAATCAACCTCAAATTTAAAAAGTACAAAAAAGTTCAACAAAATAAATATTGAAAACACCAATATATTCAGCAACCACCTCAACTTTGAACATCACCAACAAATTCAACAACCTCAACATTGAAAAACCCCTGCAAATTCAACAACATCCTTAACTTTTAAAAATACAAACAAGTTCAACAAAAAACATTGATAACACCAACAAATTCAACAACAAACTCAACAATGAAAAACACCAACAAATTCAACAACAACCTCAACATTGAAGAACACCAACAAATTCAACAACAACCTCAACATTGAAAAACACCAACAAATTCAACAACAAACTCAGCAATGAAAAACACCAACAGATTCAACAACATCCTCAATAATGAAAATCACCAACCAATTCAACGACCGCAACAAAGATAAACTTAAACAAATTCAACAACAACCTCAACATTGAAAAACGCCAACAAATTCATCAACAACCTCAGTATTGAAAATCACCAGCAAATTCAACAACCTTAACATTAAATAGCACCAACAAATTCAGCAACAAGCTCAATATTGAAAATCACCAACAAATTCAAAATCAACCTCAACTTTTAAAAATACAAAAAAAGTTCAACAAAATAAACATTGATAACACCAATACATTCAGCAACAACCTCAACATTGAAAAACAACAACAAATTCAACAACAACCACAACAATGAAAAACAGCAAAAAATTCAACAATAACCGCAACATTGAAAAATAACAAACAAATCAACAACAACCTCAACATTGAAAAATACAAAAAAGTTCAAAAAACAACACTGATAACACCATCAAATTCAACATTAACCTCAATATTGAAAATCACCAACAAATTCAACAACAACCTCAACATTGAAAAATGACAACAAAATCATCAACAACCTCAGTATTGAAAATCAGCAGCAAATTCATCAACCTCAACATTGAATATCACCAACAAATTCAGCAACAACCTCAACTTTGAAAAACACAAAGAAGTTTAAAAAAAACATTCATAACACCAACAAATTCAACAACAACCTCAATATTGATAATCACCAACATATTCAACGATCTCAACTGTGAAAAACACTAACAAATTAAACAACAACCACAACTTTTAATAATACATACAAGTTCTACAAAATAAACATTGATGACACTATCCAATTCAACAACAATCTCAATATTGAAAATCACCAACAAATTCATCAACAACCTCAACAGTGAAAAACACCAACACATTTAACATCAACCTCAACATTAAAAAATACCAACAAATTTAACAACAACCTCAACAATGAAAAGACCAAAATATTCAACAAAAACCTCACCATTGAAAAACACCAACAAATTCAACAACAACTGCAACATTGAAAAATACCAACAAATTCAACAACAACCTCAACATTGAAAAATACAAAAAAGTTCAAAAATTAACATTGATAACACCAACAAATTCAAAATCAACCTCAATATTGAAAATCACCAACAAATTCAACAACAACGTAAACATTGAAAAACGCCAAAAAATTCAAAAACTGTATATCACCAACAAATTCAGCAACAACCTCAACTTTAAAAAACACAAAAAAGTTAAAAAAAAACATTGGTAACACTAACAAATTCAACAACAACCTCAATATTGAAAATCACCGACAAATTCAACGACCTCAACTTTGAAAGACACAAACAAATCCAACAACAACGTCAAAAATGAAAAACACCAACAAATTCAAAATCAACCTCAATTTTTAAAAGTACAAAAAAGTTCAAAAAAATAAACATTGATAACATCAATAAATTCAGCAAAAACCTCAACTTTGAAAAACACAAAAAAGTTAAAAAAAAATCATCGATAACACCAACAAATTCAACAACAACCTCAATATTGAAAATCACCAACAAATTGAACAACAACCTCAACATTGAAAAACACCAACAAAGTCAACAACAACCTCAACATTGAAAAACACCAACAAATACAACAACAATCTCAATATTGAAAATCACCAACAAATTCAACAACCTCAACATTGAATATCACCAACAAATTCAGCAACAACCTCAACTTTGAAAAACACAAAAAAGTTCAAAAAAAACCATTCATAACACCAACCAATTCACCAACAACCTCAATATTAAAAATCACCTACAAATTCAACGACCTCAACTTGAAAAAGACCAACAAATTAAACAATCTCAACTTTTAAAAATACAACCAAGTTCAAAAATAAAAACATTGATTACACCAACAAATTCAACAACAAGCTCAATATTGAAAATCACCAACAAATTCAACGACCTCAGCTTTGAAAAACACCAACAAATTCAACAACATCAACATTGAAAAACACCAATAAATTCAACAACAAACTCTACATTGAAAAGCACCAACAAATTCAACAACAATCTCAACATTGAAAAACGCCAACAATTTCAGCAACATCCACAATATTGAAAATCCCAACAAATTCAACAATATCTTCAACTTTTAAAAGTACCAAAAAGTTCAACAAAATAAATGTTGATAACCCGAACAAATTCATCAACATCCTCAATATTGAAAATCACCAGCAAATTCAACAACATCAACATTGAAAAACACCAACAAATTCAACAACAACCTCAACAAGGAAAAACACCAACAAATTCAAGCAACAACCTCAACATTTAAAAACACCAACAAATTAAACAGCAACCTCAACAATGAAAAAAAAAATTCAACTACAACCTCAACATTGAAAATCACCAACAAATTCAACAACAACCTCAACGTTGAAAAATGCCAACAAATTCAACAACAACCTCAACAATGAAAAACACCAACAAGTTCAACGACCTCAACTTTGAAAAAAACCAGCAAATTAAACAACAACCTCAACTTTAAAAAAAACAAACAAGTTCAACTAAAATTCAACAACAACCTCAACTTTGAAAAACAAGAACAAATTTAACAACAACCTTAACAATGGAAACACCAAAAAATTCAACAAATACCCCACCATTGAAAAACACCGAGAAATTCAGCAACAACCTCAATTTTGAAAAACACAAAAAAGTTAAAAAAAAAACATTCATAACACCAACAAATTCAACAACAAACTCAACATTGAAAATCACCAACAAACTCAACGACCTAAACTTTGAAAAACGCCAAGAAATTAAACAACAACCTCAACTTTTAAATGTAAAAAAAAGTTCAACAAAATAAACATTGATGCCAATATCCAATTCAACAAGAACCTCAACATTTAAATTCACCAACAAATTCAGCAACCTCAACACTGAAAATCACATACAAATTCAAGAAAAACATCAACATTGAAAAACAATAAAAAATTCAGCAATAACCTCAACATTTAAAAGTAAAAAAAAGTTCAACAAAATAAACATTAACATCACCAACAAATTCAACAACAACCTCAACGTTGAAAAACACCAACAAATTTAACAACAACCTCAACAATGAAAGCACCAAAAAAATCAACAAAAACCTCACCATTGTAAAACACCAACAAATTCAACAACAACCTCAACATTGAAAAACACCAACAAATTCAACAACCTCAATAATGAATAATACCAACAAATTCAGCAAGAACCTCAACTTTGAAAAACACAAACTAGTTCTAAAAAAGCCATTGATAACACCAACAAATTCAACAACACCCTCAATATTGAACATCACCAACAAATTCAACGACCTCAACCTAGAAAAACTCCAACAAATTCAACAACAACCTCATCTTTCAAAAGTACAAAAAAGTTGAAAAAAGAACATTGATAACATCAACAAATTCAACAACAACCTCAACATTGAAAGACAACAACAAATTTAACAACAACCTCAACAATGAAAACACGAACAAATTCAAAATCAACTTCAAGTTTTAAAAGTACAAAAAAGTTCAACAAAATAAGCATTGATAACACCAATAATATCACCAACAAATTCAACAACGTCAATATTGAAAATCACCAACAAATTCAACAACAACCTCAAATTTTAAAATAAAAAAAAAGTTGAAAAAAGTACATGATAACACCAACAAATTGCACAACAACCTCAACATTGAAAAACACCAACAAATTCAACAACAACCTCAAGTTTGAAAAACGCCAACAAATTCAACAATAACCTGAACAGTGAGAAACGCCAAAACATTCAAAATCAACCTCGACTTTTAAAAGTACAAAAAAGTTCAACAAAATAAACAGTGATAACACCAATAAATTCAGCAACAACCTCAACTTTGAAAAATACAAAAAAGATTTAAAAAAACATTGATAACACCAACAAATTCAACGTCCTCAACATTGAAAAACGCCAACAAATTCAACAACAACCTCAACACTGAATATGACAAACAAATTCAGCAACAACATCAACTTTGAAAAACACAAACAAGTTCTAAAAAAACCATTGATAACACCATCAAATTCAACAACAATCTCAATATTGAAAATCACCAACAGATTCAACGACCTCAACTTTGAAAAACACCAACAAATTCAACAACAACCACAACTTTTAAAAATACAAAAAAGTTCAACAAAAAAACGTTGATAACACCAACAAATTCAACAACAACCTCATCTTTTAAAAGTACAAAAATTTGAAAAAAGGAACATTGATAACACCAACAAATTCAACAACCTCAACAATGATAAACACCGACAAATTCAGCAATAACCTTTACAATGAAAAACACCAACACATTCAAAATCAACTTCAACTTTTAAAAGTACAAAAAAGTTCAACAAATTAAACATTGATAACACCAATAATTTCATCAACAACCTCATCTTTGAACAACGTAAAAACGTTCCAAAAAAACCATTGATTTCACCAACAAATTCAACAACAACGTCAATATTGAAAATCACCAACAAATTCAACAACAACCTCAATATTGAAAATCACCAACAAATTCAACAACAACCTCATCATTGAAAAAGACCAACAAATTCAACAACAACCTCAACTTTTAAAAGTACAATAACGTTGAAAAAAGAACATTGATAACACCAACAAATTCAACAACAACCTCAACAATGAAAACACCAAAAAATTCAACAACAACCTCAACGTTGAAAAATGCCAACAAATTCAACAACAACCTCAACAATGAAAAACACCAACAAGTTTAACGATTTCAACTTTGAAAAACACCAACAAATTAAACAACAACCTCAACTTTTAAAAATACAAACAAGTTCAACAAAAATTCAACAACAACCTCAACTTTGAAAAACAACAACAAATTTAACAACAACCTCAACAATGGAAACACAAAAAATTCAACAAATACCCCACCATTGAAAAACACCAACAAATTCAGCAACAACCTTAATTTTGAAAAACACAAAAAAATTAAAAATAACAGTGATAACACCAATAAATTCAGCAACAACCTCAACTTTGAACAGCACAAAAACGTTCCAATAAAACCATTGATATCACCAGCAAATTCAACAACAGCGTCAATATTGAAAACCACCAACAAATTCAACAACAACCTCAATATTGAAAATCACCAGCAAATTCAACAACAACCTCAACGTTGAAAAACAACAACAAATTTAACAACAACCTCAACAACGAAAACACCAAAAAATTCACCAAAAACCTCACCATTGAAAAACACCAACAAATTCAACAACAACCTCAACATTGAACAACACAAAAATGTTCCAAAAAAACCATTGATAACACCAACAAATTCAACAACAACGACAATATTGAAAATCACCAACAAATTAAATAACAACCTCAATATTGAAAATCACCATCAAATTCAACAACATCCTCATCATTGAAAAACACCAACAAATTCAACAACAACCTCAACTTTTAAAAGTACAAAAAAGTTGAAAAAAGAACATTGATAACAGAAACAAATTCCAGAACAACCTCAACATTGACAAACATCAACAAATTTAACAACAACCTCAACAATGAAAACACCAACAAATTCAACAAAAACCTCAAAATTGAAAAACGCCAACAAATTCAACAATAACCTCAACAATGAAAAAAACCAAAACATTCAAAATCAACCTCACCATTTAAAAGTACAAAAAAGTTCATCAAAATAAACAGTGATAACACCAATAAATTCTGCAACAACCTCAACTTTGAAAAACACAAACAAGATAAAAAAAACCCATTGATAACACCAACAAATTCAACAACAACTTCAATATTGAAAATCACCAACAAATTCAACAACAACCTCAACATTGAAAATCACCAACAAATTCAACGAGCACAACTATAATAAACACCAACAAATTAAACAACAAACTGAACTTTTAAAAATACAAACAAATTCAACAAAATAACATTGATAACACCAACAAATTCAACAACAACCTCATCTTTTAAAAGTACAAAAAAGTTGAAAAAAGAACATTGATAACACCAACAAATTCAACAAGAACCTCAACAATGAAAAGCACCAACAAATTCAACAACAACCTGAACAATGAAAAACAAAAAAAAATTCAAAATCAACTTCAACTTTTATAAGTACAAAAAAGTTCAGCAAAATAAACATTGATTACACCAATAATTTCAGCAACAACCTCAAATTTTAACAACACCAAAACGTTCCAATAAAACCATTGATATCACCAACAAATTCAACAACAACGTCAATATTGAAAATCACCAACAACTTCAACATCCTCAACATTGCAAAACGCCAACAAATTCAACAACAACATCAACACTGAATAGCACGAACAAATTCAGAAACAACCTCAACTTTGAAAAACACAAAAAAGATTAAAAAAAAACCATTGACAACACCTACAAATTCAACAACAACTTCAATATTGATAATCACCAACACATTCAAAGTCCTCAACATTGAAAAACGCCAACAAATTCAACAACAACATCAACACTGAATAGCACCAACAAATTCTGAAACAACCTCAACTTTGAAAAACACAAACAAGTTCTAAAAAAACCATTGATAACACCAACAAATTAAATAACAACCCCAATATTGAAAATCACCAACAAATTCAACGGCCTCAACTTTGAAAAACACCAACAAATTCAACAACAACCTCAACTTTTAAAAATACAAACAAGTTCAACAAAAAAACATTGAAAACACCAACAAATTCAACAACAACCTCTTCTTTTAAAAGTACAAAAAAGTTGAAAAAAGAACATTGATAACACAAACAAATTCAACAACAAAGTCAACAATGAAAAACACCAACAAATTCAAAATCAACTTCAACTTTTAAAAGTACATAAAAGTTCAACAAAATAAACATTGATTACACCAATAATTTCAGCAACAACCTCAACTTTGAACAACACAAAAAAGTTCCAAAAAAACCAATGATAACACCAACAAATTCAACAACAATGTCAATATTGAAAATCACCAACAAATTCAACAACAACCTCAATATTGAAAATCACCAACAAATTCCACAACGACCTCACCATTGAAACACACCAACAAATTCAACAACAACCTCAACATTGAAAAATACCAACAAATTCAGCAAAAACATCAAGATTGAAAAATACAAAAAACAAGATTGATAACACCAACAAATTCAACAACAATCTCAATATTGAAAATCACCAACAAAGTCAACGACCTCAACTTTGAAAAACACCAAAAAATTCAACAACAACGTCAACAATGAAAAACACCAACAAATTCAAAATCAACTTCAATTTTTAAAAGTACAATAAAGTTCAACAAAATAAACATTGATAACACCAATAAATTCAACAATAATGTCAACTTTTAAAAATACAAACAAGTTCAACAAAAAAAACTTTGACGACACTACCCAATTTAACAACAACCTCAACATTTAAAATCACTAACAAATTCAGCAACCTCAACACTGAAAATCACTAACAAAAAAAATATTGATAACAAAAGCAAATTCAAAAACAAACTCTATATTGAAAATCACCAACAAATTCAACAACAACCTCATCATTGAAAAACACCAACAAAATCATCAGCAACCTTAACTTTTAAAAGTACAAAAAAGTTGAAAAAAGAACATTGATAACACCAACAAATTCCACAACAACCTCATCATTGAAAAACAACAACAAATTTAACAACAACCTCAACAATGAAAACACCAAAAAATTCAATAACAACCTCAACATTGAAAAATGCCAACAAATTCAAAAACAACCTCAACAATGAAAAACACCAACAAATTCAAAATCTACTTCAACTTTTAAAAGTACAAAAAAGTTCAACAAAATAAACATTGATAACACCAATAATCTCAGCAACAACCTCAACTTTGAACAACACAAAAAAGTGCCAAAAAAACCATTGATATCACCAACAAATTCAACAACAACGTCAATATTGAAAATCACCAACAAATTCTACAAAATCAACATTGAAAAACACCAGCAAATTCAACAACAACCTCAATATTGAAAGTCACCTGCAAATTCAACAACAACTTCATCATTGAAAAACATCAACAAATTCAACAACAACCTCAACATTGAAAATTAAACAACAAATTTAACAACAACCTCAACAATGAAAACACCAAAAAATTCAACAAAAGCATCACCATTGAGAAACACCAACAAATTCAACAACAACCTCAACATTGGAGAACGCCAACAAATTTAACAATAAGCTCAACAATGAAAAACATCAAAACATTCAAAATCAACCTCAACTTTTAAAAGTACAAAAAAGTTCATCAAAATAAACAGTGATAACACCAATAAATTCAGCAACAACCTCAACCTTGAAAAACACAAAAAAGATATAAAAAAACCATTGATAACACCAACAAATTCAACAACAACATCAACACTGAATAGCACCAACAAATTCAGCAAAAACCTCACCTTTCAAAAACACAAACAAGTTCTAAAAACACCATTGATAACACCAACAAATTCAACAACAACCTCAATATTGAAAATCACCAACAAATTCAAGGGCCTCAACTTTGAAAAAGACCAACAAATTCAACAACAACCTCAACTTTTAAAAATACAAACAAGTTCAACAAAAAAAACATTGAAAAAACCAACAAATTCAACAACAACCTCATCTTTTATAAGTACAAAAAAGTTGAAAAAAGAACATTGATAACAGCAACAAATTCAACAAGAATGTCAACAATGAAAAACACCAACAAATTCAACAACAACCTCAACAATGAAAAACACCAACAAATTCAAAATCAACTTCAACTTTTAAAAGTACATAAAAGTTCAACAAAATAAACATTGATAACACCTATAAGTTCAGCAACAACCTCAACTTTGAACAACACAAAAAAGTTCCAACAAAACCATTGATATCACCAACAAATTCAAAAACAATGTCAATATTGAAAATCACCAACAAATTCAACAACAAACTCAATATTGAAAATGACCAACAAATTCCACAACAACCTCACCATTGAAACACACCAACAAATTCAACAACAACCTCAACATTGAAAAACACCAACAAATTCAACAACAACCTCAAGATTGAAAAACGCCAACAAATTCAACAATAACCTCAACAGTGAGAAACACCAAAACATTCAAAATCAACCTCAACTTTTAAAAGTACAAAAAAGTTCAACAAAATAAACAGTGATAACACCAATAAATTCAGCAACAACCTCAACTTTGAAAAACACAAAAAATATCAAAAGAAACCATTGATAACATCAACAAATTCAACAACAGCTTCAATATTGATAATCACCAACAAATTCAACGTCCTCAACATTGAAAAACGCCAACAAATTCAACAATAACCTCAACAGTGAGAAACACCAAAACATTCAAAATCAACCTCAACTTTTAAAAGTACAAAAAAGATCAACAAAATAAACAGTGATAACACCAATAAATTCAGCAACAACCTCAACTTTGAAAAACACAAAAAAGATCAAAAGAAACCATTGATAACATCAACAAATTCAACAACAACTTCAATATTGATAATCACCAACAAATGCAACGTCCTCAACATTGAAAAACGCCAACAAATTCAACAACAACCTCAACATTGAAAAACGCCAACAAATTCAACAATAACCTCAACAATGAAAAACACCAAAACATTCAAAATCAACCTCAACGTTTAAAGTACAAAAAAGTTGAAAAAGGAACATTGATAACAACAACAAATTTAACAACAACCTCAACAATGAAAACACCAAAAAATTCAACAAAAACCTCACCATTGAAAAACACCAACAAATTCAACAAGAACCACAACATTGAAATTCGCCAACATATTCAACAACAACCTCATCATTGAAAAACGCCAACAAATTCAACCATAACCTCAACAATGAAAAACACCAAAACATTCAAAATCAACCTCAACTTTTAAAAGTACAAAAAAGTTCAACAAAATAAACAGTGATAACACCAATAAATTCAGCAACAACCTCAACTTTGAAAAACACAAAAAAGATCAAAAGAAACCATTGATAACACCAACAAATTCAACAACAACTTCAATATTGATAATCACCAACAAATGCAACGTCCTCAACATTGAAAAACGCCAACAAATTCAACAACAACCTCAACATTGAAAAACGGCAACAAATTCAACAACAAACTCAACAATGAAAAACACCAAAACATTCAAAATCAACCTCAACGTTTAAAGTACAAAAAAGTTGAAAAAAGAACATTGATAACAACAACAAATTTAACAACAACCTCAACAATGAAAACACCACAAAATTCAAAATCAACTTCAATTTTTAAAAGTACAATAAAGTTCAACAAAATAAACATTGATAACACCAATAAATTCAACAATAATGTCAACTTTTAAAAATACAAACAAGTTCAACAAAAAAAACTTTGACGACACTACCCAATTTAACAACAACCTCAACATTTAAAATCACTAACAAATTCAGCAACCTCAACACTGAAAATCACTAACAAAAAAAATATTGATAACAAAAGCAAATTCAAAAACAAACTCTATATTGAAAATCACCAACAAATTCAACAACAACCTCATCATTGAAAAACACCAACAAAATCATCAGCAACCTCAACTTTTAAAAGTACAAAAAAGTTGAAAAAAGAACATTGATAACACCAACAAATTCCACAACAACCTCATCATTGAAAAACAACAACAAATTTAACAACAACCTCAACAATGAAAACACCAAAAAATTCAATAACAACCTCAACATTGAAAAATGCCAACAAATTCAAAAACAACCTCAACAATGAAAAACACCAACAAATTCAAAATCTACTTCAACTTTTAAAAGTACAAAAAAGTTCAACAAAATAAACATTGATAACACCAATAATCTCAGCAACAACCTCAACTTTGAACAACACAAAAAAGTGCCAAAAAAACCATTGATATCACCAACAAATTCAACAACAACGTCAATATTGAAAATCACCAACAAATTCTACAAAATCAACATTGAAAAACACCAGCAAATTCAACAACAACCTCAATATTGAAAATCACCTGCAAATTCAACAACAACTTCATCATTGAAAAACATCAACAAATTCAACAACAACCTCAACATTGAAAATTAAACAACAAATTTAACAACAACCTCAACAATGAAAACACCAAAAAATTCAACAAAAGCATCACCATTGAGAAACACCAACAAATTCAACAACAACCTCAACATTGGAGAACGCCAACAAATTTAACAATAAGCTCAACAATGAAAAACATCAAAACATTCAAAATCAACCTCAACTTTTAAAAGTACAAAAAAGTTCATCAAAATAAACAGTGATAACACCAATAAATTCAGCAACAACCTCAACCTTGAAAAACACAAAAAAGATATAAAAAAACCATTGATAACACCAACAAATTCAACAACAACATCAACACTGAATAGCACCAACAAATTCAGCAAAAACCTCACCTTTCAAAAACACAAACAAGTTCTAAAAACACCATTGATAACACCAACAAATTCAACAACAACCTCAATATTGAAAATCACCAACAAATTCAAGGGCCTCAACTTTGAAAAAGACCAACAAATTCAACAACAACCTCAACTTTTAAAAATACAAACAAGTTCAACAAAAAAAACATTGAAAAAACCAACAAATTCAACAACAACCTCATCTTTTATAAGTACAAAAAAGTTGAAAAAAGAACATTGATAACAGCAACAAATTCAACAAGAATGTCAACAATGAAAAACACCAACAAATTCAACAACAACCTCAACAATGAAAAACACCAACAAATTCAAAATCAACTTCAACTTTTAAAAGTACATAAAAGTTCAACAAAATAAACATTGATAACACCTATAAGTTCAGCAACAACCTCAACTTTGAACAACACAAAAAAGTTCCAACAAAACCATTGATATCACCAACAAATTCAAAAACAATGTCAATATTGAAAATCACCAACAAATTCAACAACAAACTCAATATTGAAAATGACCAACAAATTCCACAACAACCTCACCATTGAAACACACCAACAAATTCAACAACAACCTCAACATTGAAAAACACCAACAAATTCAACAACAACCTCAAGATTGAAAAACGCCAACAAATTCAACAATAACCTCAACAGTGAGAAACACCAAAACATTCAAAATCAACCTCAACTTTTAAAAGTACAAAAAAGTTCAACAAAATAAACAGTGATAACACCAATAAATTCAGCAACAACCTCAACTTTGAAAAACACAAAAAATATCAAAAGAAACCATTGATAACATCAACAAATTCAACAACAGCTTCAATATTGATAATCACCAACAAATTCAACGTCCTCAACATTGAAAAACGCCAACAAATTCAACAATAACCTCAACAGTGAGAAACACCAAAACATTCAAAATCAACCTCAACTTTTAAAAGTACAAAAAAGATCAACAAAATAAACAGTGATAACACCAATAAATTCAGCAACAACCTCAACTTTGAAAAACACAAAAAAGATCAAAAGAAACCATTGATAACATCAACAAATTCAACAACAACTTCAATATTGATAATCACCAACAAATGCAACGTCCTCAACATTGAAAAACGCCAACAAATTCAACAACAACCTCAACATTGAAAAACGCCAACAAATTCAACAATAACCTCAACAATGAAAAACACCAAAACATTCAAAATCAACCTCAACGTTTAAAGTACAAAAAAGTTGAAAAAGGAACATTGATAACAACAACAAATTTAACAACAACCTCAACAATGAAAACACCAAAAAATTCAACAAAAACCTCACCATTGAAAAACACCAACAAATTCAACAAGAACCACAACATTGAAATTCGCCAACATATTCAACAACAACCTCAACATTGAAAAACGCCAACAAATTCAACCATAACCTCAACAATGAAAAACACCAAAACATTCAAAATCAACCTCAACTTTTAAAAGTACAAAAAAGTTCAACAAAATAAACAGTGATAACACCAATAAATTCAGCAACAACCTCAACTTTGAAAAACACAAAAAAGATCAAAAGAAACCATTGATAACACCAACAAATTCAACAACAACTTCAATATTGATAATCACCAACAAATGCAACGTCCTCAACATTGAAAAACGCCAACAAATTCAACAACAACCTCAACATTGAAAAACGGCAACAAATTCAACAACAAACTCAACAATGAAAAACACCAAAACATTCAAAATCAACCTCAACGTTTAAAGTACAAAAAAGTTGAAAAAAGAACATTGATAACAACAACAAATTCAACCATAACCTCAACAATGAAAAACACCAAAACATTCAAAATCAACCTCAACTTTTAAAAGTACAAAAAAGTTCAACAAAATAAACAGTGATAACACCAATAAATTCAGCAACAACCTCAACTTTGAAAAACACAAAGAAGATCAAAAGAAACCATTGATAACACCAACAAATTCAACAACAACTTCAATATTGATAATCACCAACAAATTCAACAACAACCTCAACACTGAATATCACCAACAAATACAGCAACAACCTTAAATTTGAAAAACACCAAAAAGTTAAAATAAAACATTGATAACACCAACAAATTCAACAATAACCTAAATATTGAAAAACACCAACAAATTCAACAACAACATCAACACTGAATATCACCAATAATTTCAGCAACAACCTTAAATTTGAAAAATACCAAAAAGTTTAAAAAAAACATTGATAACGCCAACAAATTCAACAACAACCTAAATATTGAAAAACACCACAAATTCAACAACAACCTCAACTTTTAAAAATACAAACAAGTTCAACAAATATTCAACAACAAGCACAATTTTGAAAATCACCAACAATTTCAACAACATCAATATTGAAAAACACCAACAAATTCAACAACCTCAACTTTCAAAAATAGAAAAAAGTTCAAAAAATAACTTGATCACGACAACAAATTCAACAACGACCTCATCTTTGAAAAACACCAACAAATTAAACAAGAACCTCAACATTTAAAAGTACAAAAAAGTTCAACAAAATAAACATTGATTACACCAATAAATTCAACAATAACCACAACTTTTAATAATACAAACAAGTTCAACAAAAAAAACTTTGATGACACTATCCAATTTAACAACAACCTCAACATTTAAAATCACTAACAAATTTAGCAACCTCAACACTGAAAATCACCAACAAAAAACGTTGATAACAAAAGCAAATTCAAAAACAAACTCAATATTGAAAATCACCAACAAATTCAACAACAACCTCATTGTTGAAAAACACCAACAAATTCAACAACAACTTCAACTTTTAAAGGACAAAAAAGTACAGAATAGAATTTTGTTAACATGAACAAATTCAATAACAATCTCAACAATGAAATACACCAAAACATTTAAAATCAACTTGAACTTTTAACAGTACAAACAAGTTCAACAAAATAAACAGTGATAACACCAATAATTTCAGCAACAACATCAACTTTGAAAAACACAAAAAAGTACAAAAAAAAAACCATTGATAACAACAACAAATTCAACAACAACCTCAATATTGAAAATCACCAACAAATTCACCAACCTCAACACTGAATGTCACCAACAAATTCAGCAACAAATTCAATTTTGAAAAACACAAAAAAGTTTAAAAAAAAAACATTCATAACACCAATAAATTCAACAACAAACTCAATATTTAAAATCACCAACAAATTCAACAACATCCTCATCATTGAAAAACACCAACAAATTCAACAACAACCTCGACTTATAAAAGTACAAAAAAGTTGAAAAAAGAACATTGATAACACCAACAAATTCCACAACAACCTCATCATTGAAAAACAACAACAAATTTAACAACAACCTCAACAATGAAAACACCAAAAAATTCAATAACAACCTCAACATTGAAAAATGCCAACAAATTCAACAACAACCTCAACAATGAAAAACACCAACAAATTCAAAATCTACTTCAACTTTTAAAAGTACAAAAAAGTTCAACAAAATAAACATTGATAACACCAATAATCTCAGCAACAACCTCAACTTTGAACAACACAAAAAAGTGCCAAAAATACCATTGATATCACCAACAAATTCAACAACAACGTCAATATTAAAAATCACCAACAAATTCTACAAAATCAACATTGAAAAACACCAGCAAATTCAACAGCAACCTCAATATTGAAAATCACCAGCAAATTCAACAACAACCTCATCATTGAAAAACAGCAACAAATTCAACAACAACCTCAACAATGAAAACACCAAAAAATTCAACAAAAGCATCACCATTGAGAAACACCAACAAATTCAACAACAACCTCAACATTGGAAAACGCCAACAAATTTAACAATAAGCTCAACAATGAAAAACATCAAAACATTCAAAATCAACCTCAACTTTTAAAAGTACAAAAAAGTTCATCAAAATAAACAGTGATAACACCAATAAATTCAGCAACAACCTCAACCTTGAAAAACACAAAAAAAAAAATATAAAAAAACCATTGATAACACCAACAAATTCAACAACAACATCAACACTGAATAGCACCAACAAATTCAGCAAAAACCTCACCTTTCAAAAACACAAACAAGTTCTAAAAACACCATTGATAACACCAACAAATTCAACAACAACCTCAATATTGAAAATCACCAACAAATTCAACGGCCTCAACTTTGAAAAAGAACAACAAATTCAACAACAACCTCAACTTTTAAAAATACAAACAAGTTCAACAAAAAAAACGTTGAAAACACCAACAAATTCAACAACAACCTCATCTTTTAAAAGTACAAAAAAGTTGAAAAAAGAACATTGATAACACCAACAAATTCAACAAGAAAGTCAACAATGAAAAACACCAACAAGTTCAACAACAACCTCAACAATGAAAAACACCAACAAATTCAAAATCAACTTCAACTTTTAAAAGTACATAAAAGTTCAACAAAATAAACATTGATAACACCTATAAGTTCAGCAACAACCTCAACTTTGAACAACACAAAAAAGTTCCAACAAAACCATTGATATCACCAACAAATTCAAAAACAATGTCAATATTGAAATTCACCAACAAATTCAACAACAACCTCATCATTGAAACACACCAACAAATTCCACAACAACCTCACCATTGAAACACACCAACAAATTCAACAACAACCTCAACATTGAAAAACACCAACAAATTCAACAACAACCTCAAGATTGAAAAACGCCAACAAATTCAACAATAATCTGAACAGTGAGAAACGCCAAAACATTCAAAATCAACCTCGACTTTTAAAAGTACAAAAAAGTTCAACAAAATAAACAGTGATAACACCAATAAATTCAGCAACAACCTCAACTTTGAAAAACACAAAAAATATCAAAAGAAACCATTGATAACATCAACAAATTCAACAACAACTTCAATATTGATAATCACCAACAAATTCAACGTCCTCAACATTGAAAAAGCCAACAAATTCAACAACAACCTCAACATTGAAAAATGCCAACAAATTGAACAATAACCTCAACAATGAAAACACCAAAAAATTCAACAAAAACCTCACCATTGAAAAACACCAACAAATTCAACAACAACCTCAACATTGAAATTCGCCAACATATTCAACAACAACATCAACATTGAAAAACGCCAACAAATTCAAGCATAACCTCAACAATGAAAAACACCAAAACATTCCAAATCAACCTCAACTTTTAAAAGTACAAAAAAGTTCAACAAAATAAACAGTGATAACACCAATAAATTCAGCAACAACCTCAACTTTGAAAAACACAAAAAAGATCAAAAGAAACCATTGATAACACCAACAAATTCAACAACAACTTCAATATTGATAATCACCAACAAATTCAACGTCCTCAACATTGAAAAATGCCAACAAATTCAACAACAACCTCACCAATGAAAAACACCAACAAATTCAAAATCTACTTCAACTTTTAAAAGTACAAAAAAGTTCACAAAATAAACATTGATAACACCAATAATCTCAGCAACAACATCAACTTTGAACAACACAAATAAGTGCCATAAAACCATTGATATCACCAACAAATTCAACAACAACGTCAATATTGAAAATCACCAACAAATTCTACAAAATCAACATTGAAAAACACCAGCAAATTCAACAACAACCTCAATATAGAAAATCACCAGCAAATTCAACAACAACCTCATCATTGAAAAACAGCAACAAATTCAACAACAACCTCAACATTGAAAATCAACAACAAATTTAACAACAACCTCAACAATGAAAACACCAAAAAATTCAACAAAAGCATCACCATTGAGAAACACCAACAAATTCAACAACAACCTCAACATTGGAAAACGCCAACAAATTTAACAATAAGCTCAACAATGAAAAACATCAAAACATTCAAAATGAACCTCAACTTTTAAAAGTACAAAAAAGTTCATCAAAATAAACAGTGATAACACCAATAAATTCAGCAACAACCTCAACCTTGAAAAACACAAAAAAGATATAAAAAAACCATTGATAACACCAACAAATTCAACAACAACATCAACACTGAATAGCACCAACAAATTCAGCAAAAACCTCACCTTTCAAAAACACAAACAAGTTCTATAAACACCATTGATAACACCAACAAATTCAACAACAACCTCAATATTGAAAATCACCAACAAATTCAACGGCCTCAACTTTGAAAAAGACCAACACATTCAACAACAACCTCAACTTTTAAAAATACAAACAAGTTCAACAAAAAAAACATTGAAAACACCAACAAATTCAACAACAACCTCATCTTTTAAAAGTACAAAAAAGTTGAAAAAAGAACATTGATAACACCAACAAATTCAACAAGAAAGTCAACAATGAAAAACACCAACAAATTCAACAACAACCTCAACAATGAAAAACACCAACAAATTCAAAATCAACTTCAACTTTTAAAAGTACATAAAAGTTCAACAAAATAAACATTGATAACACCTATAAGTTCAGCAACAACCTCAACTTTGAACAACACAAAAAAGTTCCAACAAAACCATTGATATCACCAACAAATTCAAAAACAATGTCAATATTGAAAAACACCAACAAATTCAACAACAACCACAACATTGAAATTCGCCAACATATTCAACAACAACCTCAACATTGAAAAACGCCAACAAATTCAACCTTAACCTCAACAATGAAAAACACCAAAACATTCAAAATCAACCACAACTTTTAAAAGTACATAAAAGTTCAACAAAATAAACATTGATAACACCTATAAGTTCAGCAACAACCTCAACTTTGAACAACACAAAAAAGTTCCAACAAAACCATTGATATCACCAACAAATTCAAAAACAATGTCAATATTGAAAATCACCAACAAATTCAACAACAACCTCAATATTGAAAATGACCAACAAATTCCACAACAACCTCACCATTGAAACACACCAACAAATTCAACAACAACCTCAACATTGAAAAACACCAACAAATTCAACAACAACCTCAAGATTGAAAAACGCCAACAAATTCAACAATAATCTGAACAGTGAGAAACGCCAAAACATTCAAAATCAACCTCGACTTTTAAAAGTACAAAAAAGTTCAACAAAATAAACAGTGATAACACCAATAAATTCAGCAACAACCTCAACTTTGAAAAACACAAAAAATATCAAAAGAAACCATTGATAACATCAACAAATTCAACAACAACTTCAATATTGATAATCACCAACAAATTCAACGTCCTCAACATTGGAAAAAGCCAACAAATTCAACAACAACCTCAACATTGAAAAATGCCAACAAATTGAACAATAACCTCAACAATGAAAACACCAAAAAATTCAACAAAAACCTCACCATTGAAAAACACCAACAAATTCAACAACAACCTCAACATTGAAATTCGCCAACATATTCAACAACAACATCAACATTGAAAAACGCCAACAAATTCAAGCATAACCTCAACAATGAAAAACACCAAAACATTCCAAATCAACCTCAACTTTTAAAAGTACAAAAAAGTTCAACAAAATAAACAGTGATAACACCAATAAATTCAGCAACAACCTCAACTTTGAAAAACACAAAAAAGATCAAAAGAAACCATTGATAACACCAACAAATTCAACAACAACTTCAATATTGATAATCACCAACAAATTCAACGTCCTCAACATTGAAAAATGCCAACAAATTCAACAACAACCTCACCAATGAAAAACACCAACAAATTCAAAATCTACTTCAACTTTTAAAAGTACAAAAAAGTTCACAAAATAAACATTGATAACACCAATAATCTCAGCAACAACATCAACTTTGAACAACACAAATAAGTGCCATAAAACCATTGATATCACCAACAAATTCAACAACAACGTCAATATTGAAAATCACCAACAAATTCTACAAAATCAACATTGAAAAACACCAGCAAATTCAACAACAACCTCAATATAGAAAATCACCAGCAAATTCAACAACAACCTCATCATTGAAAAACAGCAACAAATTCAACAACAACCTCAACATTGAAAATCAACAACAAATTTAACAACAACCTCAACAATGAAAACACCAAAAAATTCAACAAAAGCATCACCATTGAGAAACACCAACAAATTCAACAACAACCTCAACATTGGAAAACGCCAACAAATTTAACAATAAGCTCAACAATGAAAAACATCAAAACATTCAAAATGAACCTCAACTTTTAAAAGTACAAAAAAGTTCATCAAAATAAACAGTGATAACACCAATAAATTCAGCAACAACCTCAACCTTGAAAAACACAAAAAAGATATAAAAAAACCATTGATAACACCAACAAATTCAACAACAACATCAACACTGAATAGCACCAACAAATTCAGCAAAAACCTCACCTTTCAAAAACACAAACAAGTTCTATAAACACCATTGATAACACCAACAAATTCAACAACAACCTCAATATTGAAAATCACCAACAAATTCAACGGCCTCAACTTTGAAAAAGACCAACACATTCAACAACAACCTCAACTTTTAAAAATACAAACAAGTTCAACAAAAAAAACATTGAAAACACCAACAAATTCAACAACAACCTCATCTTTTAAAAGTACAAAAAAGTTGAAAAAAGAACATTGATAACACCAACAAATTCAACAAGAAAGTCAACAATGAAAAACACCAACAAATTCAACAACAACCTCAACAATGAAAAACACCAACAAATTCAAAATCAACTTCAACTTTTAAAAGTACATAAAAGTTCAACAAAATAAACATTGATAACACCTATAAGTTCAGCAACAACCTCAACTTTGAACAACACAAAAAAGTTCCAACAAAACCATTGATATCACCAACAAATTCAAAAACAATGTCAATATTGAAAAACACCAACAAATTCAACAACAACCACAACATTGAAATTCGCCAACATATTCAACAACAACCTCAACATTGAAAAACGCCAACAAATTCAACCTTAACCTCAACAATGAAAAACACCAAAACATTCAAAATCAACCACAACTTTTAAAAGTACATAAAAGTTCAACAAAATAAACATTGATAACACCTATAAGTTCAGCAACAACCTCAACTTTGAACAACACAAAAAAGTTCCAACAAAACCATTGATATCACCAACAAATTCAAAAACAATGTCAATATTGAAAATCACCAACAAATTCAACAACAACCTCAATATTGAAAATGACCAACAAATTCCACAACAACCTCACCATTGAAACACACCAACAAATTCAACAACAACCTCAACATTGAAAAACACCAACAAATTCAACAACAACCTCAAGATTGAAAAACGCCAACAAATTCAACAACAACCTCAACAGTGAGAAACACCAAAACATTCAAAATCAACCTCAACTTTTAAAAGTACAAAAAAGTTCAACAAAATAAACAGTGATAACACCAATAAATTCAGCAACAACCTCAACTTTGAAAAACACAAAAAATATCAAAAGAAACCATTGATAACATCAACAAATTCAACAACAGCTTCAATATTGATAATCACCAACAAATTCAACGTCCTCAACATTGAAAAACGCCAACAAATTCAACCATAACCTCAACAATGAAAAACACCAAAACATTCAAAATCAACCTCAACTTTTAAAAGTACAGAAAAGTTCAACAAAATAAACAGTGATAACACCAATAAATTCAGCAACAACCTCAACTTTGAAAAACACAAAAAATATCAAAAGAAACCATTGATAACATCAACAAATTCAACAACAACTTCAATATTGATAATCACCAACAAATGCAACGTCCTCAACATTGAAAAACGCCAACAAATTCAACAACAACCTCAACATTGAAAAACGGCAACAAATTCAACAACAAACTCAACAATGAAAAACACCAAAACATTCAAAATCAACCTCAACGTTTAAAGTACAAAAAAGTTGAAAAAAGAACATTGATAACAACAACAAATTTAACAACAACCTCAACAATGAAAACACCAAAAAATTCAACAAAAACCTCACCATTGAAAATCACCAACAAATTCAACAACAACCACAACATTGAAATTCGCCAACATATTCAACAACAACCTCAACATTGAAAAACGCCAACAAATTCAAGCATAACCTCAACAATGAAAAACACCAAAACATTCAAAATCAACCTCAACTTTTAAAAGTACAAAAAAGTTCAACAAAATAAACAGTGATAACACCAATAAATTCAGCAACAACCTCAACTTTGAAAAACACAAAAAAGATCAAAAGAAACCATTGATAACACCAACAAATTCAACAACAACTTCAATATTGATAATCACCAACAAATTCAACGTCCTCAACATTGAAAAATGCCAACAAATTCAACAACAACCTCACCAATGAAAAACACCAACAAATTCAAAATCTACTTCAACTTTTAAAAGTACAAAAAAGTTCACAAAATAAACATTGATAACACCAATAATCTCAGCAACAACATCAACTTTGAACAACACAAATAAGTGCCATAAAACCATTGATATCACCAACAAATTCAACAACAACGTCAATATTGAAAATCACCAACAAATTCTACAAAATCAACATTGAAAAACACCAGCAAATTCAACAACAACCTCAATATAGAAAATCACCAGCAAATTCAACAACAACCTCATCATTGAAAAACAGCAACAAATTCAACAACAACCTCAACATTGAAAATCAACAACAAATTTAACAACAACCTCAACAATGAAAACACCAAAAAATTCAACAAAAGCATCACCATTGAGAAACACCAACAAATTCAACAACAACCTCAACATTGGAAAACGCCAACAAATTTAACAATAAGCTCAACAATGAAAAACATCAAAACATTCAAAATGAACCTCAACTTTTAAAAGTACAAAAAAGTTCATCAAAATAAACAGTGATAACACCAATAAATTCAGCAACAACCTCAACCTTGAAAAACACAAAAAAGATATAAAAAAACCATTGATAACACCAACAAATTCAACAACAACATCAACACTGAATAGCACCAACAAATTCAGCAAAAACCTCACCTTTCAAAAACACAAACAAGTTCTATAAACACCATTGATAACACCAACAAATTCAACAACAACCTCAATATTGAAAATCACCAACAAATTCAACGGCCTCAACTTTGAAAAAGACCAACACATTCAACAACAACCTCAACTTTTAAAAATACAAACAAGTTCAACAAAAAAAACATTGAAAACACCAACAAATTCAACAACAACCTCATCTTTTAAAAGTACAAAAAAGTTGAAAAAAGAACATTGATAACACCAACAAATTCAACAAGAAAGTCAACAATGAAAAACACCAACAAATTCAACAACAACCTCAACAATGAAAAACACCAACAAATTCAAAATCAACTTCAACTTTTAAAAGTACATAAAAGTTCAACAAAATAAACATTGATAACACCTATAAGTTCAGCAACAACCTCAACTTTGAACAACACAAAAAAGTTCCAACAAAACCATTGATATCACCAACAAATTCAAAAACAATGTCAATATTGAAAAACACCAACAAATTCAACAACAACCACAACATTGAAATTCGCCAACATATTCAACAACAACCTCAACATTGAAAAACGCCAACAAATTCAACCTTAACCTCAACAATGAAAAACACCAAAACATTCAAAATCAACCACAACTTTTAAAAGTACATAAAAGTTCAACAAAATAAACATTGATAACACCTATAAGTTCAGCAACAACCTCAACTTTGAACAACACAAAAAAGTTCCAACAAAACCATTGATATCACCAACAAATTCAAAAACAATGTCAATATTGAAAATCACCAACAAATTCAACAACAACCTCAATATTGAAAATGACCAACAAATTCCACAACAACCTCAGCATTGAAACACACCAACAAATTCAACAACAACCTAAACATTGAAAAACACCAACAAATTCAACAACAACCTCAAGATTGAAAAACGCCAACAAATTCAACAACAACCTCAACAGTGAGAAACACCAAAACATTCAAAATCAACCTCAACTTTTAAAAGTACAAAAAAGTTCAACAAAATAAACAGTGATAACACCAATAAATTCAGCAACAACCTCAACTTTGAAAAACACAAAAAATATCAAAAGAAACCATTGATAACATCAACAAATTCAACAACAGCTTCAATATTGATAATCACCAACAAATTCAACGTCCTCAACATTGAAAAACGCCAACAAATTCAACCATAACCTCAACAATGAAAAACACCAAAACATTCAAAATCAACCTCAACTTTTAAAAGTACAGAAAAGTTCAACAAAATAAACAGTGATAACACCAATAAATTCAGCAACAACCTCAACTTTGAAAAACACAAAAAATATCAAAAGAAACCATTGATAACATCAACAAATTCAACAACAACTTCAATATTGATAATCACCAACAAATGCAACGTCCTCAACATTGAAAAACGCCAACAAATTCAACAACAACCTCAACATTGAAAAACGGCAACAAATTCAACAACAAACTCAACAATGAAAAACACCAAAACATTCAAAATCAACCTCAACGTTTAAAGTACAAAAAAGTTGAAAAAAGAACATTGATAACAACAACAAATTTAACAACAACCTCAACAATGAAAACACCAAAAAATTCAACAAAAACCTCACCATTGAAAATCACCAACAAATTCAACAACAACCACAACATTGAAATTCGCCAACATATTCAACAACAACCTCAACATTGAAAAACGCCAACAAATTCAACCATAACCTCAACAATGAAAAACACCAAAACATTCAAAATCAACCTCAACTTTTAAAAGTACAAAAAAGTTCAACAAAATAAACAGTGATAACACCAATAAATTCAGCAACAACCTCAACTTTGAAAAACACAAAAAAGATCAAAAGAAACCATTGATAACATCAACAAATTCAACAACAACTTCAATATTGATAATCACCAACAAATTCAACAACAACCTCAACACTGAATATCACCAACAAATACAGCAACAACCTTAAATTTGAAAAACACCAAAAAGTTAAAATAAAACATTGATAACACCAACAAATTCAACAATAACCTAAATATTGAAAAACACCAACAAATTCAACAACAACCTCAACAATGAAAAACACCAAAAAATTAAAACAACAATCTCAACATTGAAAAATGCCAACAAATTCAACAACAACATCAACACTGAATATCACCAATAATTTCAGCAACAACCTTAAATTTGAAAAACACCAAAAAGTTTAAAAAAACATTGATAACGCCAACAAATTCAACAACAACCTAAATATTGAAAAACACCACAAATTCAACAACAACCTCAACTTTTAAAAATACAAACAAGTTCAACAAATAATCAACAACAAGCACAATTTTGAAAATCACCAACAATTTCAACAACATCAATATTGAAAAACACCAATAAATTCAAAAACAACCTCAACATTGAAAAACACCAACAAATTCAACAACCTCAACTTTCAAAAATAGAAAAAAAGTTCAAAAAATAACTTGATCACGACAACAAATTCAACAACGACCTCATCTTTGAAAAACACCAACAAATTAAACAAGAACCTCAACATTTAAAAGTACAAAAAAGTTCAACAAAATAAACATTGATAACACCAATAAATTCAACAATAACCACAACTTTTAATGATACAAACAAGTTCAACAAAAAAAACTTTGATGACACTATCCAATTTAACAACAACCTCAACATTTAAAATCACTAACAAATTTAGCAACCTCAACACTGAAAATCACCAACAAAAAAACGTTGATAACAAAAGCAAATTCAAAAACAAACTCAATATTGAAAATCACCAACAAATTCAACAACAACCTCATTGTTGAAAAACACCAACAAATTCAACAACAACTTCAACTTTTAAAGGACAAAAAAGTACAGAATAGAATTTTGTTAACATGAACAAATTCAATAACAATCTCAACAATGAAATACACCAAAACATTTAAAATCAACTTGAACTTTTAACAGTACAAACAAGTTCAACAAAATAAACAGTGATAACACCAATAATTTCAGCAACAACATCAACTTTGAAAAACACAAAAAATTACAAAAAAAAACCATTGATAACAACAACAAATTCAACAACAACCTCAATATTGAAAATCACCAACAAATTCACCAACCTCAACACTGAATGTCACCAACAAATTCAGCAACAAATTCAATTTTGAAAAACACAAAAAAGTTTAAATAAAAAACATTCATAAAACCAATAAATTCAACAACAAACTCAATATTTAAAATCACCAACAAATTCAACAACATCCTCATCATTGAAAAACACCAACAAATTCAACAACAACCTCGACTTATAAAAGTACAAAAAAGTTGAAAAAAGAACATTGATAACACCAACAAATTCCACAACAACCTCATCATTGAAAAACAACAACAAATTTAACAACAACCTCAACAATGAAAACACCAAAAAATTCAATAACAACCTCAACATTGAAAAATGCCAACAAATTCAACAACAACCTCAACAATGAAAAACACCAACAAATTCAAAATCTACTTCAACTTTTAAAAGTACAAAAAAGTTCAACAAAATAAGCATTGATAACACCAATAATCTCAGCAACAACCTCAACTTTGAACAACACAAAAAAGTGCCAAAAATACCATTGATATCACCAACAAATTCAACAACAACGTCAATATTGAAAATCACCAACAAATTCTACAAAATCAACATTGAAAAACACCAGCAAATTCAACAACAACCTCAATATTGAAAAACAGCAACAAATTCAACAACAACCTCAACAATGAAAACACCAAAAAATTCAACAAAAGCATCACCATTGAGAAACACCAACAAATTCAACAACAACCTCAACATTGGAAAACGCCAACAAATTTAACAATAAGCTCAACAATGAAAAACATCAAAACATTCAAAATCAACCTCAACTTTTAAAAGTACAAAAAAGTTCATCAAAATAAACAGTGATAACACCAATAAATTCAGCAACAACCTCAACTTTGAAAAACACAAAAAAGATATAAAAAAACCATTGATAACACCAACAAATTCAACAACAACATCAACACTGAATAGCACCAACAAATTCAACAGAAACCTCACCTTTCAAAAACACAAACAAGTTCTAAAAACACCATTGATAACACCAACAAATTCAACAACAACCTCAATATTGAAAATCACCAACAAATTCAACGGCCTCAACTTTGAAAAAGACCAACAAATTCAACAACAACCTCAACTTTTAAAAATACAAACAAGTTCAACAAAAAAAACATTGAAAACACCAACAAATTCAACAACAACCTCATCTTTTAAAAGTACAAAAAAGTTGAAAAAAGAACATTGATAACACCAACAAATTCAACAAGAAAGTCAACAATGAAAAACACCAACAAGTTCAACAACAACCTCAACAATGAAAAACACCAACAAATTCAAAATCAACTTCAACTTTTAAAAGTACATAAAAGTTCAACAAAATAAACATTGATAACACCTATAAGTTCAGCAACAACCTCAACTTTGAACAACACAAAAAAGTTCCAACAAAACCATTGATATCACCAAGAAATTCAAAAACAATGTCAATATTGAAATTCACCAACAAATTCAACAACAACCTCATCATTGAAACACACCAACAAATTCCACAACAACCTCACCATTGAAACACACCAACAAATTCAACAACAACTTCAACATTGAAAAACACCAACAAATTCAACAACAACCTCAAGATTGAAAAACGCCAACAAATTCAACAATAATCTGAACAGTGAGAAACGCCAAAACATTCAAAATCAACCTCGACTTTTAAAAGTACAAAAAAGTTCAACAAAATAAACAGTGATAACACCAATAAATTCAGCAACAACCTCAACTTTGAAAAACACAAAAAATATCAAAAGAAACCATTGATAACATCAACAAATTCAACAACAACTTCAATATTGATAATCACCAACAAATTCAACGTCCTCAACAATGAAAAACACCAACAAATTCAACAACAACCTCAACAATGAAAAACACCAACAAATTCAAAATCAACTTCAACTTTTAAAAGTACATAAAAGTTCAACAAAATAAACATTGATAACACCTATAAGTTCAGCAACAACCTCAACTTTGAACAACACAAAAAAGTTCCAACAAAACCATTGATATCACCAACAAATTCAAAAACAATGTCAATATTGAAAAACACCAACAAATTCAACAACAACCACAATATTGAAATTCGCCAACATATTCAACAACAACCTCAACATTGAAAAACGCCAACAAATACAACCATAACCTCAACAATGAAAAACACCAAAACATTCAAAATCAACCACAACTTTTAAAAGTACAAAAAAGTTCAACAAAATAAACAGTGATAACACCAATAAATTCAGCAACAACCTCAACTTTGAAAAACACAAAAAAGATCAAAAGAAACCATTGATAACACCAACAAATTCAACAACAACTTCAATATTGATAATCACCAACAAATTCAACAACAACCTCAACATTGAAAAACGCCCACAAATTCAACAATAACCTCAACAATGAAAACACCAAAAAATTCAACAAAAACCTCACCTTTGAAAAACACCAACAAATTCAACAACAACCTCAACATTGAAATTCGCCAACATATTCAACAACAACATCAACATTGAAATACGCCGACAAATTCAACCATAACCTCAACAATGAAAAACACCAAAACATTCCAAATCAACCTCAACTTTTAAAAGTACAAAAAAGTTCAACAAAATAAACAGTGATAACACCAATAAATTCAGCAACAATCTCAACTTTGAAAAACACAAAAAAGATCAAAAGAAACCATTGATAACACCAACAAATTCAACAACAACTTCAATATTGATAATCACCAACAAATTCAACGTCCTCAACATTGAAAAATGCCAACAAATTCAACAACAACCTCACCAATGAAAAACACCAACAAATTCAAAATCTACTTCAACTTTTAAAAGTACAAAAAAGTTCAACAAAATAAACATTGATAACACCAATAATCTCAGCAACAACCTCAACTTTGAACAACACAAAAAAGTGCCAAAAAAACCATTGATATCACCAACAAATTCAACAACAACGTCAATATTGAAAATCACCAACAAATTCTACAAAATCAACATTGAAAAACACCAGCAAATTCAACAACAACCTCAATATTGAAAATCACCTGCAAATTCAACAACAAACTTATCATTGAAAAACAGCAACAAATTCAACAACAACCTCAACATTGAAAATCAACAACAAATTTAACAACAACCTCAACAATGAAAACACCAAAAAATTCAACAAAAGCATCACCATTGAGAAACACCAACAAATTCAACAACAACCTCAACATTGGAAAACGCCAACAAATTTAACAATAAGCTCAACAATGAAAAACATCAAAACATTCAAAATCAACCTCAACTTTTAAAAGTACAAAAAAGTTCATCAAAATAAACAGTGATAACACCAATAAATTCAGCAACAACCTCAACTTTGAAAAACACAAAAAAGATATAAAAAAACCATTGATAACACCAACAAATTCAACAACAACATCAACACTGAATAGCACCAACAAATTCAGCAAAAACCTCACCTTTCAAAAACACATACAAGTTCTATAAACACCATTGATAACACCAACAAATTCAACAACAACCTCAAAATAGAAAATCAACAAATAATTCAACGGCCTCAACTTTGAAAAAGACCAACAAATTCAACAACAACCTCAACTTTTAAAAATACAAACAAGTTCAACAAAAAAAACATTGAAAACACCAACAAATTCAACAAAAACCTCATCTTTTAAAAGTACAAAAAAGTTGAAAAAAGAACATTGATAACACCAACAAATTCAACAAGAAAGTCAACAATGAAAAACACCAACAAATTCAACAACAACCTCAACAATGAAAAACACCAACAAATTCAAAATCAACTTCAACTTTTAAAAGTACATAAAAGTTCAACAAAATAAACATTGATAACACCTATAATTTCAGCAACAACCTCAACTTTGAACAACACAAAAAAGTTCCAAAAAAAACCATTGATATCACCAACAAATTCAAAAACAATGTCAATATTGAAAATCACCAACAAATTCAACAACAACCTCAATATTGAAAATGACCAACAAATTCCACAACAACCTCACCATTGAAACACACCAACAAATTCAACAACAACCTCAATATTGAAAATCACCAACAAATTCACCAACCTCAACATTGAATGTCACCAACAAATTCAGCAACAAATTCAATTTTGAAAAACACAAAAAATTTTAAAAAAAACATTCATAACACCAATAAATTCAACAACAAACTCAATATTTAAAATCACCAACAAATTCAACAACATCCTCATCATTGAAAAACACCAACAAATTCAACAACAACCTCAACTTATAAAAGTACAAAAAAGTTGAAAAAAAGAACATTGATAACACCAACAAATTCCACAACAACCTCATCATTGAAAAACAACAACAAATTCAACAACAACCTCAATATTGAAAATCACCAACAAATTCACCAACCTCAACACTGAATGTCACCAACAAAATCAGCAACAAATTCAATTTTGAAAAACACAAAAAAGTTAAAAAAAAAACATTCATAACACCAATAAATTCAACAACAAACACAATATTTAAAATCACCAACAAATTCAACAACATCCTCATCATTGAAAAACGCCAACAAATTCAACAACAACCTCAACTTATAAAAGTACAAAAAAGTTGAAAAAAGAACATTGATAACACCAACAAATTCCACAACAACCTGATCATTGAAAAACAACAACAAATTTAACAACAACCTCAACAATGAAAACACCAAAAAATTCAATAACAACCTCAACATTGAAAAATGCCAACAAATTCAACAACAACCTCAACAATGAAAAACATCAACAAATTCAAAATCTACTTCAACTTTTAAAAGTACAAAAAAGTTCAACAAAATAAACATTGATAACACTAATAATCTCAGCAACAACCTCAACTTTGAACAACACAAAAAAGTGCCAAAAAAACCATTGATATCACCAACAAATTCAACAACAACGTCAATATTGAAAATCACCAACAAATTCTACAAAATCAACATTGAAAAACACCAGCAAATTCAACAACAACCTCAATATTGAAAATCACCTGCAAATTCAACAACAACCTCATCATTGAAAAACAGCAACAAATTCAACAACAACCTCAACATTGAAAATCAACAACAAATTTAACAACAACCTCAACAATGAAAACACCAAAAAATTCAACAAAAGCATCACCATTGAGAAACACCAACAAATTCAGCAACAACCTCAACATTGGAAAACGCCAACAAATTTAACAATAAGCTCAACAATGAAAAACATCAAAACATTCAAAATGAACCTCAACTTTTAAAAGTACAAAAAAGTTCATCAAAATAAACAGTGAAAACACCAATAAATTCAGCAACAACCTCAACCTTGAAAAACACAAAAAAGATATAAAAAAACCATTGATAACACCAACAAATTCAACAACAACATCAACACTGAATAGCACCAACAAATTCAGCAAAAACCTCACCTTTCAAAAACACAAACAAGTTCTAAAAATACCATTGATAACACCAACAAATTCAACAACAACATCAATATTGAAAATCACCAACAAATTCAACGGCCTCAACTTTGAAAAAGACCAACACATTCAACAACAACCTCAACTTTTAAAAATACAAACAAGTTCAACAAAAAAAAACATTGAAAACACCAACAAATTCAACAACAACCTCATCTTTTAAAAGTACAAAAAAGTTGAAAAAAGAACATTGATAACACCAACAAATTCAACAAGAAAGTCAACAATGAAAAACACCAACAAATTCAACAACAACCTCAACAATGAAAAACACCAACAAATTCAAAATCAACTTCAACTTTTAAAAGTACATAAAAGTTCAACAAAATAAACATTGATAACACCTATAAGTTCAGCAACAACCTCAACTTTGAACAACACAAAAAAGTTCCAACAAAACCATTGATATCACCAACAAATTCAAAAACAATGTCAATATTGAAAATCACCAACAAATTCAACAACAACCTCAATATTGAAAATGACCAACAAATTCCACAACAACCTCACCATTGAAACACACCAACAAATTCAACAACAACCTCAACATTGAAAAACACCAACAAATTCAACAACAACCTCAACATTGAAAAACGCCAACAAATTCAACAATAACCTCAACAGTGAGAAACACCAAAACATTCAAAATCAACCTCAACTTTTAAAAGTACAAAAAAGATCAACAAAATAAACAGTGGTAACACCAATAAATTCAGCAACAACCTCAACTTTGAAAAACACAAAAAATATCAAAAGAAACCATTGATAACATCAACAAATTCATCAACAACTTCAATATTGATAATCACCAACAAATTCAACGTCCTCAACATTGAAAAACGCCAACAAATTCAACAACAACCTCAACATTGAAAAACGCCAACAAATTCAACAATAACCTCAACAATGAAAAACACCAAAACATTCAAAATCAACCTCAACGTTTAAAGTACAAAAAAGTTGAAAAAAGAACATTGATAACATCAACAAATTTAACAACATCCTCAACAATGAAAACACCAAAAAATTCAACAAAAACCTCACCATTGAAAAACACCAACAAATTCAACAACAACCACAACATTGAAATTCGCCAACATATTCAACAACAACCTCAACATTGAAAAACGCCAACAAATTCAACCATAACCTCAACAATGAAAAACACCAAAACATTCAAAATCAACCTCAACTTTTAAAAGTACAAAAAAGTTCAACAAAATAAACAGTGATAACACCAATAAATTCAGCAACAACCTCAACTTTGAAAAACACAAAAAAGATCAAAAGAAACCATTGATAACACCAACAAATTCAACAACAACTTCAATATTGATAATCACCAACAAATTCAACAACAACCTCAACACTGAATATCACCAACAAATACAGCAACAACCTTAAATTTGAAATACACCAAAAAGTTAAAATAAAACATTGATATCACCAACAAATTCAACAATAACCTAAATATTGAAAAACACCAACAAATTCAACAACAACCTCAACAATGAAAAACACCAAAAAATTAAAACAACAATCTCAACATTGAAAAATGCCAACAAATTCAACAACAACATCAACACTGAATATCACCAATAATTTCAGCAACAACCTTAAATTTGAAAAACACCAAAAAGTTTAAAAAAACATTGATGACGCCAACAAATTCAACAACAACCTAAATATTGAAAAACACCACAAATTCAACAACAACCTCAACTTTTAAAAATACAAACAAGTTCAACAAATATTCAACAACAAGCACAATTTTGAAAATCACCAACAATTTCAACAACATCAATATTGAAAAACACCAATAAATTCAAAAACAACCTCAACATTGAAAAACACCAACAAATTCAACAACCTCAACTTTCAAAAATAGAAAAAAGTTCAAAAAATAACTTGATCACGACAACAAATTCAACAACGACCTCATCTTTGAAAAACACCAACAAATTAAACAAGAACCTCAACATTTAAAAGTACAAAAAAGTTCAACAAAATAAACATTGATAACACCAATAAATTCAACAATAACCACAACTTTTAATAATACAAACAAGTTCAACAAAAAAAACTTTGATGACACTATCCAATTTAACAACAACCTCAACATTTAAAATCACTAACAAATTTAGCAAACTCAACACTGAAAATCACCAACAAAAAAACGTTGATAACAAAAGCAAATTCAAAAACAAACTCAATATTGAAAATCACCAACAAATTCAACAAACAACCTCATTGTTGAAAAACACCAACAAATTCAACAACAACCTCAACTTTTAAAAGGACAAAAAAGTACAGAATAGAATTTTGTTAACATGAACAAATTCAATAACAACCTCAACAATGAAATACACCAAAACATTTAAAATCAACTTGAACTTTTAACAGTACAAACAAGTTCAACAAAATAAACAGTGATAACACCAATAATTTCAGCAACAACATCAACTTTGAAAAACACAAAAAAGTAGAAAAAAAAACCATTGATAACAACAACAAATTCAACAACAACCTCAATATTGAAAATCACCAACAAATTCACCAACCTCAACACTGAATGTCACCAACAAATTCAGCAAAAAAATCCATTTTGAAAAACACAAAAAAGTTAAAAAAAAAACATTCATAACACCAATAAATTCAACAACAAACTCAATATTTAAAATCACCAACAATTTCAACAACATCCTCTTCATTGAAAAACACCAACAAATTCAACAACAACCTCAACTTATAAAAGTACAAAAAAGTTGAAAAAAAGAACATTGATAACACCAACAAATTCCACAACAACCTCATCATTGAAAAACAACAACAAATTCAACAACAACCTCAACAATGAAAAACACCAACAAATTCAAAATTTACTTCAACTTTTAAATGTACAAAAAAGTTCAACAAAATAAACATTGATAACACCAATAATCTCAGCAACAACCTCAACATTGAACAACACAAAAAAGTGCCAAAGAAACCATTGATATCACCAACAAATTCAACAACAACGTCAATATTGAAAATCACAAACAAATTCTACAAAATCAACATTGAAAAACACCAGCAAATTCAACAACAACCTCAATATTGAAAATCACCAGCAAATTCAACAACAACCTCATCATTGAAAAACAGCAACAAATTCAACAACAACCTCAACATTGAAAATCAACAACAAATTTAACAACAACCTCAACAATGAAAACACCAAAAAATTCAACAAAAGCATCACCATTGAGAAACACCAACAAATTCAACAACAACCTCAACATTGGAAAACGCCAACAAATTTAACAATAAGCTCAACAATGAAAAACATCAAAACATTCAAAATGAACCTCAACTTTTAAAGGTACAAAAAAGTTCATCAAAATAAACAGTGATAACACCAATAAATTCAGCAACAACCTCAACCTTGAAAAACACAAAAATGATATAAAAAAACCATTGATAACACCAACAAATTCAACAACAACGTCAACACTGAATAGCACCAACAAATTCAGCAAAAACCTCACCTTTCAAAAACACAAACAAGTTCTAAAAACACCATTGATAACACCAACAAATTCAACAACAACCTCAATATTGAAAATCACCAACAAATTCAACGGCCTCAACTTTGAAAAAGACCAACAAATTCAACAACAACCTCAACTTTTAAAAATACAAACAAGTTCAACAAAAAAAAACATTGAAAACACCAACAAATTCAACAACAACCTCATCTTTTAAAAGTACAAAAAAGTTGAAAAAAGAACATTGATAACACCAACAAATTCAACACGAAAGTCAACAGTGAAAAACACCAACAAATTCAACAACAACCTCAACAACGAGAAACACCAAAACATTCAAAATCAACTTCAACTTTTAAAAGTACATAAAAGTTCAACAAAATAAACATTGATAACACCTATAAGGTCAGCAACAACCTCAACTTTGAACAACACAAAAAAGTTCCAACAAAACCATTGATATCACCAACAAATTCAAAAACAATGTCAATATTGAAAATCACCAACAAATTCAACAACAACCTCAATATTGAAAATGACCAACAAATTCCACAACAACCTCACCATTGAAACACACCAACAAATTCAACAACAACCTCAACATTGAAAAACACCAACAAATTCAACAATAACCTCAACAGTGAGAAACACCAAAACATTCAAAATCAACCTCAACTTTTAAAAGTACAAAAAAGATCAACAAAATAAACAGTGATAACACCAATAAATTCAGCAACAACCTCAACTTTGAAAAACACAAAAAAATATCATAAGAAACCATTGATAACATCATCAAATTCAACAACAACTTCAATATTGATAATCACCAACAAATTCAACGTCCTCAACATTGAAAAACGCCAACAAATTCAACAACCTCAACATTGAAAAACACCAACAAATTCAACAATAACCTCAACAGTGAGAAACACCAAAACATTCAAAATCAACCTCAACTTTTAAAAGTACAAAAAAGATCAACAAAATAAACAGTGATAACACCAATAAATTCAGCAACAACCTCAACTTTGAAAAACACAAAAAAGATCAAAAGAAACCATTGATAACATCAACAAATTCAACAACAACTTCAATATTGATAATCACCAACAAATTCAACAACAACCTCAACACTGAATATCACCAACAAATACAGCAACAACCTTAAATTTGAAAACACCAAAAAGTTAAAATAAAACATTGATAACACCAACAAATTCAACAATAACCTAAATATTGAAAAACACCAACAAATTCAACAACAACCTCAACAATGAAAAACACCAAAAAATTAAAACAACAATCTCAACATTGAAAAATGCCAACAAATTCAACAACAACATCAACACTGAATATCACCAATAATTTCAGCAACAACCTTAAATTTGAAAAACACCAAAAAGTTTAAAAAAACATTGATAACGCCAACAAATTCAACAACAACCTAAATATTGAAAAACACCACAAATTCAACAACAACCTCAACTTTTAAAAATACAAACAAGTTCAACAAATATTCAACAACAAGCACAATTTTGAAAATCACCAACAATTTCAACAACATCAATATTGAAAAACACCAATAAATTCAAAAACAACCTCAACATTGAAAAACACCAACAAATTCAACAACCTCAACTTTCAAAAATAGAAAAAAGTTCAAAAAATAACTTGATCACGACAACAAATTCAACAACGACCTCATCTTTGAAAAACACCAACAAATTAAACAAGAACCTCAACATTTAAAAGTAAAAAAAAGTTCAACAAAATAAACATTGATAACACCAATAAATTCAACAATAACCACAACTTTTAATAATACAAACAAGTTCAACAAAAAAAACTTTGATGACACTATCCAATTTAACAACAACCTCAACATTTAAAATCACTAACAAATTTAGCAACCTCAACACTGAAAATCACCAACAAAAAAACGTTGATATCAAAAGCAAATTCAAAAACAAACTCAATATTGAAAATCACCAACAAATTCAACAACAACCTCATTGTTGAAAAACACCAACAAATTCAACAACAACCTCAACTTTTAAAAGGACAAAAAAGTACAGAATAGAATTTTGTTAACATGAACAAATTCAATAACAACCTCAACAATGAAATACACCAAAACATTTAAAATCAACTTGAACTTTTAACAGTACAAACAAGTTCAACAAAATAAACAGTGATAACACCAATAATTTCAGCAACAACATCAACTTTGAAAAACACAAAAAAGTACAAAAAAAAACCATTGATAACAACAACAAATTCAACAACAACCTCAATATTGAAAATCACCAACAAATTCACCAACCTCAACACTGAATGTCACCAACAAATTCAGCAACAAATTCAATTTTGAAAAACACAAAAAAGTTAAAAAAAAACATTCATAACACCAATAAATTCAACAACAAACTCAATATTTAAAATCACCAACAAATTCAACAACATCCTCATCATTGAAAAACACCAACAAATTCAACAACAACCTCAACTTATAAAAGTACAGAAAAGTTGAAAAAAGAACATTGATAACACCAACAAATTCCACAACAACCTCATCATTGAAAAACAACAACAAATTCAACAACAACCTCAACAATGAAAAACACCAACAAATTCAAAATCTACTTCAACTTTTAAATGTACAAAAAAGTTCAACAAAATAAACATTGATAACACCAATAATCTCAGCAACAACCTCAACATTGAACAACACAAAAAAGTACCAAAGAAACCATTGATATCACCAACAAATTCAACAACAACGTCAATATTGAAAATCACAAACAAATTCTACAAAATCAACATTGAAAAACACCAGCAAATTCAACAACAACCTCAATATTGAAAATCACCAGCAAATTCAACAACAACCTCATCATTGAAAAACAGCAACAAATTCAACAACAACCTCAACATTGAAAATCAACAACAAATTTAACAACAACCTCAACAATGAAAACACCAAAAAATTCAACAAAAGCATCACCATTGAGAAACACCAAAAAAATTAAACAACAACCTCAACATTGGAGAACGCCAACAAATTTAACAATAAGCTCAACAATGAAAAACATCAAAACATTCAAAATCAACCTCAACTTTTAAAAGTACAAAAAAGTTCATCAAAATAAACAGTGATAACACCAATAAATTCAGCAACAACCTCAACCTTGAAAAACACAAAAAAGATATAAAAAAACCATTGATAACACCAACAAATTCAACAACAACATCAACACTGAATAGCACCAACAAATTCAGCAAAAACCTCACCTTTCAAAAACACAAACAAGTTCTAAAAACACCATTGATAACACCAACAAATTCAACAACAACCTCAATATTGAAAATCACCAACAAATTCAACGGCCTCAACTTTGAAAAAGACCAACACATTCAACAACAACCTCAACTTTTAAAAATACAAACAAGTTCAACAAAAAAAACATTGAAAACACCAACAAATTCAACAACAACCTCATCTTTTAAAAGTACAAAAAAGTTGAAAAAAGAACATTGATAACACCAACAAATTCAACAAGAAAGTCAACAATGAAAAACACCAACAAATTCAACAACAACCTCAACAACGAGAAACACCAAAACATTCAAAATCAACTTCAACTTTTAAAAGTACATAAAAGTTCAACAAAATAAACATTGATAACACCTATAAGTTCAGCAACAACCTCAACTTTGAACAACACAAAAAAGTTCCAACAAAACCATTGATATCACCAACAAATTCAAAAACAATGTCAATATTGAAAATCACCAACAAATTCAATAACAACCTCAATATTGAAAATGACCAACAAATTCCACAACAACCTCACCATTGAAACACACCAACAAATTCAACAACAACCTCAACATTGAAAATCACCAACAAATTCAACAATAACCTCAACAGTGAGAAACACCAAAACATTCAAAATCAACCTCAACTTTTAAAAGTACAAAAAAGATCAACAAAATAAACAGTGATAACACCAATAAATTCAGCAACAACCTCAACTTTGAAAAACACAAAAAATATCAAAAGAAACCATTGATAACATCAACAAATTCAACAACAACTTCAATATTTATAATCACCAACAAATTCAACGTCCTCAACATTGAAAAACGCCAACAAATTCAACAACAACCTCAACATTGAAAAACGCCAACAAATTCAACAATAACCTCAACAGTGACAAACACCAAAACATTCAAAATCAACCTCAACTTTTAAAAGTACAAAAAAGATCAACAAAATAAACAGTGATAACACTAATAAATTCAGCAACAACCTCAACTTTGAAAAACACAAAAAATATCAAAAGAAACCATTGATAACATCAACAAATTCAACAACAACTTCAATATTGATAATCACCAACAAATTCAACAACAACCTCATCATTGAAAAACACCAACAAATTCAACAGCAACCTCAACTTATAAAAGTGCAAAAAAGTTGAAAAAAGAACATTGATAACACCAACAAATTCCATAACAACCTCATCATTGAAAAACAACAACAAATTCAACAACAACCTCAATATTGAAAATCACCAACAAATTCACCAACCTCAACACTGAATGTCACCAACAAATTCAGCAACAAATTCAATTTTGAAAATCACAAAAAAGTTAAAAAAAAACATTCATAACACCAATAAATTCAACAACAAACTCAATATTTAAAATCACCAACAAATTCAACAACATCCTCGTCATTGAAAAACACCAACAAATTCAACAACAACCTCAACTTATAAAAGTACAAAAAAGTTGAAAAAAGAACATTGATAACACCAACAAATTCCACAACAACCTCATCATTGAAAAAAAACAACAAATTTAACAACAACCTCAACAATGAAAGCACCAAAAAATTCAATAACAACCTCAACATTAAAAAATGCCAACAAATTCAACAACAACCTCACCAATGAAAAACACCAACAAATTCAAAATCTACTTCAACTTTTAAAAGTACAAAAAAGTTCAACAAAATAAACATTGATAACACCAATAATCTCAGCAACAACCTCAACTTTGAACAACACAAAAAAGTGCCAAAAAAAACCATTGATATCACCAACAAATTCAACAACAACGTCAATATTGAAAATCACCAGCAAATTCTACAAAATCAACATTGAAAAACACCAGCAAATTCAACAACAACCTCAATATTGAAAATCACCAGCAAATTCAACAACAAACTCATCATTGAAAAACAGCAACAAATTCAACAACAACCTCAACATTGAAAATCAACAACAAATTTAACAACAACCTCAACAATGAAAACACCAAAAAATTCAACAAAAGCATCACCATTGAGAAACACCAACAAATTCAACAACAACCTCAACATTGGAGAACGCCAACAAATTTAACAATAAGCTCAACAATGAAAAACATCAAAACATTCAAAATGAACCTCAACTTTTAAAAGTACAAAAAAGTTCATCAAAATAAACAGTGATAACACCAATAAATTCAGCAACAACCTCAACCTTGAAAAACACAAAAAAGATATAAAAAAACCATTGATAACACCAACAAATTCAACAACAACATCAACACTGAATAGCACCAACAAATTCAGCAAAAACCTCACCTTTCAAAAACACAAACAAGTTCTAAAAACACCATTGATAACACCAACAAATTCAACAACAACCTCAATATTGAAAATCACCAACAAATTCAACGGCCTCAACTTTGAAAAAGACCAACACATTCAACAACAACCTCAACTTTTAAAAATACAAACAAGTTCAACAAAAAAAAAACATTGAAAACACCACAAATTCAACAACAACCTCATCTTTTAAAAGTACAAAAAAGTTGAAAAAAGAACATTGATAACACCAACAAATTCAACAAGAAAGTCAACAATGAAAAACACCAACAAATTCAACAACAACCTCAGCAATGAAAAACACCAACAAATTCAAAATCAACTTCAACTTTTAAAAGTACATAAAAGTTCAACAAAATAAACATTGATAACATCTATAAGTTCAGCAACAACCTCAACTTTGAACAACACAAAAAAGTTCCAACAAAACCATTGATATCACCAACAAATTCAAAAACAATGTCAATATTGAAAATCACCAACAAATTCAACAACAACCTCAATATTGAAAATGACCAACAAATTCCACAACAACCTCACCATTGAAACACACCAACAAATTCAACAACAACCTCAACATTGAAAAACACCAACAAATTCAACAACAACCTCAAGATTGAAAAACGCCAACAAATTCAACAATAACCTCAACAGTGAGAAACACAAAAACATTCAAAATCAACCTCAACTTTTAAAAGTACAAAAAAGTTCAACAAAATAAACAGTGATAACACCAATAAATTCAGCAACAACCTCAACTTTGAAAAACACAAAAAATATCAAAAGAAACCATTGATAACATCAACAAATTCCACAACAACCTCACCAGTGAAACACACCAACAAATTCAACAACAACCTCAACATTGAAAAACGCCAACAAATTCAACAACAACCTCAACATTGAAAAACGCCAACAAATTCAACGATAACCTCAACAGTGAGAAACACCAAAACATTCAAAATCAACCTCAACTTTTAAAAGTACAAAAAAGATCAACAAAATAAACAGTGATAACACCAATAAATTCAGCAACAACCTCAACTTTGAAAAACACAAAAAATATCAAAAGAAACCATTGATAACATCAACAAATTCAACAACAACTTCAATATTGATAATCACCAACAAATTCAACGTCCTCAACATTGAAAAACGCCAATAAATTCAACAACAACCTCAACATTGAAAAACGGCAACAAATTCAACAATAACCTCAACAATGAAAAACACCAAAACATTCAAAATCAACCTCAACGTTTAAAGTACATAAAAGTTGAAAAAAGAACATTGATAACAACAACAAATTTAACAACAATCTCAACAATGAAAACACCAAAAAATTCAACAAAAACCTCACCATTGAAAAACACCAACAAATTCAACAACAACCACAACATTGAAATTCGCCAACATATTCAACAACAACCTCAACATTGAAAAACGCCAACAAATTCAACCATAACCTCAACAATGAAAAACACCAAAACATTCAAAATCAACCTCAACTTTTAAAAGTACAAAAAAGTTCAACAAAATAAACAGTGATAACACCAATAAATTCAGCAACAACTTCAACTTTGAAAAACACAAAAAAGATCAAAAGAAACCATTGGTAACACCAACAATTTCAACAACAACTTCAATATTGATAATCACCAACAAATTCAACAACAACCTCAACACTGAATATCACCAACAAATACAGCAACAACCTTAAATTTGAAAAACACCAAAAAGTTAAAATAAAACATTGATAACACCAACAAATTCAACAATAACCAAAATATTGAAAAACACCAACAAATTCAACAACAACCTCAACAATGAAAAACACCAAAAAATTAAAACAACAATCTCATCATTGAAAAATGCCAACAAATTCAACAACAACATCAACACTGAATATCACCAATAATTTCAGCAACAACCTTAAATTTGAAAAACACCAAAAAGTTTAAAAAAACATTGATAACGCCAACAAATTCAACAACAACCTAAATATTGAAAAACACCACAAATTCAACAACAACCTCAACTTTTAAAAATACAAACAAGTTCAACAAATATTCAACAACAAGCACAATTTTGAAAATCACCAACAATTTCAACAACATCAATATTGAAAAACACCAATAAATTCAAAAACAACCTCAACATTGAAAAACACCAACAAATTCAACAACCTCAACTTTCAAAAATAGAAAAAAGTTCAAAAAATAACTTGATCACGACAACAAATTCAACAACGACCTCATCTTTGAAAAACACCAACAAATTAAACAAGAACCTCAACATTTAAAAGTAAAAAAAAGTTCAACAAAATAAACATTGATAACACCAATAAATTCAACAATAACCACAACTTTTAATAATACAAACAAGTTCAACAAAAAAAACTTTGATGACACTATCCAATTTAACAACAACCTCAACATTTAAAATCACTAACAAATTTAGCAACCTCAACACTGAAAATCACCAACAAAAAAACGTTGATAACAAAAGCAAATTCAAAAACAAACTCAATATTGAAAATCACCAACAAATTCAACAACAACCTCATTGTTGAAAAACACCAACAAATTCAACAACAACCTCAACTTTTAAATGGACAAAAAAGTACAGAATAGAATTTTGTTAACATGAACAAATTCAATAACAACCTCAACAATGAAATACACCAAAACATTTAAAATCAACTTGAACTTTTAACAGTACGAACAAGTTCAACAAAATAAACAGTGATAACACCAATAATTTCAGCAACAACATCAACTTTGAAAAACACAAAAAAGTACAAAAAAAAATCATTGATAACAACAACAAATTCAACAACAACCTCAATATTGAAAATCACCAACAAATTCACCAACCACAACACTGAATGTCACCAACAAATTCAGCAACAAATTCAATTTTGAAAAACACAAAAAAGTTAAAAAAAAAACATTCATAACACCAATAAATTCAACAACAAACTCAATATTTAAAATCACCAACAAATTCAACAACATCCTCATCATTGAAAAACACCAACAAATTCAACAACAACCCCAACTTATAAAAGTACAAAAAAGTTGAAAAAAAGAACATTGATAACACCAACAAATTCCACAACAACCTCATCATTGAAAAACAACAACAAATTCAACAACAACCTCAATATTGAAAATCACCAACAAATTCACCAACCTCAACACTGAATGTCACCAACAAATTCAGCAACAAATTCAATTTTGAAAAACACAAAAAAGTTAAAAAAAAAACATTCATAACACCAATAAATTCAACAACAACCTCAATATTGAAAATCACCAGCAAATTCAACAACAACCTCAACATTGAAAATCAACAACAAATTTAACAACAACCTCAACAATGAAAACACCAAAAAATTCAACAAAAGCATCACCATTGAGATACACCAACAAATTCAACAACAACCTCAACAATGGAAAACGCCAACAAATTTAACAATAAGCTCAACAATGAAAAACATCAAAACATTCAAAATCAACCTCAACTTTTAAAAGTACTAAAAAGTTCATCAAAATAAACAGTGATAACACCAATAAATTCAGCAACAACCTCAACCTTGAAAAACACAAATAAGATATAAAAAAACCATTGATAACACCAACAAAATCAACAACAACATCAACACTGAATAGCACCAACAAATTCAGCAAAAACCTCACCTTTCAAAAACACAAACAAGTTCTAAAAACACCATTGATAACACCAACAAATTCAACAACAACCTCAATATTGAAAATCACCAACAAATTCAACGGCCTCAACTTTGTAAAAGACCAACAAATTCAACAACAACCTCAACTTTTAAAAATACAAACAAGTTCAACAAAAAAAAACATTGAAAACACCAACAAATTCAACAACAACCTCATCTTTTAAAAATACAAAAAAGTTGAAAAAAGAACATTGATAACACCAACAAATTCAACAAGAAAGTCAACAATGAAAAACACCAACAAATTCAACAACAACCTCAACAATGAAAAACACCAACAAATTCAAAATCAACTTCAACTATTAAAAGTACATAAAAGTTCAACAAAATAAACATTGATAACACCTATAAGTTCAGCAGCAACCTCAACTTTGAACAACACAAAAAAGTTACAACAAAACCATTGATATCACCAACAAATTCAAAAACAATGTCAATATTGAAAATCACCAACAAATTCAACAACAACCTCAATATTGAAAATGACCAACAAATTCCAAAACAACCTCACCATTGAAACACACCAACAAATTCAACAACAACCTCAACATTGAAAAACGCCAACAAATTCAACAACAACCTCAACATTGAAAAACGCCAACAAATTCAACAATAACCTCAACAGTGAGAAACACCAAAACATTCAAAATCAACCTCAACTTTTAAAAGTACAAAAAAGATCAACAAAATAAACAGTGATAACACCAATAAATTCAGCAACAACCTCAACTTTGAAAAACACAAAATATATCAAAAGAAACCATTGATAACATCAACAAATTCAACAACAACTTCAATAGTGATAATTACCATCAAATGCAACGTCCTCAACATTGAAAAACGCCAACAAATTCAACAACAACCTCAACATTGAAAAACGCCAAAAAATTCAACAATAACCTCAACAATGAAAAACACCAAAACATTCAAAATCAACCTCAACGTTTAAAGTACAAAAAAGTTGAAAAAAGAACATTGATAACAACAACAAATTTAACAACAACCTCAACAATGAAAACACCAAAAAATTCAACAAAAACCTCACCATTGAAAAACACCAACAAATTCAACAACAACCACAACATTGAAATTCGCCAACATATTTAACAACAACCTCAACATTGAAAAACGCCAACAAATTCAACCATAACCTCAACAATGAAAAACACCAAAACATTCAAAATCAACCTCAACTTTTAAAAGTACAAAAAAGTTCAACAAAATAAACAGTGATAACACCAATAAATTCAGCAACAACCTCAACTTTGAAAAACACAAAGAAGATCAAAAGAAACCATTGATAACACCAACAAATTCAACAACAACTTCAATATTGATAATCACCAACAAATTCAACAACAACCTCAACACTGAATATCACGAACAAATACAGCAACAACCTTAAATTTGAAAAACACCAAAAAGTTAAAATAAAACATTGATAACACCAACAAATTCAACAATAACCTAAATATTGAAAAACACCAACAAATTCAACAACAACCTCAACAATGAAAAACACCAAAAAATTAAAATAACAATCTCAACATTGAAAAATGCCAACAAATTCAACAACAACATCAACACTGAATATCACCAATAATTTCAGCAACAACCTTAAATTTGAAAAACACCAAAAAGTTTAAAAAAACATTGATAACGCCAAAAAATTCAACAACAACCTAAATATTGAAAAACACCACAAATTCAACAACAACCTCAACTTTTAAAAATACAAACAAGTTCAACAAATATTCAACAACAAGCACAATTTTGAAAATCACCAACAATTTCAACAACATCAATATTGAAAAACACCAATAAATTCAAAAACAACCTCAACATTGAAAAACACCAACAAATTCAACAACCTCAACTTTCAAAAATAGAAAAAAGTTCAAAAAATAACTTGATCACGACAACAAATTCAACAACGACCTCATCTTTGAAAAACACCAACAAATTAAAGAAGAACCTCAACATTTAAAAGTAAAAAAAAGTTCAACAAAATAAACATTGATAACACCAATAAATTCAACAATAACCACAACTTTTAATAATACAAACAAGTTCAACAAAAAAAAAACTTTGATGACACTATCCAATTTAACAACAACCTCAACATTTAAAATCACTAACAAATTTAGCAACCTCAACACTGAAAATCACCAACAAAAAAACGTTGATAACAAAAGCAAATTCAAAAACAAACTCAATATTGAAAATCACCAACAAATTCAACAGCAACCTCATTGTTGAAAAACACCAACAAATTCAACAACAACCTCAACTTTTAAAAGGACAAAAAAGTACAGAATAGAATTTTGTTAACATGAACAAATTCAATAACAACCTCAACAATGAAATGCACCAAAACATTTAAAATCAACTTGAACTTTTAACAGTACGAACAAGTTCAACAAAATAAACAGTGATAACACCAATAATTTCAGCAACAACATCAACTTTGAAAAACACAAAAAAGTACAAAAAAAAACCATTGATAACAACAACAAATTTAACAACAACCTCAATATTGAAAATCACCAACAAATTCACCAACCTCAACACTGAATGTCACCAACAAATTCAGCAACAAATTCAATTTTGAAAAACACAAAAAAGTTAAAAAAAAACATTCATAACACCAATAAATTCAACAACAAACTCAATATTTAAAATCACCAACAAATTCAACAACATCCTCATCATTGAAAAACACCAACAAATTCAACAACAACCTCAACTTATAAAAGTACAAAAAAGTTGAAAAAAAGAACATTGATAACACCAACAAATTCCACAACAACCTCATCATTGAAAAACAACAACAAATTCAACAACAACCTCAATATTGAAAATCACCAACAAATTCACCAACCTCAACACTGAATGTCACCAACAAATACAGTAACAAATTCAATTTTGAAAAGCACAAAAAAGTTAAAAAAAAAACATTCATAACACCAATAAATTCAACAACAAACTCAATATTTAAAATCACCAACAAATTCAACAACATCCTCATCATTGAAAAACACCAACAAATTCCACAACAACCTCATCATTTAAAAACAACAACAAATTTAACAACAACCTCAACAATGAAAACACCAAAAAATTCAACAAAAGCATCACCATTGAGAAACACCAACAAATTCAACAACAACCTCAAATTGGAAAACGCCAACAAATTTAACAATAAGCTCAACAATGAAAAACATCAAAACATTCAAAATCAACCTCAACTTTTAAAAGTACAAAAAAGTTCATCAAAATAAACAGTGATAACACCAACAAATTCAACAACAACCTCAATATTGAAAATCACCAACAAATTCAACGGCCTCAACTTTGTAAAAGACCAACAAATTCAACAACAACCTCAACTTTTAAAAATACAAACAAGTTCAACAAAAAAAAACATTGAAAACACCAACAAATTCAACAACAACCTCATCTTTTAAAAATACAAAAAAGTTGAAAAAAGAACATTGATAACACCAACAAATTCAACAAGAAAGTCAACAATGAAAAACACCAACAAATTCAACAACAACCTCAACAATGAAAAACACCAACAAATTCAAAATCAACTTCAACTATTAAAAGTACATAAAAGTTCAACAAAATAAACATTGATAACACCTATAAGTTCAGCAGCAACCTCAACTTTGAACAACACAAAAAAGTTACAACAAAACCATTGATATCACCAACAAATTCAAAAACAATGTCAATATTGAAAATCACCAACAAATTCAACAACAACCTCAATATTGAAAATGACCAACAAATTCCAAAACAACCTCACCATTGAAACACACCAACAAATTCAACAACAACCTCAACATTGAAAAACGCCAACAAATTCAACAACAACCTCAACATTGAAAAACGCCAACAAATTCAACAATAACCTCAACAGTGAGAAACACCAAAACATTCAAAATCAACCTCAACTTTTAAAAGTACAAAAAAGATCAACAAAATAAACAGTGATAACACCAATAAATTCAGCAACAACCTCAACTTTGAAAAACACAAAAAATATCAAAAGAAACCATTGATAACATCAACAAATTCAACAACAACTTCAATAGTGATAATTACCATCAAATGCAACGTCCTCAACATTGAAAAACGCCAACAAATTCAACAACAACCTCAACATTGAAAAACGCCAACAAATTCAACAATAACCTCAACAATGAAAAACACCAAAACATTCAAAATCAACCTCAACGTTTAAAGTACAAAAAAGTTGAAAAAAGAACATTGATAACAACAACAAATTTAACAACAACCTCAACAATGAAAACACCAAAAAATTCAACAAAAACCTCACCATTGAAAAACACCAACAAATTCAACAACAACCACAACATTGAAATTCGCCAACATATTTAACAACAACCTCAACATTGAAAAACGCCAACAAATTCAACCATAACCTCAACAATGAAAAACACCAAAACATTCAAAATCAACCTCAACTTTTAAAAGTACAAAAAAGTTCAACAAAATAAACAGTGATAACACCAATAAATTCAGCAACAACCTCAACTTTGAAAAACACAAAGAAGATCAAAAGAAACCATTGATAACACCAACAAATTCAACAACAACTTCAATATTGATAATCACCAACAAATTCAACAACAACCTCAACACTGAATATCACCAACAAATACAGCAACAACCTTAAATTTGAAAAACACCAAAAAGTTAAAATAAAACATTGATAACACCAACAAATTCAACAATAACCAAAATATTGAAAAACACCAACAAATTCAACAACAACCTCAACAATGAAAAACACCAAAAAATTAAAACAACAATCTCAACATTGAAAAATGCCAACAAATTCAACAACAACATCAACACTGAATATCACCAATAATTTCAGCAACAACCTTAAATTTGAAAAACACCAAAAAGTTTAAAAAAACATTGATAACGCCAAAAAATTCAACAACAACCTAAATATTGAAAAACACCACAAATTCAACAACAACCTCAACTTTTAAAAATACAAACAAGTTCAACAAATATTCAACAACAAGCACAATTTTGAAAATCACCAACAATTTCAACAACATCAATATTGAAAAACACCAATAAATTCAAAAACAACCTCAACATTGAAAAACACCAACAAATTCAACAACCTCAACTTTCAAAAATAGAAAAAAGTTCAAAAAATAACTTGATCACGACAACAAATTCAACAACGACCTCATCTTTGAAAAACACCAACAAATTAAAGAAGAACCTCAACATTTAAAAGTAAAAAAAAGTTCAACAAAATAAACATTGATAACACCAATAAATTCAACAATAACCACAACTTTTAATAATACAAACAAGTTCAACAAAAAAAAAACTTTGATGACACTATCCAATTTAACAACAACCTCAACATTTAAAATCACTAACAAATTTAGCAACCTCAACACTGAAAATCACCAACAAAAAAACGTTGATAACAAAAGCAAATTCAAAAACAAACTCAATATTGAAAATCACCAACAAATTCAACAGCAACCTCATTGTTGAAAAACACCAACAAATTCAACAACAACCTCAACTTTTAAAAGGACAAAAAAGTACAGAATAGAATTTTGTTAACATGAACAAATTCAATAACAACCTCAACAATGAAATGCACCAAAACATTTAAAATCAACTTGAACTTTTAACAGTACGAACAAGTTCAACAAAATAAACAGTGATAACACCAATAATTTCAGCAACAACATCAACTTTGAAAAACACAAAAAAGTACAAAAAAAAACCATTGATAACAACAACAAATTTAACAACAACCTCAAAATTGAAAATCACCAACAAATTCACCAACCTCAACACTGAATGTCACCAACAAATTCAGCAACAAATTCAATTTTGAAAAACACAAAAAAGTTAAAAAAAAACATTCATAACACCAATAAATTCAACAACAAACTCAATATTTAAAATCACCAACAAATTCAACAACATCCTCATCATTGAAAAACACCAACAAATTCAACAACAACCTCAACTTATAAAAGTACAAAAAAGTTGAAAAAAAGAACATTGATAACACCAACAAATTCCACAACAACCTCATCATTGAAAAACAACAACAAATTCAACAACAACCTCAATATTGAAAATCACCAACAAATTCACCAACCTCAACACTGAATGTCACCAACAAATACAGTAACAAATTCAATTTTGAAAAGCACAAAAAAGTTAAAAAAAAAACATTCATAACACCAATAAATTCAACAACAAACTCAATATTTAAAATCACCAACAAATTCAACAACATCCTCATCATTGAAAAACACCAACAAATTCCACAACAACCTCATCATTTAAAAACAACAACAAATTTAACAACAACCTCAACAATGAAAACACCAAAAAATTCAACAAAAGCATCACCATTGAGAAACACCAACAAATTCAACAACAACCTCAAATTGGAAAACGCCAACAAATTTAACAATAAGCTCAACAATGAAAAACATCAAAACATTCAAAATCAACCTCAACTTTTAAAAGTACAAAAAAGTTCATCAAAATAAACAGTGATAACACCAATAAATTCAGCAACAACCTCAACCTTGAAAAACACAAAAAAGATATAAAAAAACCATTGATAACACCAACAAATTCAACAACAACATCAACACTGAATAGCACCAACAAATTCAGCAAAAACCTCACCTTTCAAAAACACAAACAAGTTCTATAAACACCATTGTTAACACCAACAAATTCAATAACAACCTCAATATTGAAAATCCCCAACAAATTCAACGGCCTCAACTTTGAAAAAGACCAACACATTCAACAACAACCTCAACTTTTAAAAATACAAACAAGTTCAACAAAAAAAAACATTGAAAACACCAACAAATTCAACAACAACCTCATCTTTTAAAAGTACAAAAAAGTTGAAAAAAGAACATTGATAACACCAACAAATTCAACAAGAAAGTCAACAATGAAAAACACCAACAAATTCAACAACAACCTCAACAATGAAAAACACCAACAAATTCAAAATCAACTTCAACTTTTAAAAGTACATAAAAGTTCAACAAAATAAACATTGATAACACCTATAAGTTCAGCAACAACCTCAACTTTGAACAACACAAAAAAGTTCCAACAAAACCATTGATATCACCAACAAATTCAAAAACAATGACAATATTGAAAATAACCAACAAATTCAACAACAACCTCAATATTGAAAATGACCAACAAATTCCACAACAACCTCACCATTGAAATACACCAACAATTTCAACAACAACCTCAGCATTGAAAAACACCAACAAATTCAACAACAACCTCAAGATTGAAAAACGCCAACAAATTCAACAATAGCCTCAACAGTGAGAAACACCAAAACATTCAAAATCAACCTCAACTTTTAAAAGTACAAAAAAGTTCAACAAAATAAACAGTGATAACACCAATAAATTCAGCAACAATCTCAACTTTGAAAAACACAAAAAATATCAAAAGAAACCATTGATAACATCAACAAATTCAACAACAGCTTCAATATTGATAATCACCAACAAATTCAACGTCCTCAACATTGAAAAACGCCAACAAATTCAACAACAACCTCAACATTGAAAAACGCCAACAAATTCAACAATAACCTCAACAGTGAGAAACACCAAAACATTCAAAATCAACCTCAACTTTTAAAAGTACAAAAAAGTTCAACAAAATAAACAGTGATAACACCAATAAATTCAGCAACAACCTCACCTTTGAAAAACACAAAAAATATCAAAAGAAACCATTGATAACATCAACAAATTCAACAACAACTTCAATATTGATAATCACCAACAAATGCAACGTCCTCAACATTGAAAAACGCCAACAAATTCAACAACAACCTCAACATTGAAATACGGCAACAAATTCAACAATAACCTCAACAATGAAAAACACCAAAACATTCAAAATCAAACTCAACGTTTAAAGTACAAAAAAGTTGAAAAAAGAACATTGATAACAACAACAAATTTAACAACAACCTCAACAATGAAAACACCAAAAAATTCAACAAAAACCTCACCATTGAAAAACACCAACAAATTCAACAACAACCTCAACATTGAAATTCGCCAACATATTCAACAACAACATCAACATTGAAAAACGCCAACAAATTCAAGCATAACCTCAACAATGAAAAACACCAAAACATTCAAAATCAACCTCAACTTTTAAAAGTACAAAAAAGTTCAACAAAATAACCAGTGATAACACCAATAAATTCAGCAACAATCTCAACTTTGAAAAACACAAAAAAGATCAAAAGAAACCATTGATAACACCAACAAATTCAACAACAACTTCAATATTGATAATCACCAACAAATTCAACGTCCTCAACATTGAAAAATGCCAACAAATTCAACAACAACCTCACCAATGAAAAACACCAACAAATTCAAAATCTACTTCAACTTTTAAAAGTACAAAAAAGTTCACAAAATAAACATTGATAACACCAATAATCTCAGCAACAACCTCAACTTTGAACAACACAAATAAGTGCCATAAAACCATTGATATCACCAACAAATTCAACAACAACGTCAATATTGAAAATCACCAACAAATTCGACAAAATCAACAATGAAAAACACCAGCAAATTCAACAACAACCTCAATATAGAAAATCACCAGCAAATTCAACAACAACCTCATCATTGAAAAACAGCAACAAATTCAACAACAACCTCAACATTGAAAATCAACAACAAATTTAACAACAACCTCAACAATGAAAACACCAAAAAATTCAACAAAAGCATCACCATTGAGAAACACCAACAAATTCAACAACAACCTCAACATTGGAAAACGCCAACAAATTTAACAATAAGCTCAACAATGAAAAACATCAAAACATTCAAAATGAACCTCAACTTTTAAAAGTACAAAAAAGTTCATCAAAATAAACAGTGATAACACCAATAAATTCAGCAACAACCTCAACCTTCAAAAACACAAAAAAGATATAAAAAAACCATTGATAACACCAACAAATTCAACAACAACATCAAGACTGATAAGCACCAACAAATTCAGCAAAAACCTCACCTTTCAAAAACACAAACAAGTTCTATAAACACCATTGATAACACCAACAAATTCAACAACAACCTCAATATTGAAAATCACCAACAAATTCAACGGCCTCAACTTTGAAAAAGACCAACACATTCAACAACAACCTCCACTTTTAAAAATACAAACAAGTTCAACAAAAAAAACATTGAAAACACCAACAAATTCAACAACAACCTCATCTTTTAAAAGTACAAAAAAGTTGAAAAAAGAACATTGATAACACCAACAAATTCAACAAGAAAGTCAACAATGAAAAACACCAACAAATTCAACAACAACCTCAACAATGAAAAACACCAACAAATTCAAAATCAACTTCAACTTTTAAAAGTACATAAAAGTTCAACAAAATAAACATTGATAACACCTATAAGTTCAGCAACAACCTCAACTTTGAACAACACAAAAAAGTTCCAACAAAACCATTGATATCACCAACAAATTCAAAAACAATGTCAATATTGAAAATCACCAACAAATTCAACAACAACCTCAATATTGAAAATGACCAACAAATTCCACAACAACCTCACCATTGAAACACACCAACAAAATTCAACAACAACCTCAACATTGAAAAACACCAACAAATTCAACAACAACCTCAAGATTGAAAAACGCCAACAAATTCAACAATAACCTCAACAGTGAGAAACACCAAAACATTCAAAATCAACCTCAACTTTTAAAAGTACAAAAAAGATCAACAAAATAAACAGTGATAACACCAATAAATTCAGCAACAACCTCAACTTTGAAAAACACAAAAAATATCAAAAGAAACCATTGATAACATCAACAAATTCAACAACAACTTCAATATTGATAATCACCAACAAATTCAACGTCCTCAACATTGAAAAACGCCAACAAATTCAACAACAACCTCAACATTGAAAAACGCCAGCAAATTCAACAATAACCTCAACAGTGAGAAACACCAAAACATTCAAAATCAACCTCAACTTTTAAAAGTACAAAAAAGATCAACAAAATAAACAGTGATAACACCAATAAATTCAGCAACAACCTCAACTTTGAAAAACACAAAATATATCAAAAGAAACCATTGATAACATCAACAAATTCAACAACAACTTCAATATTGATAATCACCAACAAATTCAACGTCCTCAACATTGAAAAACGCCAACAAATTCAACAACAACCTCAACATTGAAAAACGCCAACAAATTCAACAATAACCTCAACAATGAAAAACACCAAAACATTCAAAATCAACCTCAATGTTTAAAGTACAAAAAAGTTGAAAAAAGAACATTGATAACAACAACAAATTTAACAACAACCTCAACAATGAAAACACCAAAAAATTCAACAAAAACCTCACCATTGAAAAACACCAACAAATTCAACAACAACCACAACATTGAAATTCGCTAACATATTCAACAACAACCTCAACATTGAAAAACGCCAACAAATTCAACCATAACCTCAACAATGAAAAACACCAAAACATTCAAAATCAACCTCAACTTTTAAAAGTACAAAAAAGTTCAACAAAATAAACAGTGATAACACCAATAAATTCAGCAACAACCTCAACTTTGAAAAACACAAAAAAGATCAAAAGAAACCATTGATAACACCAACAAATTCAACAACAACTTCAATATTGATAATCACCAACAAATTCAACAACAACCTCAACACTGAATATCACCAACAAATACAGCAACAACCTTAAATTTGAAAAACACCAAAAAGTTAAAATAAAACATTGATAACACCAACAAATTCAACAATAACCTAAATATTGAAAAACACCAACAAATTCAACAACAACCTCAACAATGAAAAACACCAAAAAATTAAAACAACAATCTCAACATTGAAAAATGCCAACAAATTCAACAACAACATCAACACTGAATATCACCAATAATTTCAGCAACAACCTTAAAATTGAAAAACACCAAAAAGTTTAAAAAAACATTGATAACGCCAACAAATTCAACAACAACCTAAATATTGAAAAACACCACAAATTCAACAACAACCTCAACTTTTAAAAATACAAACAAGTTCAACAAATATTCAACAACAAGCACAATTTTGAAGATCACCAACAATTTCAACAACATCAATATTGAAAAACACCAATAAATTCAAAAACAACCTCAACATTGAAAAACACCAACAAATTCAACAACCTCAACTTTCAAAAATAGAAAAAAGTTCAAAAAATAACTTGATCACGACAACAAATTCAACAACGACCTCATCTTTGAAAAACACCAACAAATTAAACAAGAACCTCAACATTTAAAAGTACAAAAAAGTTCAACAAAATAAACATTGATAACACCAATAAATTCAACAATAACCACAACTTTTAATAATACAAACAAGTTCAACAAAAAAAAACTTTGATGACACTATCCAATTTAACAACAACCTCAACATTTAAAATCACTAACAAATTTAGCAACCTCAACACTGAAAATCACCAACAAAAAAACGTTGATAACAAAAGCAAATTCAAAAACAAACTCAATATTGAAAATCACCAACAAATTCAACAACAACCTCATTGTTGAAAAACACCAACAAATTCAACAACAACCTCAACTTTTAAATGGACAAAAAAGTACAGAATAGAATTTTGTTAACATGAACAAATTCAATAACAACCTCAACAATGAAATACACCAAAACATTTAAAATCAACTTGAACTTTTAACAGTACAAACAAGTTCAACAAAATAAACAGTGATAACACCAATAATTTCAGCAACAACATCAACTTTGAAAAACACAAAAAAGTACAAAAAAAAAACCATTGATAACAACAACAAATTCAACAACAACCTCAATATTGAAAATCACCAACAAATACACCAACCTCAACACTGAATGTCACCAACAAATTCTGCAAAAAATTCAATTTTGAAAAACACAAAAAAGTTAAAAAAAAAAACATTCATAACACCAATAAATTCAACAACAAACTCAATATTTAAAATCACCAACAAATTCAACAACATCCTCATCATTGAAAAACACCAACAAATTCAACAACAACCTCGACTTATAAAAGTACAAAAAAGTTGAAAAAAGAACATTGATAACACCAACAAATTCCACAACAACCTCATCATTGAAAAACAACAACAAATTTAACAACAACCTCAGCAATGAAAACACCAAAAAATTCAATAACAACCTCAACATTGAAAAATGCCAACAAATTCAACAACAACCTCAACAATGAAAAACACCAACAAATTCAAAATCTACTTCAACTTTTAAAAGTACAAAAAAGTTCAACAAAATAAACATTGATAACACCAATAATCTCAGCAACAACCTCAACTTTGAACAACACAAAAAAGTGCCAAAAAAACCATTGATATCACCAACAAATTCAACAACAACGTCAATATTGAAAATCACCAACAAATTCTACAAAATCAACATTGAAAAACACCAGTAAATTCAACAACAACCTCAATATAGAAAATCACCAGCAAATTCAACAACAACCTCATCATTGAAAAACAGCAACAAATTCAACAACAACCTCAACATTGAAAATCAACAACAAATTTAACAACAACCTCAACAATGAAAACACCAAAAAATTCAACTAAAGCATCACCATTGAGAAACACCAACAAATTCAACAACAACCTCAACATTGGAAAACGCCAACAAATTTAACAACAACCTCAACAATGAAAAACATCAAAACATTCAAAATGAACCTCAACTTTTAAAAGTACAAAAAAGTTCATCAAAATAAACAGTGATAACACCAATAAATTCAGCAACAACCTCAACCTTGGAAAACAGAAAAAAGATATAAAAAAACCATTGATAACACCAACAAATTCAACAACAACATCAACACTGAATAGCACCAACAAATTCAGCAAAAACCTCACCTTTCAAAAACACAAACAAGTTCTATAAACACCATTGATAACACCAACAAATTCAACAACAACCTCAATATTGAAAATCACCAACAAATTCAACGGCCTCAACTTTGAAAAAGACCAACAAATTCAACAACAACCTCAACTTTTAAAAATACAAACAAGTTCAACAAAAAAAACATTGAAAACACCAACAAATTCAACAACAACCTCATCTTTTAAAAGTACAAAAAAGTTGAAAAAAGAACATTGATAACACCAACAAATTCAACAAGAAAGTCAACAATGAAAAACACCAACAGGTTCAACAACAACCTCAACAATGAAAAACACCAACAAATTCAAAATCAACTTCAACTTTTAAAAGTACATAAAAGTTCAACAAAATAAACATTGATAACACCTATAATTTCAGCAACAACCTAAACTTTGAACAACACAAAAAAGTTCCAACAAAACCATTGATATCACCAACAAATTCAAAAACAATGTCAATATTGAAAATCACCAACAAATTCAACAACATCCTCAATATTGAAAATGACCAACAAATTCCACAAAAACCTCACCATTGAAACACACCAACAAATTCAACAACAACCTCAACATTGAAAAACACCAACAAATTCAACAACAACCTCAAGATTGAAAAACGCCAACAAATTCAACAATAACCTCAACAGTGAGAAACACCAAAACATTCAAAATCAACCTCGACTTTTAAAAGCACAAAAAAGTTCAACAAAATAAACAATGATAACACCAATAAATTCAGCAACAACCTCAACTTTGAAAAACACAAAAAATATCAAAAGAAACCATTGATAACATCAACAAATTCAACAACAACTTCAATATTGATAATCACCAACAAATTCAACGTCCTCAACATTGAAAAACGCCAACAAATTCAACAACAACCTCAACATTGAAAAACGCCAACAAATTCAACAATACCCTCAACAATGAAAAACACCAAAACATTCAAAATCAACCTCAACGTTTAAAGTACAAAAAAGTTGAAAAAAGAACATTGATAACACCAACAAATTTAACAACAACCTCAACAATGAAAACACCAAAAAATTCAACAAAAACCTCATCAATTAAAAACACCAACAAATTCAACAACAACCGCAACATTGAAATTCACCAACATATTCAACAACAACCTCAACATTGAAATACGCCAACAAATTCAACCATAACCTCAACAATGAAAAACACCAAAACATTCAAAATCAACCTCAACTTTTAAAAGTACAAAAAAGTTCAACAAAATAAACAGTGATAACACCAATAAATTCAGCAACAACCTCAACTTTGAAAAACACAAAAAAGATCAAAAGAAACCATTGATAACACCAACAAATTCAACAACAACTTCAATATTGATAATCACCAACAAATTCAACGTCCTCAACATTGAAAAACGCCAACAAATTCAACAACAACCTCAACACTGAATATCACCAACAAATACAGCAACAACCTTAAATTTGAAAAACACCAAAAAGTTAAAAAAAAACTTTGATAACACCAACAAATTCAACAACAACCTCAACAATGAAAAACACCAAAAATTTAAAACAACAACCTCAACATTGACAAATGCCAACAAATTCAACAACAACATCAACACTGAATATCACCAATAAATTCAGCAACAACATCATCTTTGATAAACACAAAAAAGTTTAAAAAAAAACCATTGATAACAACAACAATTTCAACAACAACCTCAACATTGAAAAACAACAGCAATTTCAACAACAACCTCAACATTGAAAAACTCCGACAATTTCAACAACAACCTCAATAATGAAAATCCCAACAAATTCAACAACAAACAAAACTTTTAAAAGTGCAAAAAAGTTCAACAAAATAAACGTTGATAACACCAACAAACTTAACAACAACCTCAATATTGAAAATCAGTGACAAATTCAACAACCTCAACATTGAATATCACCACGAAATTCAGCATCAACCTCATCTTTGAAAAACACAAATAAGTTCATGAAATAATTGATAACACCAACAAATTCATCAACAACATCAACATTGAAAAACACCAACAAATTCAACAACAACCTCAACATTAAAAAGTACAAAAAGTTCAACAGAATGAACAGTGATAACACGAATAAATTCAACAACAACCACAACTTTTAAAAAAACAAACAAGGTCAACAAAATAAACAGTGATGACACTGTACAATTCAAGAACAACCTCAACATTTAAAATCACCTAAAAATTCAACAACAACCTCAAAAATGAAAAACACCAACAAATTCAAAATCAACCTCAACTTTTAAAAATACAAAAAAGTTCAACAAAATAAATAATTGATAACACCAATAATTTCAGCAACGTCAACTTTGAACAACACAAAAAAGTTCAAAAAAAACCATTGATAACACCATCAAATTCAACAACAACGTCAATATCGAAAATCACCAACAAATTCAACAACAACATCAACTTCTAAAAGTACAAAAAAGTTGAAAAAAGAACATTGATAACACCAACAAATTCAACAATAGACTCAACCTTGAAAAATAACATCAAATTTAACAACAACCTCAACAATGAAAACACCAACACATTCAACAAAAACCTCACCATTGAAAAACACCAACAAATGCAACAACAAGCTCAACATTGAAAAACGCCAACAAATTCAACAACAACCTCAACATTGAAAAACGCCAACAAATTCAACAACAACCTCAACAATGAAAAACACCAAAACATTCAAAATCAACCTCAACGTTTAAAAGTACAAAAAAATTCAACAAAATAAAAAGTGATAACACAAATACATTCAGCAACAACCCCAACTTTGAAAAACACAAAAAATTTCAAAATAAACCATTGATAACACCATCAAATTCAACAACAACGTCAATATTGAAAATCACCAACAAGTTCAAAAACAACCTCAACTTATAAAAGTACAAAGTTTGAAAAAAAAAAATTAATAACACCATCAAATTCAACAACAACCTCAACATTGAAAAAAACATCAAATTTTACAACAACCTCAACAATGTAAACACCAACAAATTCAACAAAAACCTTACCATTGAAAATCACCAACAAATTCAACAACAACCTCAACAATGAATGGCACCAAAAAATTCAACAACAATCTTCAGATTGAAAACCGCCAACAAAATCAACAACAACCTCAACAATGAAAAACAAACAACAAATTCAAAATCAACCTCAACGTTTAATTGTACAACAAAGTTCAACAAAACAAAAATTCTTGACATCAATGAATTCAGCAAAAACCTGAACTTTGAAAAACACAAAAAAGTTCAAAAAAAACCACTGATAACCCCATCAAATTCAACAGCAACAGCAATATTGAAAATCACCAACCAATTCAACGACCTCAACATTCAAAAACAACAACAGATAAAACAACATCCTCAACATTTAAAAATACAAACAAGTACAACAAAAAAATTGATACCACCAACAAATTCAACAACAACCTCAATAATGAAAAACACCAACAAATTCAACAAAAACCTCAACAATGAAAAACACCTAAAAATTGAACATCAATCGCAACATTGAAAAATATCAACAAATTCAACAACAACCACAACATTGAAAAATACAAAACAGTTCAAAAAATAACATTGATAACAGCTACAAATTCAACAACGACCTCGACATTGAAAAACATCAACAAATTCAACAACAAACTCAACATTGAAAAACACTATACAAATTCAACAACAACCTCTATATTGAAAATCCAAACAATTTCAACAACAACCTCAACTTTTAAAAGTACAAAAAAGTTTAACAAAATAAACGTTGATATCACCAACAAATTCATCAACAACCTCAACATTGAAAAACACAAAACAGTTCAAAAGAAAACATTGATAACACCAATAAATTCAACAACATCAACATTGAAAAAAAACGACAAATTCAAAGACCTCAACTTTGAAAAAGACCAAAAAATTAAACAACAGCCTCAACATTGAAAAACACCAAAAAATTCAACAACAATCGCAGCATTGAAAAATACCAACAAATTCAACAACAACCTCAACATTGAAAAATACAAAACAGTTCAAAAAATAACATTGATAACACCAACAATTTCAACAACAAACCCAATATTGAAAATCACCAACAAATTCAACGACAAACTCAATATTGAAAATCACCAACAAATTCAACAACAACCTCAACATTGAAAATCACCAACAAATTCATCAACAAACTCAACATTGAAAAAGACCAACAAATTGAACTACTACGTCAACATTGAAAAGCACCAACAAATTCAACATCAACTTCAACATTGAAAAATACACAACAGTTCAAAAAATAACATTGATAACACCAACAAATTCAACAACAACCCCAATACTGATAATCGCCAACTAATTCAACAACAACCTCAACATTGAAAAACACCAGCAATTTCAACTACATCCTCAACGTTGAAAAATACCAACAAATTCAACAACAACTTCAACTTTGAAAAATACAAAAAAGTTCAAAAAATAACATTGATAACACCAACAAATTCAACAACAACCCCAATACTGATAATCGCCAACTAATTCAACAACAACCTCAACATTGAAAAACACCAGCAATTTCAACTACATCCTCAACGTTGAAAAATACCAACAAATTCAACAACAACTTCAACTTTGAAAAATACAAAAAAGTTCAAAAAATAACATTGATAACACCAAGAAATTCAACAACAACCTCAACATTGAAAAATGCCAACAATTTCAACAACAACCTCAATATTAAAAATCCGAACAATTTCAACAACAACCTCAACTTTTAAAAGTACAAAAAAGTTCAACAAAATAAACATTGATAAAACCAACAAATTCATCAAAAACCTCAATATTGAAAATCACCAGCAAATTCAACAACCTCAACATTGAAGAACACAAAACAGTTCAACAGAAAACATTGATAACTCCAACAAATTCAACAACATCAACATTGAAAAAAAACAAATTCAACAACAACCTCAATATTGAAAATCACCAACAATTTCAACGACGTCAACTTTGAAAAACACCAACAAATTAAACAACAACCTCAACATTTAAAAGTACAGAAAAGTTCAACAAAATGAACAGTGATAACACCAAAAAATTCAACAACAACCACAAATTTTAAAAATACAAACAATTTCAACAAAACAAACATTGATGACACTGTCCAATTCAACAACAACCTCAACATTTAAAAACACCAACAAATTCAACAACAACCTCAACAATGAAAAACACCAACAAATTCAACAACATCAAGATTGAAAAACACCAACCAATTCAACAACAACCTCAATATTGAAAATCACCAACAAATTCAACGACATCAACTTTGAAAAACACCAAAAAATTAAAAAACAACCTCAACAATGAAAAACATCAACAAATTCAACAACAACCTCAAAATTGATAAATACAAAACAATTCAAAAAATAACATTGATAACACCAACAAATTCAACATCAACCCCAATATTGAAAATCACCAACAAATTCAACAACAACCTCAACATTGAAAAACAACAACAAATTCAACAACAAACTAAATATTGAAAATCACCAACAAATTCAACAACCTCAATAATGAAAATCACCAACAAATTCTATAACAACCTCAACATTGAAAAAGACCAAGAAATTCAACTACAACCTCAACATTGAAAAGCACGAACAAATTCAACAACAACTTCAACATTGAAAAATACAAAACAGTTCAAAAAATAACATTGATAACACCAACAAATTCAACAACAACCCCAATATTGAAAATCAAGAACAAATTCAACTACAACCTCAACATTGAAAAATACCAACAAATTCAACAACAACTTCCACTTTGAAAAATACAAAATCTTCTAAAAATAATATTGATAACACCAATAAATTCAGCAACTACCTCAACTTTGAAAAACACAAAAAAGTCAAAAAAAACCATTGACAACCCCTACAAATTCTACAACAACCTCATCAATGAACAGCACCAAAAAATTCAACAACAACCTCAACATTGAAAACCGCCAACAAATTCAACAACAACCTCAACAATGAAAAACACCAAAACATTCAAAATCTACCTCAACGTTTAAAAGTACAAAAAAGTTCAACAAAATAAACATTGATAACATCAATAAATTCAGCGAAAACCTCAACTTTGAAAAACACAAAAAAGTGCAAAAAAAACTATTTAAACCCCAACAAATTCAACAGCAACAGCAATATTGAAAATCACCAACCAATTCAACGACCTCAACTTTCAAAAACACCAACAGATTCAACAACATCCTCAACGTTTCAAAATACAAACAAGTTCAACAAAAAAATTGATAACACCAACAGATTCAACAACATCATCAACAATGAAAAACACCAACAAATTCAACAACAACCTCAACATTGAAAAACACCAACAAATTCAACAACAACATCAACATTGAAAAACATCCACAAATCCAACAACAACCTCAAAAATGAAAAGCACCAAAAATTTGAACAACAATTGCAACATTGAAAAATACCAACAAATTCAACAACAACTACAACATTGAAAAATACAAAACAGTTCAAAAAATAACATTGATAACAGCTACAAATTCAACAACGACCTCGACATTGAAAAACATCAACAAATTCAACAACAAACTCAACATTGAAAAACACTATACAAATTCAACAACAACCTCTATATTGAAAATCCAAACAATTTCAACAACAACCTCAACTTTTAAAAGTACAAAAAAGTTCAACAAAATAAACGTTGATATCACCAACAAATTCATCAACAACCTCAACATTGAAAAACACAAAACAGTTCAAAAGAAAACATTGATAACACCAATAAATTCAACAACATCAACATTGAAAAAAAACGACAAATTCAAAGACCTCAACTTTGAAAAAGACCAAAAAATTAAACAACAGCCTCAACATTGAAAAACACCAAAAAATTCAACAACAATCACAACATTGAAAAATACCAACAAATTCAACAACAACCTCAACATTGAAAAATACAAAACAGTTCAAAAAATAACATTGATAACACCAACAATTTCAACAACAACCCCAATATTGAAAATCACCAACAAATTCAACGACAAACTCAATATTGAAAATCACCAACAAATTCAACAACAACCTCAACATTGAAAATCACCAACAAATTAATCACAAACTCAACATTGAAAAAGACCAACAAATTGAACTACTACGTCAACATTGAAAAGCACCAACAAATTCAACATCAACTTCAACATTGAAAAATACACAACAGTTCAAAAAATAACATTGATAACACCAACAAATTCAACAACAACCCCAATACTGATAATCGCCAACTAATTCAACAACAACCTCAACATTGAAAAACACCAGCAATTTCAACTACATCCTCAACGTTGAAAAATACCAACAAATTCAACAACAACTTCAACTTTGAAAAATACAAAAAAGTTCAAAAAATAACATTGATAACACCAAGAAATTCAACAACAACCTCAACATTGAAAAATGCCAACAATTTCAACAACAACCTCAATATTAAAAATCCGAACAATTTCAACAACAACCTCAACTTTTAAAAGTACAAAAAAGTTCAACAAAATAAACATTGATAAAACCAACAAATTCATCAAAAACCTCAATATTGAAAATCACCAGCAAATTCAACAACCTCAACATTGAAGAACACAAAACAGTTCAACAGAAAACATTGATAACTCCAACAAATTCAACAACATCAACATTGAAAAAAAACAAATTCAACAACAACCTCAATATTGAAAATCACCAACAATTTCAACGACGTCAACTTTGAAAAACACCAACAAATTAAACAACAACCTCAACATTTAAAAGTACAGAAAAGTTCAACAAAATGAACAGTGATAACACCAAAAAATTCAACAACAACCACAAATTTTAAAAATACAAACAATTTCAACAAAACAAACATTGATGACACTGTCCAATTCAACAACAACCTCAACATTTAAAAACACCAACAAATTCAACAACAACCTCAACAATGAAAAACACCAACAAATTCAACAACATCAAGATTGAAAAACACCAACCAATTCAACAACAACCTCAATATTGAAAATCACCAACAAATTCAACGACATCAACTTTGAAAAACACCAAAAAATTAAAAAACAACCTCAACAATGAAAAACATCAACAAATTCAACAACAACCTCAAAATTGATAAATACAAAACAATTCAAAAAATAACATTGATAACACCAACAAATTCAACATCAACCCCAATATTGAAAATCACCAACAAATTCAACAACAACCTCAACATTGAAAAACAACAACAAATTCAACAACAAACTAAATATTGAAAATCACCAACAAATTCAACAACCTCAATAATGAAAATCACCAACAAATTCTATAACAACCTCAACATTGAAAAAGACCAAGAAATTCAACTACAACCTCAACATTGAAAAGCACGAACAAATTCAACAACAACTTCAACATTGAAAAATACAAAACAGTTCAAAAAATAACATTGATAACACCAACAAATTCAACAACAACCTCAACATTGAAAATCACCAACAAATTAATCACAAACTCAACATTGAAAAAGACCAACAAATTGAACTACTACGTCAACATTGAAAAGCACCAACAAATTCAACATCAACTTCAACATTGAAAAATACACAACAGTTCAAAAAATAACATTGATAACACCAACAAATTCAACAACAACCCCAATACTGATAATCGCCAACTAATTCAACAACAACCTCAACATTGAAAAACACCAGCAATTTCAACTACATCCTCAACGTTGAAAAATACCAACAAATTCAACAACAACTTCAACTTTGAAAAATACAAAAAAGTTCAAAAAATAACATTGATAACACCAAGAAATTCAACAACAACCTCAACATTGAAAAATGCCAACAATTTCAACAACAACCTCAATATTAAAAATCCGAACAATTTCAACAACAACCTCAACTTTTAAAAGTACAAAAAAGTTCAACAAAATAAACATTGATAAAACCAACAAATTCATCAAAAACCTCAATATTGAAAATCACCAGCAAATTCAACAACCTCAACATTGAAGAACACAAAACAGTTCAACAGAAAACATTGATAACTCCAACAAATTCAACAACATCAACATTGAAAAAAAACAAATTCAACAACAACCTCAATATTGAAAATCACCAACAATTTCAACGACGTCAACTTTGAAAAACACCAACAAATTAAACAACAACCTCAACATTTAAAAGTACAGAAAAGTTCAACAAAATGAACAGTGATAACACCAAAAAATTCAACAACAACCACAAATTTTAAAAATACAAACAATTTCAACAAAACAAACATTGATGACACTGTCCAATTCAACAACAACCTCAACATTTAAAAACACCAACAAATTCAACAACAACCTCAACAATGAAAAACACCAACAAATTCAACAACATCAAGATTGAAAAACACCAACAAATTCAACAACAACCTCAATATTGAAAATCACCAACAAATTCAACGACATCAACTTTGAAAAACACCAAAAAATTAAAAAACAACCTCAACAATGAAAAACATCAACAAATTCAACAACAACCTCAAAATTGATAAATACAAAACAATTCAAAAAATAACATTGATAACACCAACAAATTCAACATCAACCCCAATATTGAAAATCACCAACAAATTCAACAACAACCTCAACATTGAAAAACAACAACAAATTCAACAACAAACTAAATATTGAAAATCACCAACAAATTCAACAACCTCAATAATGAAAATCACCAACAAATTCTATAACAACCTCAACATTGAAAAAGACCAAGAAATTCAACTACAACCTCAACATTGAAAAGCACGAACAAATTCAACAACAACTTCAACATTGAAAAATACAAAACAGTTCAAAAAATAACATTGATAACACCAACAAATTCAACAACAACCCCAATATTGAAAATCACCAACAAATTCAACAACAACCTCAACATTGAAAATCAAGAACAAATTCAACTACAACCTCAACATTGAAAAATACCAACAAATTCAACAACAACCTCAACAATGAAAAACACCTAAAAATTGAACATCAATCGCAACTTTGAAAAATATCAACAAATTCAACAACAACCACAACATTGAAAAATACAAAACAGTTCAAAAAATAACATTGATAACAGCAACAAATTCAACAACGACCTCGACATTGAAAAACATCAACAAATTCAACAATAAACTCAACATTGAAAAACACTATACAAATTCAACAACAACCTCTATATTGAAAATCCAAACAATTTCAACAACAACCTCAACTTTTAAAAGTACAAAAAAGTTTAACAAAATAAACGTTGATATCACCAACAAATTCATCAACAACCTCAACATTGAAAAACACAAAACAGTTCAAAAGAAAACATTGATAACACCAATAAATTCAACAACATCAACATTGAAAAAAAACGACAAATTCAAAGACCTCAACTTTGAAAAAGACCAAAAAATTAAACAACAGCCTCAACATTGAAAAACACCAAAAAATTCAACAACAATCGCAACATTGAAAAATACCAACAAATTCAACAACAACCTCAACATTGAAAAATACAAAACAGTTCAAAAAATAACATTGATAACACCAACAATTTCAACAACAAACCCAATATTGAAAATCACCAACAAATTCAACGACAAACTCAATATTGAAAATCACCAACAAATTCAACAACAACCTCAACATTGAAAATCACCAACAAATTCATCAACAAACTCAACATTGAAAAACACCAACAAATTGAACTACTACGTCAACATTGAAAAGCACCAACAAATTCAACATCAACTTCAACATTGAAAAATACACAACAGTTCAAAAAATAACATTGATAACACCAACAAATTCAACAACAACCCCAATACTGATAATCGCCAACTAATTCAACAACAACCTCAACATTGAAAAACACCAGCAATTTCAACTACATCCTCAACGTTGAAAAATACCAACAAATTCAACAACAACTTCAACTTTGAAAAATACAAAAAAGTTCAAAAAATAACATTGATAACACCAAGAAATTCAACAACAACCTCAACATTGAAAAATGCCAACAATTTCAACAACAACCTCAATATTAAAAATCCGAACAATTTCAACAACAACCTCAACTTTTAAAAGTACAAAAAAGTTCAACAAAATAAACATTGATAAAACCAACAAATTCATCAAAAACCTCAATATTGAAAATCACCAGCAAATTCAACAACCTCAACATTGAAGAACACAAAACAGTTCAACAGAAAACATTGATAACTCCAACAAATTCAACAACATCAACATTGAAAAAAAACAAATTCAACAACAACCTCAATATTGAAAATCACCAACAATTTCAACGACGTCAACTTTGAAAAACACCAACAAATTAAACAACAACCTCAACATTTAAAAGTACAGAAAAGTTCAACAAAATGAACAGTGATAACACCAAAAAATTCAACAACAACCACAAATTTTAAAAATACAAACAATTTCAACAAAACAAACATTGATGACACTGTCCAATTCAACAACAACCTCAACATTTAAAAACACCAACAAATTCAACAACAACCTCAACAATGAAAAACACCAACAAATTCAACAACATCAAGATTGAAAAACACCAACCAATTCAACAACAACCTCAATATTGAAAATCACCAACAAATTCAACGACATCAACTTTGAAAAACACCAAAAAATTAAAAAACAACCTCAACAATGAAAAACATCAACAAATTCAACAACAACCTCAAAATTGATAAATACAAAACAATTCAAAAAATAACATTGATAACACCAACAAATTCAACATCAACCCCAATATTGAAAATCACCAACAAATTCAACAACAACCTCAACATTGAAAAACAACAACAAATTCAACAACAAACTAAATATTGAAAATCACCAACAAATTCAACAACCTCAATAATGAAAATCACCAACAAATTCTATAACAACCTCAACATTGAAAAAGACCAAGAAATTCAACTACAACCTCAACATTGAAAAGCACGAACAAATTCAACAACAACTTCAACATTGAAAAATACAAAACAGTTCAAAAAATAACATTGATAACACCAACAAATTCAACAACAACCCCAATATTGAAAATCAAGAACAAATTCAACTACAACCTCAACATTGAAAAATACCAACAAATTCAACAACAACTTCCACTTTGAAAAATACAAAATCTTCTAAAAATAATATTGATAACACCAATAAATTCAGCAACTACCTCAACTTTGAAAAACACAAAAAAGTCAAAAAAAACCATTGACAACCCCTACAAATTCTACAACAACCTCATCAATGAACAGCACCAAAAAATTCAACAACAACCTCAACATTGAAAACCGCCAACAAATTCAACAACAACCTCAACAATGAAAAACACCAAAACATTCAAAATCTACCTCAACGTTTAAAAGTACAAAAAAGTTCAACAAAATAAACATTGATAACATCAATAAATTCAGCGAAAACCTCAACTTTGAAAAACACAAAAAAGTGCAAAAAAAACTATTTAAACCCCAACAAATTCAACAGCAACAGCAATATTGAAAATCACCAACCAATTCAACGACCTCAACTTTCAAAAACACCAACAGATTCAACAACATCCTCAACGTTTCAAAATACAAACAAGTTCAACAAAAAAATTGATAACACCAACAGATTCAACAACATCATCAACAATGAAAAACACCAACAAATTCAACAACAACCTCAACATTGAAAAACACCAACAAATTCAACAACAACATCAACATTGAAAAACATCCACAAATCCAACAACAACCTCAAAAATGAAAAGCACCAAAAATTTGAACAACAATTGCAACATTGAAAAATACCAACAAATTCAACAACAACTACAACATTGAAAAATACAAAACAGTTCAAAAAATAACATTGATAACAGCTACAAATTCAACAACGACCTCGACATTGAAAAACATCAACAAATTCAACAACAAACTCAACATTGAAAAACACTATACAAATTCAACAACAACCTCTATATTGAAAATCCAAACAATTTCAACAACAACCTCAACTTTTAAAAGTACAAAAAAGTTCAACAAAATAAACGTTGATATCACCAACAAATTCATCAACAACCTCAACATTGAAAAACACAAAACAGTTCAAAAGAAAACATTGATAACACCAATAAATTCAACAACATCAACATTGAAAAAAAACGACAAATTCAAAGACCTCAACTTTGAAAAAGACCAAAAAATTAAACAACAGCCTCAACATTGAAAAACACCAAAAAATTCAACAACAATCACAACATTGAAAAATACCAACAAATTCAACAACAACCTCAACATTGAAAAATACAAAACAGTTCAAAAAATAACATTGATAACACCAACAATTTCAACAACAACCCCAATATTGAAAATCACCAACAAATTCAACGACAAACTCAATATTGAAAATCACCAACAAATTCAACAACAACCTCAACATTGAAAATCACCAACAAATTAATCACAAACTCAACATTGAAAAAGACCAACAAATTGAACTACTACGTCAACTTTGAAAAATACAAAAAAGTTCAAAAAATAACATTGATAACACCAAGAAATTCAACAACAACCTCAACATTGAAAAATGCCAACAATTTCAGCAACAACCTCAATATTAAAAATCCGAACAATTTCAACAACAACCTCAACTTTTAAAAGTACAAAAAAGTTCAACAAAATAAACATTGATAAAACCAACAAATTCATCAAAAACCTCAATATTGAAAATCACCAGCAAATTCAACAACCTCAACATTGAAGAACACAAAACAGTTCAACAGAAAACATTGATAACTCCAACAAATTCAACAACATCAACATTGAAAAAAAACAAATTCAACAACAACCTCAATATTGAAAATCACCAACAATTTCAACGACGTCAACTTTGAAAAACACCAACAAATTAAACAACAACCTCAACATTTAAAAGTACAGAAAAGTTCAACAAAATGAACAGTGATAACACCAAAAAATTCAACAACAACCACAAATTTTAAAAATACAAACAATTTCAACAAAATAAACATTGATGACACTGTCCAATTCAACAACAACCTCAACATTTAAAAACACCAACAAATTCAACAACAACCTCAACAATGAAAAACACCAACAAATTCAACAACATCAAGATTGAAAAACACCAACCAATTCAACAACAACCTCAATATTGAAAATCACCAACAAATTCAACGACATCAACTTTGAAAAACACCAAAAAATTAAAAAACAACCTCAACAATGAAAAACATCAACAAATTCAACAACAACCTCAAAATTGATAAATACAAAACAATTCAAAAAATAACATTGATAACACCAACAAATTCAACATCAACCCCAATACTGAAAATCACCAACAAATTCAACAACAACCTCAACATTGAAAAACAACAACAAATTCAACAACAAACTAAATATTGAAAATCACCAACAAATTCAACAACCTCAATAATGAAAATCACCAACAAATTCTATAACAACCTCAACATTGAAAAAGACCAAGAAATTCAACTACAACCTCAACATTGAAAAGCACGAACAAATTCAACAACAACTTCAACATTGAAAAATACAAAACAGTTCAAAAAATAACATTGATAACACCAACAAATTCAACAACAACCCCAATATTGAAAATCACCAACAAATTCAACAACAACCTCAACATTGAAAATCAAGAACAAATTCAACTACAACCTCAACATTGAAAAATACCAACAAATTCAACAACAACTTCCACTTTGAAAAATACAAAATCTTCTAAAAATAATATTGATAACACCAATAAATTCAGCAACTACCTCAACTTTGAAAAACACAAAAAAGTCAAAAAAAACCATTGACAACCCCTACAAATTCTACAACAACCTCATCAATGAACAGCACCAAAAAATTCAACAACAACCTCAACATTGAAAACCGCCAACAAATTCAACAACAACCTCAACAATGAAAAACACCAAAACATTCAAAATCTACCTCAACGTTTAAAAGTACAAAAAAGTTCAACAAAATAAACATTGATAACATCAATAAATTCAGCGAAAACCTCAACTTTGAAAAACACAAAAAAGTGCAAAAAAAACTATTTAAACCCCAACAAATTCAACAGCAACAGCAATATTGAAAATCACCAACCAATTCAACGACCTCAACTTTCAAAAACACCAACAGATTCAACAACATCCTCAACGTTTCAAAATACAAACAAGTTCAACAAAAAAATTGATAACACCAACAGATTCAACAACATCATCAACAATGAAAAACACCAACAAATTCAACAACAACCTCAACATTGAAAAACACCAACAAATTCAACAACAACATCAACATTGAAAAACATCCACAAATCCAACAACAACCTCAAAAATGAAAAGCACCAAAAATTTGAACAACAATTGCAACATTGAAAAATACCAACAAATTCAACAACAACTACAACATTGAAAAATACAAAACAGTTCAAAAAATAACATTGATAACAGCAACAAATTCAACAACGACCTCGACATTGAAAAACATCAACAAATTCAACAACAAACTCAACATTGAAAAACACTATACAAATTCAACAACAACCTCTATATTGAAAATCCAAACAATTTCAACAACAACCTCAACTTTTAAAAGTACAAAAAAGTTTAACAAAATAAACGTTGATATCACCAACAAATTCATCAACAACCTCAACATTGAAAAACACAAAACAGTTCAAAAGAAAACATTGATAACACCAATAAATTCAACAACATCAACATTGAAAAAAAACGACAAATTCAAAGACCTCAACTTTGAAAAAGACCAAAAAATTAAACAACAGCCTCAACATTGAAAAACACCAAAAAATTCAACAACAATCACAACATTGAAAAATACCAACAAATTCAACAACAACCTCAACATTGAAAAATACAAAACAGTTCAAAAAATAACATTGATAACACCAACAATTTCAACAACAACCCCAATATTGAAAATCACCAACAAATTCAACGACAAACTCAATATTGAAAATCACCAACAAATTCAACAACAACCTCAACATTGAAAATCACCAACAAATTAATCACAAACTCAACATTGAAAAAGACCAACAAATTGAACTACTACGTCAACATTGAAAAGCACCAACAAATTCAACATCAACTTCAACATTGAAAAATACACAACAGTTCAAAAAATAACATTGATAACACCAACAAATTCAACAACAACCCCAATACTGATAATCGCCAACTAATTCAACAACAACCTCAACATTGAAAAACACCAGCAATTTCAACTACATCCTCAACGTTGAAAAATACCAACAAATTCAACAACAACTTCAACTTTGAAAAATACAAAAAAGTTCAAAAAATAACATTGATAACACCAAGAAATTCAACAACAACCTCAACATTGAGAAACGCCAACAATTTCAACAACAACTTCAATATTAAAAATCCGAACAATTTCAACAACAACCTCAACTTTTAAAAGTACAAAAAAGTTCAACAAAATAAACATTGATAAAACCAACAAATTCATCAAAAACCTCAATATTGAAAATCACCAGCAAATTCAACAACCTCAACATTGAAAAAAAACAAATTCAACAACAACCTCAATATTGAAAATCACCAACAATTTCAATGACGTCAACTTTGAAAAACACCAAAAAATTCAACAACAACCACAAATTTTAAAAATACAAACAATTTCAACAAAATAAACATTGATGACACTGTCCAATTCAACAACAACCTCAACATTTAAAAACACCAACAAATTCAACAACAACCTCAACAATGAAAAACACCAACAAATTCAACAACATCAAGATTGAAAAACACCAACCAATTCAACAAAAACCTCAATATTGAAAATCACCAACAAATTCAACGACATCAACTTTGAAAAACACCAAAAAATTAAAAAACAACCTCAACAATGAAAAACATCAACAAATTCAACAACAACCTCAAAATTGAAAAATACAAAACAGTTCAAAAAATAACATTGATAACACCAACAAATTCAACATCAACCCCAATATTGAAAAACATCAAAAAATTCAATGACCTCAACTTTGAAAAACGCCAAAAAATTAAACAACAACCTCAACATTGAAAAACATCAACAAATTCAACAACAACCTCAACATTGAATAATACAAAACAGTTCAAAAAATAACATTGATAATACCAACAAATTCAACAACAACCCCAATATTGAAAATCACCAACAAATTCAACAACAACCACAACATTGAAAAACACCAACAAATTCAACAACAAACTCAATATTGAAAGTCACCAACAAATTCAACAACAACCCCAATATTGAAAAACATGAACAAATTCAACTACAACCTCAACATTGAAAAATACCAACAAATTCAACAACAACTTCAACTTTGAAAAATATAAAAAAGATCAAAAAATAACATTGATAACACCAACAAGTGCAACAACAACCTCAATATTGAAAATCCAAACAATTTCAACAACAACCTCAACTTTTAAAAGTACAAAAAAGTTCAACAAAATAAACGTTGATAACACCAACAAATTCATCAACAACCTCAATATTGAAAATCACCAGCAAATTCAACAACCTCAACATTGAAAAACACAAAACAGTTCAAAAGAAAACATTGATAACTCCAACAAATTCAACAACATCAACATTGAAAAAACCAACAAATTCAACAACAACCTCAAGTATTGAAAATCACCAATATAATCAACGACGTCAACTTTGAAAAACACCAACAAATTAAACAACAACCTCAACACTTAAAAGTACAAAAAAGTTCAACAAAATGAACAGTGGGTACACCAGTAAATTCAACAACAACCACAACTTGTAAAAATACAAACAAGTTCAACAAAATAAACATTGATGACACTGTCCAATTCAACAACTAACTCAACATTTAAAATCACCAAAAAATTAAACAACAACCTCAACAATGAAAAACACCAACAAATTCAAAATCAACTTCAACTTTTAAAAGTTCAAAAAAGTTCAACAAAATAAATCATTGATAAGACCAATTATTTCAGCAACAACCTCAACTTTGAACAACACAAAAAAGTTAAAAAAAAACCATTGATAACACCAACAAATTCAACAACAACCTCAATATTGAAAATCACAAACAAATTCAACAACAACCTCAACATTGAAAATCACCAACAAATTCAAACACAACCTCAACTTTTAAAAGTACAAAAAAGTTGAAAATCTGGATAACACCATCAAATTCAACAACAACCTAATCATTGAAAAACATCAAATTTAACAACAACCTCAACAATGAAAACATCAACAAATTCAACAAAAACCTCACCATTGAAAAACACCAACAAAGGGAACAACAAACACAACATTGAAAAACGCCAACAAATTCAACAACAACCTCAACAATGAAAAACACCAAAACATTCAAAATCAACCTCAACGTTTAAAAGTACAAAAAAGTTCAACAAAATAAACAATGATAACACCAATAAATTCAGCAACAACCTCAACTTTGAAAAACACAGAAAATTCAAAAAAAACCATTGACAAACCTTACAAATTCAAGAACAACCTCAACAATAAACATCACCAAAAAATTCAATAACAACCTCAACATTGAAAACCACCAACAAATTAAACGACAACCTCAACAATTAACAACACCAAAACATTCAAAATCAACCTCAACGTTTAAAAGTACAAAAAAGTTCAACAAAATAAACAGTGATAACATCAATAAATGCAGCAACAAACTCAACTCAAAAAAAACCATTGACAAACCCTACAAATTCAACAACAAGCTCAACAATGAACAGCACCAAAAAATTCAATAACAACCTCAATAATGAAAATCACCAGCAAATTCAACAACCTCAACATTGAAAAACACAAAACAGTTCAAAAGAAAACATTGATAATTCCAACCAATTCAACAACAACCTCAATATTGAAAATCACCAACAAATGCAACGACTTCAATTTTGAAAAACACCAAAAATTAAACAACAACCTCAACATTTAAAATACAAACAAGTTCAGCAAAATAAACATTGATGACACTCTCTAATTCAACAAGAACCTCAACATTTAGAATCACAAACAAATTTAACAACAACCTCAATATTGAAAATCAGCAACAAATTCAACTACAACCTCAACATTGAAAAACACCAACAAATTCAACAACAACCTAAACAATGAAAAACACCAAAAAATTCAACAACAACCGCAACAATGAAAAATACCAACAAATTCAATAACAACCACAACATTGTAACACGCCAACAAATTCAACAACAACCTCAATATTGAAAATCACCAACAGATTCTACAACCTCAACACTGAAAATCACCAACAAATTCAACGACCTAAGCTTTGAAAAACAAAACAATTTCAACAACAACCTCATCATTCAAAAAAACCAACAAATGCAACAACTACCTCAACTTTCAAAAGTACAAAAAAGTTCAAAAAAGAACATTGATAATACCAACAAATTCAACAACAAGCTCAACAATGAAAAATACCACAAAATTCAACAACAACCTCAACATTGAAAAACGCCAACAAATTCAACAACAACCTCAAAAATGAAAAACACCAACAAATTCAAAATCAACATCAACTTTTAAAATTACAAAAAAGTTCAACAAAATAAACATTGACAACACCAACAAATTCAACAACAACCTCAACTATGAAAAACACAAACAAATTCAACCACAACCTCATCATTGAAAAACACCAACAAATTCAACAAACAACCTCAACATTGAAACACACCAACAAATTCAAGAACAACCTCATCATTGAAAAACGCCAACAAATTCAACAACAACCTCAATATTGAAAATCACCAACAAATTCAACAACCTTAACGCTGAATATCACCGACAATTTCGCAACAAGTTCAACTTTGAAAAACACAAAAAAGTTGAAAAACAACATTCATAACGCCAACAAATTCAACAACAACCTTAATATTGAAAAACACCAACAAATTCAACAACAACATCAACATTGAAAAACGCCAGCAAATTCATCAACAACCTGAACAATGAAAAAAACAAAAAAATCAACAACAACCTCAACATTGAAAAACACCAACAAATTCAACAACAAACTCAACATTCAAAACTACAAAAAGGTTCAACAAAATAAATATTGACAAAAACAACAAATTCAACTACAACCTCAATATTAAAAATCACCAACAAATTCAATAACAACCTCAACATTGAAAAACACCAACAAATTTAAAAACAACCTCAACAATGAAAACACCAAAATATTCAATAAAACCCTAACCTTTGCAAAACACCAACAAATTCAACAAAAACTTCAACTTTAAAAAATACAAACAAGTTGAAGAAAAAAATCATTGATTACACCAACACATTCAACAACAACCTCAGCATTGAAAAACACCAACAAATTCAACAACAACCTCAATATTGAAAATCACCAACAAATTCAACAACCTCAATATTGAAAATCACCAACAAATTCAACAACAACCTCTACATTGAAAAGCACCAACAGATTCAACCGCAACCTCAACATTGAGAAACACCAAAAAATTCAACAACAACTTCCACTTTGAACAATACAAAAAAGTTCAAAAAATAACATTGATAACACCAACAAGTTCAACAATAACCTCAACATTGAAAAACGCCCAGAATTTCAACAACAACCTCAATATTGAAAATCCAAACAATTTCAACAACAACCTCAACATTTAAAAGTACAAAAAAGTTCAACAAAATAAACGTTAATAACTCCAACAAATTCATCAACAACGTCAATATTGAAAATCACCAGCAAATTCAACAACCTCAACATTGAAAAACAAAAAACAGTTCAAAAGAAAACATTGATAACACGGACAAATTCAACAACACCAACGTTGAAAAACACCAACAAATTCAACAACAACCTCAACATTTAAAAGTTCAAAAATGTTTAACAAAATAAACATTGATAACACCAATATATTCAGCAACAACCACAATATTGAATATCACCAACAAATTCAACATCCTCAACATTGAAAAACACCAACAAATTCAACAACAACCTTAACTTATAAACATTCAAACAAGTTGAACAAAACACATTCATAACACCAACAAATTCAACAACAACCTCAACAATGAAAAACAACAACAAATTTAACAACAACCTCAACATTGAAAAACGCCAATAAATTCATCAACATCCTGAATATTGAAAATCAGCAAGAAATTCAACAACCTCAACACTTTATAGCACCAACAAATTCGTAACAACCTCAACTTTGCAAAACACAAAAAAGTTTTTAAAAAAGCCATTCATGAAAACAAACAAATTAAACAACAAGATTAATGTTGAAAATCACCAACAAATTCAGCGAGCTAAACTTTGAGAAACAGCAACAAATTCAACAAGAACCTCAACTTTCAAAATACATACAAGTTCAACGAAAAAAAGCATTGTTAACACCAAGATATTCAACAACAAACTCAGTAGTGAAAATCACCAACAAATTCAACAACATCAACTTTGAAAAACACCAATAAATTCAACATCAACCTCAACATTGAAAAACACAAAACAAATTCAACAACAACCTCAACTTTTAAAAGTACAAAAAAGTTCAACAAAATAAACAATGATAACAGCAATATATTCAGCAACAACCACAACTTTGAATATCACCAACAAATTCAACAACTTCAACATTGAAAAACACCAACAAATTCAACAAAAACCTTAACTTTTAAAAATACAAACAAGTTGAACAAAAAACATTCATAACACCAACAAATTCAACAACATCCTCAACAATGAAAAAGACCAACAAATTCAACGACAACCTCAACATTGAAAAACACCAACAAATTCAACCACAACCTCAACATTTAAAAATACCAACAAATTCAACAACAACCTCAACATTGAAAAAGACCAACAATTTCAACAACAACCTCAACATTTAAAACTAGAAAAAAGTTCAAAAAAGATCATTGATAAAACGAACAAATTCAACAACAACCTGTATATTGAAAGTAACAAACAAATTAAACAACAACCTCAACACTGAAAAACAGCAATAAATTCAACAAACAACCTCAACATTGAAGAAAACCAACAAATTGAACAATAAGCTCAACTTTCAAAAATAAAAAAAAGTTCAAAAATTAATATTGATAACAGCAACAAATTCAACAACAACCACAATATTGAAAATCACCAACAAATTCAACAACAACCTCAACATTGAAAAACAGCAACATATTCAACAACAACCTCAAAAATAAAAAAAACAACAAATTCAACAACAACCTCAACATTGAAAAATACCAACAAATTCAACAACAACCTCAATATTGATAAACACATAAAAGTTCAATAAATAGCATTGATAACACCAACAACTTCAACAACAATCTCATTATTGAATATCACCAACAAATTAAACAACAACCTCAACATTGAAAAACACCAACAAATTCATCAACAACCTCAATATTGAAAATCAGCAACAAATTCAACAACAACCTCAACATTGACAAATACCAACAAATTCAACAACAACCTCAACATTGAAAAATTGAAAAAAGTTCAAAAAATAACATTGATAACACCAACAAATTCAACAACAACCTCAACATTGAAAAACACCATCAAATTCAACAACAATCTCAACTTTAAAAACAAGAGAAAAAGTTTAAAAAAGAACATTGATAAAATCAACAAATTCAACAACAACCTCAATATTGATAATCACCAACAAATTGAACAACCTCAACATTGGAAAACACCAACAGATTCATCAACAACCTTAATATTGAAAAACACCAACAAATTCAACAACAACATCAACATTGAAAAACGCCAGCAAATTCATCAACAACCTGAACAATGAAAAAAAACAAAAAAATCAACAACAACCTCAACATTGAAAAACACCAACAAATTCAACAACAAACTCAACATTTAAAACTACAAAAAGGTTCAACAAAATAAATATTGACAAAAACAACAAATTCAACTACAACCTCAATATTGAAAATCACCAACAAATTCAATAATAACCTCAACATTGAAAAACACCAACAAATTTAAAAACAACCTCAACAATGAAAACACCAAAATATTCAATAAAACCCGAACCTTTGCAAAACACCAACAAATTCAACAAAAACTTCAACTTTAAAAAATACAAACAAGTTGAACAAAAAAATCATTGATTACACCAACACATTCAACAACAACCTCAGCATTCAAAAATACAAAACAGTTCAAAAAATAACATTGATAAAACGAACAAATTCAACAACAACCTCAATACTGAAAATTGCATACAAATTCAACAACAACCTCAACATTGAAAAACACCAACAAATTCAACAACAAGATTAATGTTGAAAATCACAAACAAATTCAGCGACCTAAACTTTGAAAAACAGCAACAAATTCAACAAGAACCTCAACTTTTAAAAATACATACAAGTTCAACGAAAAAAAACATTGTTAACACCAAGAAATTCAACAACTAACTCAATATTGAAAATCACCATAAATTCAACAACCTCAACACTGAATATCACCAACAAATTCGCAACAACTTCAACTTTGAAAAACACAAAAAAGTTTAAAAAAAAACCATCATGACATCAACAAATTCAACAATAAGCTTAATATTGAAAATCACCAACAAATTCAAAGACCTAAACTTTGAAAAACACCAACAAATTCAACAACAAACAAATTTTAAAAATTGATAACATTGATAACACTAATTGAACATCAAACTCAACATTGAAAATCACCAACAAATTCAACAACATCAACACTGAAAAACAGCAATAAATTCAACAACAACGTCAACATTGAAAAACACCAACAAATTCAACAACAAACTCAACTTTTAAAAATACAAACAAGTTCAACAAAAAAAACATTGATAACACCAACAAATTCAACTACAAACTCAACATTGAAACATACCATCCAATTCAATAACAACGTCAACATTGAAAAAAAACAACAAATTCAAAAACAACCTCAACTTTTAAAAGTACAAAAAAGTTGAAAAAAGAGCATTGATAACACCAACAAATTCAACAACAACCTCAACAATGAAAAACACCAAAAAATTCAACAACAGCCTCAACATTGAAAAACGCCAACAATTTCAACGACAACCTCAACAATGAAAAACACCAAAAAATTCAAAACCAACCTCAACTTTTAAAATTACAAAAAAGTTCAACAAAATAAACAGTGATAACACCAATAAATTCAGCATCAACCTCAACTTTGAAAAACACAGAAAATTCAAAAAAAAACCATTGACAAACCGTACAAATTCAAGAACAACCTCAACAATAAACATCACCAAAAAGTTCAATAACAACCTCAACATTGAAAACCACCAACAAATTAAACGAGAACCTCAACAATGAAAAACACCAAAACATTCAAAATCAACCTCAACATTTAAAAGTACAAAAATGTTCAACAAAATAAACAGTGATAACACCAATAAATGCAGAAACAACCTCAACTTTGAAAAACACAACAAAGTTAAAAAAAACCATTGACAAACCCTACAAATTCAACAACAACCTCAACAATTAACAGCACCAAAAAATTCAATAACAACCTCAATATTGAAAATCACCAGCAAATTCAACAACCTCAACATTGAAAAACACAAAACAGTTCAAAAGAAAACATTGATAACACCAACCAATTCAACAACAACCTCAATATTGAAAATCACCAACAAATGCAACGACTTCAATTTTGAAAAACACCAAAAATTAAACAACAACCTCAACATTTAAAATACAAACAAGTTCAACAAAATAAACATTGATGACACTATCCAATTCAACAACAACCTCAACATTTAAAATCACAAACAAATTTAACAACAACCTCAATATTGAAAATCAGCAACAAATTCAACAACAACCTCAACATTGAAGAACACCAACAAATTAAACAACAACCTCAACAATGAAAAACACCAAAAAATTCAACAACAACCGCAACATTGAAAAATACCAACAAATTCAATAACAACCACAACATTGTAACACACCAACAAATTCAACAACAACCTCAATATTGAATATCACCAACAGATTCAACAACCTCAACACTGAAGATCACCAACAAATTAAGCAACAACCTTAACTTTGCAAAACACAAAAACGTTTAAAAAAAACCATTGATAACACCAGCAAATTCAACAACAACCTAAATATTGAATATCACCAACAAATTCAACGACCTCAGCTTTGAAAAACACCAACAAATTCAACAACAACCTCATCATTGAAAAAAACCAAAAAATGCAACAACTACCTCAACTTTTAAAAGTACAAAAAAGTTCAAAAAACAACATTGATAATACCAACAAATTCAACAACAAGCTCAACAATGAAAAATACCTCAAAATTCAACAACAACCTCAACATTGAAAAACGCCAACAAATTCAACAACAACCTCAAAAATGAAAAACACAAACAAATTCAAAATCAACATCAACTTTTAAAATTACAAAAAAGTTCAGCAAAGTAAACATTGACAACACCAACAAATTCAACAACAACCTCAACTATGAAAAACACCAACAAATTCAACCATAACCTCATCATTGAAAAACACCAACAAATTCTACAAACAACCTCAACATTGAAACACACCAACAAATTCAAGAACAACCTCATCATTGAAAAACGCCAACAAATTCAACAACAAAATCAATATTGAAAGTCACCAACAAATTCAACAACCTTAACGCTGAATATCACCGACAATTTCGTAACAAGCTCAACTTTGAAAAACACAAAAAAGTTGAAAAAAAACATTCATAACACCAACAAATTCAACAACAACATCATCTTTGAGAAACGCCAGCAAATTCATCAACAACCTGAACAATGAAAAAAACCAAAAAAATTAACAACAACCTCAACATTGAAAAACACCAACAAATTCAACGACAACCTCGACATGGAAAAACACCAACAAATTCAACAACAACTTCCACTTTGAAAAATACAAAAAAGTTCAAAAAATAACATTGATAACACCAACAAGTTCAACAACATTGAAAAACGCCAACAATTTCAACATGAACCTCAATATTGAAAATCCAAACAATTTCAACAACAAGCTCAACTTTTAAAAGTACAAAAAAGTTCAACAAAATAAACGTTGATAACGCCAACAAATTCATCAACAACCTCAATATTGAAAATCACCAGCAAATTAAACAACCTCAACATTGAAAAACAAAAAACAGGTCAAAAGAAAACATTGATAACACGGACAAATTCAACAACACCAACGTTGAAAAACACCAACAAATTCAACAACAACCTCAATATTTAAAATCGTCGACAAATTCAACGGCCTCAACGTTGAAAAACACCAACAAATTAAACAACAACCTCAACATTTAAAAGTTCAAAAATATTTAACAAAATAAACATTGATAACACCAATATATTCAGCAACAACCACAATTTTGAATTTCACCAACAAATTCAACATCCTCAACATTGAAAAACACCAACAAATTCAACAACAACCTTAACTTATAAACATTCAAACAAGTTGAACAAAATACATTCAATACACCAACAAATTCAACAACAACCACAACAATGAAAAACAACAACAAATTTAACAACAACCTCAACATTGAAAAACGCCAATAAATTCATCAACATCCTGAATATTGAAAATCAGCAACAAATTCAACAACCTCAACACTTTATAGCACCAACAAATTCGTAACAACCTCAACTTTGCAAAACACAAAAAAGTTTTTAAAAAAGGCATTCATGAAAACAAACAAATTCAACAACAAGATTAAAATGGAAAATCACCAACAAATTCAGCGACTTAAACTTTGAAAAACAGCAACAAATTCAACAAGAACCTCAACTTTTAAAAATACATACAAGTTCAACGAAAAAAAACATTGTTAACACCAAGAAATTCAACAACAAACTCAATATTGAAAATCACCAACAAATTCAACAACATCAACATTGAAAAACACCAATAAATTCAACAACAACCTCAACTTTTAAAAGTACAAATAAGTTCAACAAAATAAACATTGATAACACCAATATATTCAGCAACAACCACAACTTTGAATATCAGCAACAAATTCAACAATTTCAACATTGAAAAACACCAACAAATTCAGCAAAAACCTTAACTTTTAAAAATACAAACAAGTTGAACAAAAAACATTCATAACACCAACAAATTCAACAACAACCTCAAAAATGAAAAACACAAACAAATTCAAAATCAACATCAACTTTTAAAATTACAAAAAAGTTCAGCAAAATAAACATTGACAACACCAACAAATTCAACAACAACCTCAACTATGAAAAACACCAACAAATTCAACCATAACCTCATCATTGAAAAACACCAACAAATTCTACAAACAACCTCAACATTGAAACACACCAACAAATTCAAGAACAACCTCATCATTGAAAAACGCCAACAAATTCAACAACAAAATCAATATTGAAAGTCACCAACAAATTCAACAACCTTAACGCTGAATATCACCGACAATTTCGTAACAAGCTCAACTTTGAAAAACACAAAAAAGTTGAAAAAAAACATTCATAACACCAACAAATTCAACAACAACATCATCTTTGAGAAACGCCAGCAAATTCATCAACAACCTGAACAATGAAAAAAACCAAAAAAATTAACAACAACCTCAACATTGAAAAACACCAACAAATTCAACGACAACCTCGACATGGAAAAACACCAACAAATTCAACAACAACTTCCACTTTGAAAAATACAAAAAAGTTCAAAAAATAACATTGATAACACCAACAAGTTCAACAACATTGAAAAACGCCAACAATTTCAACATGAACCTCAATATTGAAAATCCAAACAATTTCAACAACAAGCTCAACTTTTAAAAGTACAAAAAAGTTCAACAAAATAAACGTTGATAACGCCAACAAATTCATCAACAACCTCAATATTGAAAATCACCAGCAAATTAAACAACCTCAACATTGAAAAACAAAAAACAGGTCAAAAGAAAACATTGATAACACGGACAAATTCAACAACACCAACGTTGAAAAACACCAACAAATTCAACAACAACCTCAATATTTAAAATCGTCGACAAATTCAACGGCCTCAACGTTGAAAAACACCAACAAATTAAACAACAACCTCAACATTTAAAAGTTCAAAAATATTTAACAAAATAAACATTGATAACACCAATATATTCAGCAACAACCACAATTTTGAATTTCACCAACAAATTCAACATCCTCAACATTGAAAAACACCAACAAATTCAACAACAACCTTAACTTATAAACATTCAAACAAGTTGAACAAAATACATTCAATACACCAACAAATTCAACAACAACCACAACAATGAAAAACAACAACAAATTTAACAACAACCTCAACATTGAAAAACGCCAATAAATTCATCAACATCCTGAATATTGAAAATCAGCAACAAATTCAACAACCTCAACACTTTATAGCACCAACAAATTCGTAACAACCTCAACTTTGCAAAACACAAAAAAGTTTTTAAAAAAGGCATTCATGAAAACAAACAAATTCAACAACAAGATTAAAATGGAAAATCACCAACAAATTCAGCGACTTAAACTTTGAAAAACAGCAACAAATTCAACAAGAACCTCAACTTTTAAAAATACATACAAGTTCAACGAAAAAAAACATTGTTAACACCAAGAAATTCAACAACAAACTCAATATTGAAAATCACCAACAAATTCAACAACATCAACATTGAAAAACACCAATAAATTCAACATCAACCTCAACATTGAAAAACACAAAACAAATTCAACAACAACCTCAACTTTTAAAACTACAAATAAGTTCAACAAAATAAACATTGATAACACCAATATATTCAGCAACAACCACAACTTTGAATATCAGCAACAAATTCAACAATTTCAACATTGAAAAACACCAACAAATTCAGCAAAAACCTTAACTTTTAAAAATACAAACAAGTTGAACAAAAAACATTCATAACACCAACAAATTCAACAACAACCTCAACAATGAAAAACAACAACAAATTCAACAACAACCTCAACATTGAAAAACACCAACAAATTCAACAACAACCTCAACATTGAAAAACATCAACAAACTCGTCAACAACCTCAAAATTGAAAAACGCCAACAAATTCAACAACATCCTGAATATTGAAAATAAGCAACACATTCAACACCCTCAACACTGAATAGCACCAACAAATTCGCAACTGCCTCAACTTTGAAAAAAACCAAAAAGATTTTTAAAAAACCATTCATGCAACCAACAAATTCAACAACAAGCTTAATATTGAAAACCACCAACCAATTCAACAGCAACCTCTAATTTTAGAAATACGTACAAGTAAATCAAAAAAAAAACATTGACAACACCAAGAAATTCAACAACAAACTCAATATTGAAAACCACCAACAAATTCATCAACATCAACACTGAAAAACACCAATAAATTCAACAACATCCTCAACATTGAAAAACACCAACAAATTCAAAAAACAACCTCAACTTTTAGAAATACAAACAAGTTCAACAAAAAAAAACATTGATAACACCCACAAATTCAACAACAAACTCAATATTGAAAATCACCAACAAATTCAACAACCTCAACACTTAATATCACCAACAAATTCGCAACAACTTCAACTTTGAAAAGCACAAAAAAGTTAAAAAAACACCATCATGACATAAACAAATTCAAGAATAAGCTTAATATTGAAAATCATCAACAAATTCAACGACCTTTACTTTGAAAAACACCAACAAATTCAACAACAAACAACTTTTAAAAATACAAAGAACTTCATAAAATAAACATTGATAACACTAACTAATTGAACAACAAACTCAATATTGAAAATCACCAACAAATTCAACAACATCAACATAGAAAAACATCAATAAATTCAACAACAACCTCAACATTAAAAAATACAAACAAGTTCAACGAAAAAAACATTGATAACAACAACAAATTCAACAACAAACTCAATATTGTAAACCACCAACAAATTCAACAACATTAACACTGAAAAACATCAATAAATTCAACAACAACCTCAAAATTGATAACACCAACAAATTCAACAACAAACTCAATGTTGAAAATCAACATCAAATTCAACAACAACCACAACATTTAAAAACACCAACAATCTCAACAACAACCTCAACATTGAAAAACGCCAACAAATTCAACAACATCCTCAATATTGAAAATCAACATCAAATTCAACAACAACCACAACATTTAAAAACACCAACAAACTCATCAACAACCTCAAAATTGAAAAATGCCAACAAATTCAACAACATCCTGAATTTGAAAAAAAGCAACACATTCAACAACCTCAACACTGAATAGCACCAACACATTCGCAACCACCTCAACTTTGAAAAACACCAAAAAGATTTTTAAAAAACCATTCATGCAACCAACAAATTCAACAACAAGCTTAATATTGAAAACCACCAACCAATTCAACAGCAACCACTACTTTTAAAAATTCGTACAAGCAAAACAAAAAAAAACATTGATAACACCAAGAAATTCAACAACAAACTCAATAATGAAAACCACCATCAAATTCATGAACATCAACATTGAAAAACACCAATAAATACAACAACATCCTCAACATTGAAAAACACCAACAAATTCAAAAACAACCTCAACTTTTAGAAATACAAACAAGTTCAACAAAAAAAACATTGATAACATGAACAAATTCAACAACAAACTCAATATTGAACGTCACCAACAAATTCAACAACCTCAACACTTAATATCACCAACAAATTCGCAACAACTCCACTTTGAAATGCACAAAAAAGTTTAAAAAACACCATCATGGCACCAAAAAATTCAAGAATAAGCTTAATATTGAAAATCATCAACAAATTCAACGACCTAAACTTTGAAAAACACCAACAAATTCAACAACAAACAACTTTTAAAAATACAAACAACTTCATAAAATAAACATTGATAACACTAACTAATTGAACAACAAACTCAATATTGAAAATCACCAACAAATTCAACAACATCAACATTGAAAAACATCAATAAATTCAACAACAACCTCAACATTTAAAAATACACCAAGTTCAACAAAAAAACATTGATAACACCAACAAATTCAACAACAAACTCAATATAGAAAACCACCAACAAATTCAACAACATTAACATTGAAAAACATTAATAAATTCAACAACAACCTCAACATTGATAACACCAACAAATTCAACAACAAACTCAATGTTGAAAATCACCAACAAATTCAACAACAACCTCAACATTTAAAAACACCCACAATCTCAACAACAACCTCAACATTGAAAAACGCCATCAAATTCAACAACATCCTCAATATTGAAAATCAACAACAAATTCAACAACCTCAACACTGAATATCACCAACAAATTCGCAACAGCTTCAACTTTGAAAAACAGAAAAAAGTTTTTAAAAAGCCATTCATGACACCAACAAATTCAACAATAAGCTTAATATTGAAAATAACCAACAAATCCAACGATCTAAACCTTGAAAAACACCAACAAATACAACAACAAACAACTTTTAAAAAAAATTCAAAAAAAAAATAACACCAACAAATTGAACAACAAACTCAATATTGAAAATTACCAACAAATTCAACAACCTCAACGTTGAAAAACACTAACAAATTCAACAACAACGTCAACATAGAAAAACACCAACAAATTCAACAACAACGTCAACTTTGAAAAGCACGAACAAATTCAATAAAAACTTCAACTTTAAAAACTACAAACAAGTTGAACAATAAAATCATTGATAACACCAACACATTCAACAACAACCTCAGCATTGAAAAATACAAAACAGTTCAAAAAATAACATTGATAACACCAACAAATTCAACAACAACCTCAACATTGAAAAACACCAACAAATTCAACAACAACCTCAATATTGAAAATCACCAACAAATTCAACAACCTCAATATTGAAAATCACCAACAAATTCAACAACAACCTCTACATTGAAAAGCACCAACAAATTCAACTGCAACCTCGACATGGAAAAACAACAACAAATTCAACAACAACTTCCACTTTGAAAAATACAAAAAAGTTCAAAAAATAACATTGATAACACCAACAAGTTCAACAACATTGAAAAACGCCAACAATTGCAACAACAACCTCAATATTGAAAATCCAAACAATTTCAACAACAACCTCAACTTTTAAAAGTACAAAAAAGTTCAACAAAATAAACGTTGATAACTCCAACAAATTCATCAACAACCTCAATATTGAAATTCACCAGCAAATTCAACAACCTCAACATTGAAAAACAAAAAACTGTTCAAAATAAACCATTGATAACACGAACAAATTCAACAACACCAACGTTGAAAAACACCAACAAATTCAACAACAACCTCAATATTTAAAATCATCAACAAATTCAACGGCCTCAACATAGAAAAACACCAACAAATTAAACAACAACCTCAACATTTAAAAGTTCAAAAATATTTAACAAAATAAACATTGATAACACCAATATATTCAGCAACAACCACAATTTTGAATAGCACCAACAAATTCAACATCCTCAACATTGAAAACACCAACAAATTCAACAACAACCTTAACTTATAAACATTCAAACAAGTTGAACAAAATAAATTCATAACACCAACAAATTCAACAACAACCACAACAATGAAAAACAACAACAAATTTAACAACAGCCTTAGCATTGAAAAACGCCAATAACTTCATCAACATCCTGAATATTGAAAATCAGCAACAAATTCAACAACCTCAACACTTTATAGCACCAACAAATTCGTAACAACCTCAACTTTGCAAAACACAAAAAAGTTTTTTAAAAAGGCATTCATGAAAACAAACAAATTCAACAACAAGATTAAAATTGAAAATCACCAACAAATTCAGCGACCTAAACTTTGAAAAACAGCAGCAAATTCAACAAGAACCTCAACTTTTAAAAATACATACAAGTTCAACGAAAAAAAAACATTGTTAACATCAAGAAATTCAACAACAAACTCAATATTGAAAATCACCAACAAATTCAACAACATCAACATTGAAAAACACCAATAAATTCAACATCAAACTCAACATTGAAAAACACAAAACAAATTCAACAACAACCTCAACTTTTAAAAGTACAAATAAGTTCAACAAAATAAACATTGATAACACTAATATATTCAGCAACAACCACAACTTTGAATATCAGCAACAAATTCAACAATTTCAACATTGAAAAACACCAACAAATTCAGCAAAAACCTTAACTTTTAAAAATACAAACAAGTTGAACAAAAAACATTCATAACACCAACAAATTCAACAACAACCTCAACAATGAAAAACAACAACAAATTCAACAACAACCTCAACAATGAAAAACAACAACAAATTCAACAACAACCTCAACATTGAAAAACACCAACAAATTCAACAACAACCTCAACATTGAAAAACACCAACAAACTCACCAACAACCTCAAAATTGAAAAACGCCAACAAATTCAACAACATCCTGAATATTGAAGATAAGCAACAAATTCAACAGCCTCAACACTGAATAGCACCAACAAATTCGCAACCACCTCAACTTTGAAAAAACACCAAAAAGATTTTTAAAAAACCATTCATGCAACCAACAAATTCAACAACAAGCTAAATATTGAAAACCACCAACCAATTCAACAGCAACCTCTACTTTTAAAAATACGTAGAAGTAAAACAAAAAAAAAACATTGATAACACCAAGAAATTCAACAACAAACTCAATATTGAAAACCACCAACAAATTCATCAACATCAACACTGAAAAGGATCAATAAATTCAACAACATCCTCAACATTGAAAAACACCAACAAATTCAAAAAACGAACTCAACTTTAAGAAATACAAACAAGTTCAACAAAAAAACATTGATAACACCAACAAATTCAACAACAAACTCAATGTTGAAAATCACCAACAAAATTCAACAACCTCAACACTTAATATCACCTACAAATTCGCGACAACTTCAACTTTGAAAAGCACAAAAAAGTTAAAAAAAAACACCATCATGACACCAACAAATTCAAGAATAAGCTTAATATTGAAAATCATCAACAAATTCAAGCACCTAAACTTTGAAAAATACCAACAAATTCAACAACAAACAACTTTTAAAAATACAAAGAACTTCATAAAATAAACATTGATAGCACTAACTAATTGAACAACAAACTCAATATTGAAAACCACCAACAAATTCAGCAACATTAACATTGAAAAACAGCAATAAATTCAACAACAACCTCAAAATTGATAACACCAACAAATTCAACAACAAACTCAATGTTGAAAATCACCAACAAATTCAACAACAACCACAACATTAAAAAACACCAACAATCTCAGCAACAACCTCAACATTGAAAAACGCCAACAAATTCAACAACATCCTCAATATTGAAAATCAACAACAAATTCAACAACAACCTCAACATTGAAAAACACCAACAAACTCATCAACAACCTCAAAATTGAAAAACGCCAACAAATTCAACAACATCCTGAATATTGAAAATAAGCAACACATTCAACAACCTCAACACTGAATAGCACCAACACATTCGCAACCACCTCAACTTTGAAAAACACCAAAAAGATTTTTAAAAAACCATTCATGCAACCAACAAATTCAACAACAAGCTTAATATTGAAAACCACCAACCAATTCAACAGCAACCACTACTTTTAAAAATACGTACAAGCAAAACAAAAAAAAACATTGATAACACCAAGAAATTCAACAACAAACTCAATATTGAAAACCACCATCAAATTCATCAACATCAACATTGAAAAACACCAATCAATTCAACAACAACCTCAACATTTAAAAATACACCAAGTTCAAAAAAAAAACATTGATTACACCAACAAATTCAACAACAAACTCAATATAGAAAACCACCAACAAATTCAACAACATTAACATTGAAAAACATCAATAAATTCAACAGCAACCTCAACATTGAAAACACCAACAAATTCAACAACATACTCAATGTTGAAAATCATCAACAAATTCAACAACAACCTCAACATTTAAAAACACCCACAATCTCAACAACAACCTCAACATTGAAAAACGCCATCAAAATGAACAACATCCTCAATATTGAAAATCACCAACAAATTCAACAACCTCAACATTGAATATCACCAACAAATTCGCAACAACTTCAACTTTGAAAAACAGAAAAAAGTTTTTAAAAAACCATTCATGACACCAACAAATTCAACAATAAGCTTAATATTGAAAATAACCAACAAATCCAACGATCTAAACTTTGAAAAACACCAACAAATACAACAACAAACAACTTTAAAAAAAAAATTCAAAAAAAAAATAACACCAAAAATTGAACAACAAACTCAATATTGAAAATCACCAACAAATTCAACAACCTCAACGTTGAAAAACACTAAAAAATTCAACAACAACGTCAACATTGAAAAACACCAACAAATTCAACAACAACGTCAACATTGAAAAGCACCAACAAATTCAACAACAACGTCAACATTGAAAATCACCAACAAATTCAACTACAACGTCAACATTGAAAATCACCAACAAATTCAACTACATCCTCAACATTGAAAAGCACGAACAAATTCAATAAAAACTTCAACTTTAAAAAATACAAACAAGTTGAACAATAAAATCATTGATAACACCAACACATTCAACAACAACCTCAGCATTGAAAAATACAAAACAGTTCAAAAAATAACATTGATAACACCAACAAATTCAACAACAACCTCAATATTGAAAATTGCATACAAATTCAACAACAACCTCAACATTGAAAAACACCAAAAAATTCAACAACAACCTCAATATTGAAAATCACCAACAAATTCAACAACCTCAATATTGAAAATCACCAACAATATAACAACAACCTCTACATTGAAAAGCACCAACAAATTCAACTGCAACCTCGACATGGAAAAACAACAACAAATTCAACAACAACTTCCACTTTGAAAAATACAAAAAAGTTCAAAAAATAACATTGATAATACCAACAAGTTCAACAACATTGAAAAACGCCAACAATTGCAACAACAACCTCAATATTGAAAATCCAAACAATTTCAACAACAACCTCAACTTTTAAAAGTACAAAAAAGTTCAACAAAATAAACGTTGATAACTCCAACAAATTCATCAACAACCTCAATATTGAAATTCACCAGCAAATTCAACAACCTCAACATTGAAAAACAAAAAACTGTTCAAAATAAACCATTGATAACACGAACAATTTCAACAATACCAACGTTGAAAAACACCAACAAATTCAACAACAACCTCAATATTTAAAATCATCAACAAATTCAATGGCCTCAACGTAGAAAAACACCAACAAATTAAACAACAACCTCAACATTTAAAAGTTCAAAAATGTTTAACAAAATAAACATTGATAACACCAATATATTCAGCAACAACCACAATTTTGAATAGCACCAACAAATTCAACATCCTCAACATTGAAAAACACCAACAAATTCAACAACAACCTTAACTTATAAACATTCAAACAAGTTGAACAAAACACATTCATAACACCAACAAATTCAACAACAACCTCAACAATGAAAAACAACAACAAATTTAACAACAACCTCAACATTGAAAAACGCCAATAAATTCATCAACATCCTGAATATTGAAAATCAGAAACAAATTCAACAACCTCAACACTTTATAGCACCATCAAATTCGTAACAACCTCAACTTTGCAAAACACAAAAAAGTTTTTAAAAAAGGCATTCATGAAAACAAACAAATTCAACAACAAGATTAAAATGGAAAATCACCAACAAATTCAGCGACTTAAACTTTGAAAAACAGCAACAAATTCAACAAGAACCTCAACTTTTAATAATACATACAAGTTCAACGAAAAAAAACATTGTTAACACCAAGAAATTCAACAGCAAACTCAATATTGAAAATCACCAACAAATTCAACAACATCAAGATTGAAAAACACCAACAAATTCAACATCAACCTCAACATTGAAAAACACAAAACAAATTCAACAACAACCTCAACTTTTAAAACTACAAATAAGTTCAACAAAATAAACATTGATAACACCAATATATTCAGCAACAACCACAACTTTGAATATCAGCAACAAATTCAACAATTTCAACATTGAAAAACACCAACAAATTCAGCAAAAACCTTAACTTTTAAAAATACAAACAAGTTGAACAAAAAACATTCATAACACCAACAAATTCAACAACCACCTCAACAATGAAAAACAACAACAAATTCAACAACAACCTCAACATTGAAAAACACCAACAAATTCAACAACAACCTCAACATTGAAAAACACCAACAAACTCATCAAGAACCTCAAAATTGAAAAACGTAAACAAATTCAACAACATCCTGAATATTGAAAATAAGCAACACATTCAACAACCTCAACATTGAAAAGCACCAACAAATTCGCAACCACCTCAACTTTGAAAAACACCAAAAAGATTTTTAAAAAACATTCATGCAACCAACAAATTCAACAACAAGCTTAATATTGAAAACCACCAACCAATTCAACAGCAACCTCTACTTTTAAAAATACGTTCAAGTAAGACAAAAAAAAACATTGATAACACCAAGAAATTCAACAACAAACTAAATATTGAAAACCACCAACAGATTCATAAGCATCAACATTGAAAAACACCAACAAATTCAAAAAACAACCTCAACTTTTAGAAATACAAAGAAGTTCAACAAAAAAAAACATTGATAACACCCACAAATTCAACAACAAACTCAATATTGAAAATCACCAACAAATTCAACAACCTCAACACTTAATATCACCAACAAATTCGCGACAACTTCAACTTTGAAAAGCACAAAAAAGTTAAAAAAAAACACCATCATGACACCAACAAATTCAAGAATAAGCTTAATATTGAAAATCATCAACAAATTCAAGCACCTAAACTTTGAAAAATACCAACAAATTCAACAACAAACAACTTTTAAAAATACAAAGAACTTCATAAAATAAACATTGATAGCACTAATTGAACAACAAACTCAATATTGAAAACCACCAACAAATTCAACAACATTAACATTGAAAAACAGCAATAAATTCAACAACAACCTCAAAATTGATAACACCAACAAATTCAACAACAAACTCAATGTTGAAAATCACCAACAAATTCAACAACAACCACAACATTAAAAAACACCAACAATCTCAACAACAACCTCAACATTGAAAAACGCCAACAAATTCAACAACATCCTCAATATTGAAAATCAACAACAAATTCAACAACAACCTCAACATTGAAAAACACCAACAAACTCATCAACAACCTCAAAATTGAAAAACGCCAACAAATTCAACAACATCCTGAATATTGAAAATAAGCAACACATTCAACAACCTCAACACTGAATAGCACCAACACATTCGCAACCACCTCAACTTTGAAAAACACCAAAAAGATTTTTAAAAAACCATTCATGCAACCAACAAATTCAACAACAAGCTTAATATTGAAAACCACCAACCAATTCAACAGCAACCACTACTTTTAAAAATACGTACAAGCAAAACAAAAAAAAACATTGATAACACCAAGAAATTCAACAACAAACTCAATATTGAAAACCACCATCAAATTCATCAACATCAACATTGAAAAACACCAATCAATTCAACAACAACCTCAACATTTAAAAATACACCAAGTTCAAAAAAAAAACATTGATTACACCAACAAATTCAACAACAAACTCAATATAGAAAACCACCAACAAATTCAACAACATTAACATTGAAAAACATCAATAAATTCAACAACAACCTCAACATTGATAACACCAACAAATTCAACAACAAACTCAATATTGAAAATCACCAACAAATTCAACAACATCAACATTGAAAAACATCAATAAATTCAACAACAACCTCAACATTTAAAAATACACCAAGTTCAACAAAAAAACATTGATAACACCAACAAATTCAACAACAAACTCAATATAGAAAACCACCAACAAATTCAACAACATTAACATTGAAAAACATTAATAAATTCAACAACAACCTCAACATTGATAACACCAACAAATTCAACAACAAACTCAATGTTGAAAATCACCAACAAATTCAACAACAACCTCAACATTTAAAAACACCCACAATCTCAACAACAACCTCAACATTGAAAAACGCCATCAAATTCAACAACATCCTCAATATTGAAAATCAACAACAAATTCAACAACCTCAACACTGAATATCACCAACAAATTCGCAACAGATTCACCTTTGAAAAACAGAAAAAAGTTTTTAAAAAACCATTCATGACACCAACAAATTCAACAATAAGCTTAATATTGAAAATAACCAACAAATCCAACGATCTAAACCTTGAAAAACACCAACAAATACAACAACAAACAACTTTTAAAAAAAATTCAAAAAAAAAATAACACCAACAAATTGAACAACAAACTCAATATTGAAAATTACCAACAAATTCAACAACCTCAACGTTGAAAAACACTAACAAATTCAACAACAACGTCAACATAGAAAAACACCAACAAATTCAACAACAACGTCAACTTTGAAAAGCACGAACAAATTCAATAAAAACTTCAACTTTAAAAACTACAAACAAGTTGAACAATAAAATCATTGATAACACCAACACATTCAACAACAACCTCAGCATTGAAAAATACAAAACAGTTCAAAAAATAACATTGATAACACCAACAAATTCAACAACAACCTCAACATTGAAAAACACCAACAAATTCAACAACAACCTCAATATTGAAAATCACCAACAAATTCAACAACCTCAATATTGAAAATCACCAACAAATTCAACAACAACCTCTACATTGAAAAGCACCAACAAATTCAACTGCAACCTCGACATGGAAAAACAACAACAAATTCAACAACAACTTCCACTTTGAAAAATACAAAAAAGTTCAAAAAATAACATTGATAACACCAACAAGTTCAACAACATTGAAAAACGCCAACAATTGCAACAACAACCTCAATATTGAAAATCCAAACAATTTCAACAACAACCTCAACTTTTAAAAGTACAAAAAAGTTCAACAAAATAAACGTTGATAACTCCAACAAATTCATCAACAACCTCAATATTGAAATTCACCAGCAAATTCAACAACCTCAACATTGAAAAACAAAAAACTGTTCAAAATAAACCATTGATAACACGAACAAATTCAACAACACCAACGTTGAAAAACACCAACAAATTCAACAACAACCTCAATATTTAAAATCATCAACAAATTCAACGGCCTCAACATAGAAAAACACCAACAAATTAAACAACAACCTCAACATTTAAAAGTTCAAAAATATTTAACAAAATAAACATTGATAACACCAATATATTCAGCAACAACCACAATTTTGAATAGCACCAACAAATTCAACATCCTCAACATTGAAAACACCAACAAATTCAACAACAACCATAACTTATAAACATTCAAACAAGTTGAACAAAATAAATTCATAACACCAACAAATTCAACAACAACCACAACAATGAAAAACAACAACAAATTTAACAACAGCCTTAGCATTGAAAAACGCCAATAACTTCATCAACATCCTGAATATTGAAAATCAGCAACACATTCAACAACCTCAACACTTTATAGCACCAACAAATTCGTAACAACCTCAACTTTGCAAAACACAAAAAAGTTTTTTAAAAAGGCATTCATGAAAACAAACAAATTCAACAACAAGATTAAAATTGAAAATCACCAACAAATTCAGCGACCTAAACTTTGAAAAACAGCAGCAAATTCAACAAGAACCTCAACTTTTAAAAATACATACAAGTTCAACGAAAAAAAAACATTGTTAACATCAAGAAATTCAACAACAAACTCAATATTGAAAATCACCAACAAATTCAACAACATCAACATTGAAAAACACCAATAAATTCAACATCAAACTCAACATTGAAAAACACAAAACAAATTCAACAACAACCTCAACTTTTAAAAGTACAAATAAGTTCAACAAAATAAACATTGATAACACTAATATATTCAGCAACAACCACAACTTTGAATATCAGCAACAAATTCAACAATTTCAACATTGAAAAACACCAACAAATTCAGCAAAAACCTTAACTTTTAAAAATACAAACAAGTTGAACAAAAAACATTCATAACACCAACAAATTCAACAACAACCTCAACAATGAAAAACAACAACAAATTCAACAACAACCTCAACAATGAAAAACAACAACAAATTCAACAACAACCTCAACATTGAAAAACACCAACAAATTCAACAACAACCTCAACATTGAAAAACACCAACAAACTCACCAACAACCTCAAAATTGAAAAACGCCAACAAATTCAACAACATCCTGAATATTGAAGATAAGCAACAAATTCAACAGCCTCAACACTGAATAGCACCAACAAATTCGCAACCACCTCAACTTTGAAAAAACACCAAAAAGATTTTTAAAAAACCATTCATGCAACCAACAAATTCAACAACAAGCTAAATATTGAAAACCACCAACCAATTCAACAGCAACCTCTACTTTTAAAAATACGTAGAAGTAAAACAAAAAAAAAACATTGATAACACCAAGAAATTCAACAACAAACTCAATATTGAAAACCACCAACAAATTCATCAACATCAACACTGAAAAAGACCAATAAATTCAACAACATCCTCAACATTGAAAAACACCAACAAATTCAAAAAACGAACTCAACTTTAAGAAATACAAACAAGTTCAACAAAAAAACATTGATAACACCAACAAATTCAACAACAAACTCAATGTTGAAAATCACCAACAAAATTCAACAACCTCAACACTTAATATCACCTACAAATTCGCGACAACTTCAACTTTGAAAAGCACAAAAAAGTTAAAAAAAAACACCATCATGACACCAACAAATTCAAGAATAAGCTTAATATTGAAAATCATCAACAAATTCAAGCACCTAAACTTTGAAAAATACCAACAAATTCAACAACAAACAACTTTTAAAAATACAAAGAACTTCATAAAATAAACATTGATAGCACTAACTAATTGAACAACAAACTCAATATTGAAAACCACCAACAAATTCAGCAACATTAACATTGAAAAACAGCAATAAATTCAACAACAACCTCAAAATTGATAACACCAACAAATTCAACAACAAACTCAATGTTGAAAATCACCAACAAATTCAACAACAACCACAACATTAAAAAACACCAACAATCTCAGCAACAACCTCAACATTGAAAAACGCCAACAAATTCAACAACATCCTCAATATTGAAAATCAACAACAAATTCAACAACAACCTCAACATTGAAAAACACCAACAAACTCATCAACAACCTCAAAATTGAAAAACGCCAACAAATTCAACAACATCCTGAATATTGAAAATAAGCAACACATTCAACAACCTCAACACTGAATAGCACCAACACATTCGCAACCACCTCAACTTTGAAAAACACCAAAAAGATTTTTAAAAAACCATTCATGCAACCAACAAATTCAACAACAAGCTTAATATTGAAAACCACCAACCAATTCAACAGCAACCACTACTTTTAAAAATACGTACAAGCAAAACAAAAAAAAACATTGATAACACCAAGAAATTCAACAACAAACTCAATATTGAAAACCACCATCAAATTCATCAACATCAACATTGAAAAACACCAATCAATTCAACAACAACCTCAACATTTAAAAATACACCAAGTTCAAAAAAAAAACATTGATTACACCAACAAATTCAACAACAAACTCAATATAGAAAACCACCAACAAATTCAACAACATTAACATTGAAAAACATCAATAAATTCAACAGCAACCTCAACATTGAAAACACCAACAAATTCAACAACATACTCAATGTTGAAAATCATCAACAAATTCAACAACAACCTCAACATTTAAAAACACCCACAATCTCAACAACAACCTCAACATTGAAAAACGCCATCAAAATGAACAACATCCTCAATATTGAAAATCACCAACAAATTCAACAACCTCAACATTGAATATCACCAACAAATTCGCAACAACTTCAACTTTGAAAAACAGAAAAAAGTTTTTAAAAAACCATTCATGACACCAACAAATTCAACAATAAGCTTAATATTGAAAATAACCAACAAATCCAACGATCTAAACTTTGAAAAACACCAACAAATACAACAACAAACAACTTTAAAAAAAAAATTCAAAAAAAAAATAACACCAAAAATTGAACAACAAACTCAATATTGAAAATCACCAACAAATTCAACAACCTCAACGTTGAAAAACACTAAAAAATTCAACAACAACGTCAACATTGAAAAACACCAACAAATTCAACAACAACGTCAACATTGAAAAGCACCAACAAATTCAACAACAACGTCAACATTGAAAATCACCAACAAATTCAACTACAACGTCAACATTGAAAATCACCAACAAATTCAACTACATCCTCAACATTGAAAAGCACGAACAAATTCAATAAAAACTTCAACTTTAAAAAATACAAACAAGTTGAACAATAAAATCATTGATAACACCAACACATTCAACAACAACCTCAGCATTGAAAAATACAAAACAGTTCAAAAAATAACATTGATAACACCAACAAATTCAACAACAACCTCAATATTGAAAATTGCATACAAATTCAACAACAACCTCAACATTGAAAAACACCAAAAAATTCAACAACAACCTCAATATTGAAAATCACCAACAAATTCAACAACCTCAATATTGAAAATCACCAACAATATAACAACAACCTCTACATTGAAAAGCACCAACAAATTCAACTGCAACCTCGACATGGAAAAACAACAACAAATTCAACAACAACTTCCACTTTGAAAAATACAAAAAAGTTCAAAAAATAACATTGATAATACCAACAAGTTCAACAACATTGAAAAACGCCAACAATTGCAACAACAACCTCAATATTGAAAATCCAAACAATTTCAACAACAACCTCAACTTTTAAAAGTACAAAAAAGTTCAACAAAATAAACGTTGATAACTCCAACAAATTCATCAACAACCTCAATATTGAAATTCACCAGCAAATTCAACAACCTCAACATTGAAAAACAAAAAACTGTTCAAAATAAACCATTGATAACACGAACAATTTCAACAATACCAACGTTGAAAAACACCAACAAATTCAACAACAACCTCAATATTTAAAATCATCAACAAATTCAATGGCCTCAACGTAGAAAAACACCAACAAATTAAACAACAACCTCAACATTTAAAAGTTCAAAAATGTTTAACAAAATAAACATTGATAACACCAATATATTCAGCAACAACCACAATTTTGAATAGCACCAACAAATTCAACATCCTCAACATTGAAAAACACCAACAAATTCAACAACAACCTTAACTTATAAACATTCAAACAAGTTGAACAAAACACATTCATAACACCAACAAATTCAACAACAACCTCAACAATGAAAAACAACAACAAATTTAACAACAACCTCAACATTGAAAAACGCCAATAAATTCATCAACATCCTGAATATTGAAAATCAGAAACAAATTCAACAACCTCAACACTTTATAGCACCATCAAATTCGTAACAACCTCAACTTTGCAAAACACAAAAAAGTTTTTAAAAAAGGCATTCATGAAAACAAACAAATTCAACAACAAGATTAAAATGGAAAATCACCAACAAATTCAGCGACTTAAACTTTGAAAAACAGCAACAAATTCAACAAGAACCTCAACTTTTAATAATACATACAAGTTCAACGAAAAAAAACATTGTTAACACCAAGAAATTCAACAGCAAACTCAATATTGAAAATCACCAACAAATTCAACAACATCAAGATTGAAAAACACCAACAAATTCAACATCAACCTCAACATTGAAAAACACAAAACAAATTCAACAACAACCTCAACTTTTAAAACTACAAATAAGTTCAACAAAATAAACATTGATAACACCAATATATTCAGCAACAACCACAACTTTGAATATCAGCAACAAATTCAACAATTTCAACATTGAAAAACACCAACAAATTCAGCAAAAACTTTAACTTTTAAAAATACAAACAAGTTGAACAAAAAACATTCATAACACCAACAAATTCAACAACCACCTCAACAATGAAAAACAACAACAAATTCAACAACAACCTCAACATTGAAAAACACCAACAAATTCAACAACAACCTCAACATTGAAAAACACCAACAAACTCATCAAGAACCTCAAAATTGAAAAACGTAAACAAATTCAACAACATCCTGAATATTGAAAATAAGCAACACATTCAACAACCTCAACATTGAAAAGCACCAACAAATTCGCAACCACCTCAACTTTGAAAAACATCAAAAAGATTTTTAAAAAACATTCATGCAACCAACAAATTCAACAACAAGCTTAATATTGAAAACCACCAACCAATTCAACAGCAACCTCTACTTTTAAAAATACGTTCAAGTAAGACAAAAAAAAACATTGATAACACCAAGAAATTCAACAACAAACTAAATATTGAAAACCACCAACAGATTCATAAGCATCAACATTGAAAAACACCAACAAATTCAAAAAACAACCTCAACTTTTAGAAATACAAAGAAGTTCAACAAAAAAAAACATTGATAACACCCACAAATTCAACAACAAACTCAATATTGAAAATCACCAACAAATTCAACAACCTCAACACTTAATATCACCAACAAATTCGCGACAACTTCAACTTTGAAAAGCACAAAAAAGTTAAAAAAAAACACCATCATGACACCAACAAATTCAAGAATAAGCTTAATATTGAAAATCATCAACAAATTCAAGCACCTAAACTTTGAAAAATACCAACAAATTCAACAACAAACAACTTTTAAAAATACAAAGAACTTCATAAAATAAACATTGATAGCACTAATTGAACAACAAACTCAATATTGAAAACCACCAACAAATTCAACAACATTAACATTGAAAAACAGCAATAAATTCAACAACAACCTCAAAATTGATAACACCAACAAATTCAACAACAAACTCAATGTTGAAAATCACCAACAAATTCAACAACAACCACAACATTAAAAAACACCAACAATCTCAACAACAACCTCAACATTGAAAAACGCCAACAAATTCAACAACATCCTCAATATTGAAAATCAACAACAAATTCAACAACAACCTCAACATTGAAAAACACCAACAAACTCATCAACAACCTCAAAATTGAAAAACGCCAACAAATTCAACAACATCCTGAATATTGAAAATAAGCAACACATTCAACAACCTCAACACTGAATAGCACCAACACATTCGCAACCACCTCAACTTTGAAAAACACCAAAAAGATTTTTAAAAAACCATTCATGCAACCAACAAATTCAACAACAAGCTTAATATTGAAAACCACCAACCAATTCAACAGCAACCACTACTTTTAAAAATACGTACAAGCAAAACAAAAAAAAACATTGATAACACCAAGAAATTCAACAACAAACTCAATATTGAAAACCACCATCAAATTCATCAACATCAACATTGAAAAACACCAATCAATTCAACAACAACCTCAACATTTAAAAATACACCAAGTTCAAAAAAAAAACATTGATTACACCAACAAATTCAACAACAAACTCAATATAGAAAACCACCAACAAATTCAACAACATTAACATTGAAAAACATCAATAAATTCAACAACAACCTCAACATTGATAACACCAACAAATTCAACAACAAACTCAATGTTGAAAATCACCAACAAATTCAACAACAACCTCAACATTTAAAAACACCCACAATCTCAACAACAACCTCAACATTGAAAAACGCCATCAAATTGAACAACATCCTCAATATTGAAAATCACCAACAATTTCAACAACCTCAACATTGAATATCACCAACAAATTCGCAACAACTTCAACTTTGAAAAACAGAAAAAAGTTTTTAAAAAACCATTCATGACACCAACAAATTCAACAATAAGCTTAATATTGAAAATAACCATCAAATCCAACGATCTAAACTTTGAAAAACACCAACAAATACAACAACAAACAACTTTAAAAAAAAAATTCAAAAAAAAATAACACCAACAAATTGAACAACAAACTCAATATTGAAAATCACCAACAAATTCAACAACAACCTCAATATTGAAAATCACCAACAAATTCAACAACCTTAATATTGAAAATCACCAACAAATTCAACAACAACCTCTACATTGAAAAGCACCAACGAATTCAACTGCAACCTCGACATGGAAAAACAACAACAAATTCAACAACAACTTCCACTTTGAAAAGCACCAACAAATTCAACAACAACGTCAACATTGAAAATCACCAACAAATTCAACTACAACCTCAACATTGAAAAGCACGAACAAATTCAATAAAAACTTCAACTTTAAAAAATACAAACAAGTTGAACAATAAAATCATTGATAACACCAACACATTCAACAACAACCTCAGCATTGAAAAATACAAAACAGTTCAAAAAATAACATTGATAACACCAACAAATTCAACAACAACCTCAATATTGAAAATTGCATACAAATTCAACAACAACCTCAACATTGAAAAACACCAACAAATTCAACAACAACCTCAATATTGAAAATCACCAACAAATTCAACAACCTTAATATTGAAAATCACCAACAAATTCAACAACAACCTCTACATTGAAAAGCACCAACGAATTCAACTGCAACCTCGACATGGAAAAACAACAACACATTCAACAACAACTTCCACTTTGAAAAATACAAAAAAGTTCAAAAAATAACATTGATAACACCAACAAGTTCAAAAACATTGAAAAAAGCCAACAATTGCAACAACAACCTCAATATTGAAAATCCAAACAATTTCAACAACAACCTCAACTTTTAAAAGTACAAAAAAGTTCAACAAAATAAACGTTGATAACTCCAACAAATTCATCAACAACCTCAATATTGAAATTCACCAGCAAATTCAACAGCCTCAACATTGAAAAACAAAAAACTGTTCAAAATAAACCATTGATAACACGAACAAATTCAACAACACCAACGTTGAAAAACACCAACAAATTCAACAACAACCTCAATATTTAAAATCATCAACAAATTCAATGGCCTCAACGTAGAAAAACACCAACAAATTAAACAACAACCTCAACATTTAAAAGTTCAAAAATGTTTAACAAAATAAACATTGATAACACCAATATATTCAGCAACAACCACAACTTTGAATATCACCAACAAATTCAACAACTTCAACATTGAAAAACACCAACAAATTCAGCAAAAACCTTAACTTTTAAAAATACGAACAAGTTGAACAAAAAAATATTCATAACACCAACAAATTCAACAACCACCTCAACAATGAAAAACAACAACAACCTCAACATTGAAAAACACCAACAAATTCAACAACAACCTCAACATTGAAAAACACCAACAAACTCATCAACAACCTCAAAATTGAAAAACGCCAACAAATTCAACAACATCCTGAATATTGAAAATAAGCAACACATTCAACAACCTCAACACTGAATAGCACCAACAAATTTGCAACCACCTCAACTTTGAAAAACACCAAAAAGATTTTTAAAAAACAAATCTTTCAACCAACAAATTCAACAACAAGCTTAATATTGAAAACCACCAACCAATTCAACAGCAACCTCTACGTTTAAAAATACGTACAAGTAAAACAAAAAAAAACATTGATAACACCAAGAAATTCAACAACAAACTCAATGTTGAAAACCACCAACAAATTCATCAACATCAACATTGAAAAACACCAATAAATTCAACAACATCCTCAACATTGAAAAACACCAACTAATTCAAAAACAACCTCAACTTTTAGAAATACAAACAAGTTCAACAAAAAAAAAATACATAACGCCAACAAATTCAACAACAAACTCAAAATTGAAAATCACCAACAAATTCAACAACCTCAACACTTAATATCACCTACAAATTCGCAACAACTTCAACTTTGAAAAGCACAAATAACTTTAAAAAACACCATCATGGCACCAACAATTTCAAGAATAAGCTTAATATTGAAAATCATCAACAAATTCAACGACCTAAACATTGAAAAACACCAACAAATTCAACAACAAACAACTTTTAAAAATAGAAACAACTTCATAAAATAAACATGGATAACAATACCTAATTGAACAACAAACTCAATATTGAAAATCACCAACAAATTCAACAACATCAACATTGAAAAAATCAATAAATTCAAAAACAACCTCAACATTTTAAGATACAAACAAGTTCAACAAAAAAAACATTGATAACACCAACAAATTCAACAACAAACTCAATATTGAAAACCACCAACAAGTTCAACAACATTAACATTGAAAAACATCAATAAATTCAACAATAACCTCAGCATTGATAACACCAACAAATTCAACAACAAACTCAATGTTGAAAATCACCAACAAATTCAACAACAACCTCAACATTTAAAAACGCCAACAATCTCAACAACAACCTCAACATTGAAAAACGCCAACAAGTTCAACAACATCCTCAATATTGAAAATCAACAATAAATTCAACAACCTCAACACTGAATATCACCAACAAATTCGCAACAACTTCAACTTTGAAAAACAGAAAAAAGTTTTTAAAAAACCATTCATGACACCAACAAATTCAACAATAAGCTTAATATTGAAAATAACCAACAAATCCAACGATCTCAACTTTGAAAAACACCAACAAATACAACAACAAACATCTTTAAAAAAAAAATTCAAAAAAAAAAATAACACCAACAAATTGAACAACAAACTCATATTGAAAATCAGCAACAAATTCAACAAACTCAACGTTGAAAAACACTAACAAATTCAACAACAACGTCAACATTGAAAAGCACCAACAAATTCAACAACAACGTCAACATTGAAAATCACCAACAAATTCAACTACAACCTCAACATTGAAAAGCACGAACAAATTCAACAACAACTTCAACATTGAAAAATACAAAACAGTTCAAAAAATAACATTGATAACACCAACAAATTCAACAACAACCCCAATATTGAAAATCACCAACAAATTCAACAGCAACTTCAACATTGAAAATCACCGACAAATACAACTACAACCTCAACATTGAAAAATACCAACAAATTCAACAACATCTTCCACTTTGAAAAATACAAAAAATGTTCAAAAAATAACATTGATAACATCAATAAATTCAGCAACAAGCTCAACTTTGAAAAACACAAAAAAGTTCAAAAAAAACCATTGACAACCCCTACAAATTCTACAACAACCTCAACAATGAATAGCACCAAAAAATTCAACAACAACCTCAACATTGAAAACCGCCAACAAACTCAACAACAACCTCAGCAATGAAAAACACCAAAACATTCAAAATCTACCTCAACGTTTAAAAGTACAAAAAAGTTCAACAAAATAAACATTGATAACATCAATAAATTCAGCGAAAACCTCAACTTTGAAAAACACAAAAAAGATCAAAAAAACCTATTTAAATCCCTACAAATTCAACAGCAACAGCAATATTGATAACAAACCAACCAATTCAACGACCACAACTTTCAAAAACACCAACAGATTCAACAACATCCTCAACGTTTCAAAACACAAACAAGTTCAACAAAAAAATTGATAAAACCAACAGATTCAACAACATCATCAACAATGAAAAACACCAACAAATTCAACAACAACCTCAACATTGAAAACCGCCAACAAACTCAACAACAACCTCAGCAATGAAAAACACCAAAACATTCAAAATCTACCTCAACGTTTAAAAGTACAAAAAAGTTCAACAAAATAAACATTGATAACATCAATAAATTCAGCGAAAACCTCAACTTTGAAAAACACAAAAAAGATCAAAAAAACCTATTTAAATCCCTACAAATTCAACAGCAACAGCAATATTGATAACAAACCAACCAATTCAACGACCACAACTTTCAAAAACACCAACAGATTCAACAACATCCTCAACGTTTCAAAACACAAACAAGTTCAACAAAAAAATTGATACAACCAACAGATTCAACAACATCATCAACAATGAAAAACACCAACAAATTCAACAACAACCTCAACATTGAAATAGACCAACAAATTCAACAACAACATCAACATTGAAAAACATCCACAAATCCAACAACAACCTCAAAAATGAAAAGCACCAAAAATTTGAACAACAATCGCAACTTTGAAAAATACCAACAAATTCAAAAACAACTACAACATTGAAAAATACAAAACAGTTCAAAAAATAACATTGATAACACCAACAAATTCAACAACAACCTCAACATTGAAAAACATCAACAAATTCAACAACAAACTCAACATAGAAAAATACCAACAAATTCAACAACAACTTCAACTTTGAAAAATACTAAAAAGTTCGAAAAATAACATTGATAAAACCAACAAGTTTAACAACAACCTCAACATTGAAAATCACCAACAATTTCAATAACAACCTCAATATTGGAAATCCAAACAATTTCAACAACAAACTCAACTATTAAAAGTACCAAAAAGTTCAACAAAATAAACGGTGATAACACCAACAAATTCATCAACAAACTCAATATTGAAAACACCAAAAAATTCAACAACATCAACATTGAAAGACACCAACAAATTCAACAATAACCCCAATATTGAAAATCACCAACAAATTCAACTACAACCTCAACATTGAAAAACACCAACAAATTCAAAAACAAACTCAATATTGAAAATCATCAGCAAATTCAACAACAACCCCAATATTGAAAATCACCAACAAATTCAACTACAACCTCAACATTGAAAAGCACCAACAAATTCAACAACAACTTGAACATTGAAAAATACAAAACAGTTCAAAAAATAACATTTATAACACCAACAAATTCAACAACAACCCCAATATTTAAAATCACCAACAAATTCAACAACAACCCCAATATTGAAAATCACCAACAAATTCAACTACAACCTCAACATTGAAAAGCACCAACAAATTCAACAACAACTTGAACATTGAAAAATACAAAACAGTTCAAAAAATAACATTTATAACACCAACAATTTCAACAACAACCCCAATATTTAAAATCACCAACAAATTCAACAACAACCTCAACATTAAAAAACATGAACAAATTCAACTACAACCTCATCATTGAAAAACGCCAACAATTTCAACAACAACCTCAATATTGAAAACGCAAACAATTTCATCAACAACATCAACTTTTAAAAGTACAAAAAAGTTCAACAAAATAAACGTTGATAACACCAACAAATTGATCAACAACCTCAATATTGAAAATCACCAGCAAATTCAACAACCTGAACATTGAAAAACACAAAACAGTTCAACAGAAAATATTGATAACTCCAACAAATTCAACAACATCAACATTGAAAAAAACAACAAATTCAACATCAACCTCAATATTGAAAATCACCAATATAATCAACGACGTCAACTTTGAAAAACACCAACAAATTAAACAACAACCTCAACATTTAAAAGTACAAAAAAGTTCAACAAAATGAACAGTGATAACACCAATAAATTCAACAACAACCACAACATTTAAAAATACAAACAAGTTCAACAAAATAAACATTGATGACACTGTCCAATTCAACAACACCCTCAACATTTAAAATCACCAAAAAATTCAACAACAACCTCAACAATGAAAAACACCAACAAATTCAAAATCAACTTCAACTTTTAAAAGTTCAAAAAAGTTCAACAAAATAGATAATTGATAACACCAATAATTTCAGCAACAACCTCAACTTTGAACAACATAAAAAAGTTCAAAAAAAGCCATTGATAACACCAACAAATTCAACAACAACCTTAATATTGAAAATCACAAACAAATTCAACAACAACCTGAACATTGAAAATCACCAACAAATGCAACAACAACCTCAACTTTTAAAAGTACAAAAAAGTTGAAAAAAGAACCTGGATAACACCATCAAATTCAGCAACAACCTCAACATTGAAAAACAACATCAAATTTAACAACAACCTCAACAATGAAAACACCAACAAATTCAACAAAAACCTCACCATTGAAAAACACCAACAAATGCAACAACAACCTCAACATTGAAAAACGCCAACAAATTCAACAACAACCTCAACAATGAAAAACACCAAAACATTCAAAATCAACCTCAGCGTTTAAAATTACAAAAAAGTTCAACAAAATATACAGTGATAACATCAATAAATTCAGCAACAACCTCAACTTTGAAAAACACAACAAAATTAAAAAAAAACCATTGACAAACCCCACAAATTCAACACCAACCTCAACAATAAACATCACCAAAAAATTCAATAACAACCTCAACATTGAAAACCACCAACAAATTCAACAACAACCTCAACAATGAAAAGCACCAAAACATTCAAAATCAACCTCAACGTTTAAAAGTACAAAAAAGTTCAACAAAATAAACAGTGATAACACCAATAAATTCAGCAACAACCTCAACTTTGAAAAACACAACAAAGTTAAAAAAAAACCATTGACAAACCCTACAAATCCAACAACAACCTCAACAATGAACAGCACCAAAAAATTCAATAACAACCTCAATATTGAAAAACGCAAATAAATTCATCAACATCCTGAATATTGAAAATCAGCAACAAATTCAACAACCTCAACACTTTATAGCACCAACAAATTCGTAACAACCTCAACTTTGCAAAACACAAAAAAGTTTTTAAAAAAGGCATTCATGAAAACAAACAAATTCAACAACAAGATTAATATTGAAAATCACCTACAAATTCAGCGACCTAAACTTTGAAAAACAGCAACAAATTCAACAAGAACCTCAACTTTAAAAATACATACAAGTTCAACGAAAAAAAACATTGTTAACACCAAGAAATTCAACAACATCAACATTGAAAAATACCAATAAATTCAACATCAACCTCAACATTGAAAAACACAAAACAAATTCAACAACAACCTCAACTTTTAAAAGTACAAATAAGTTCAACAAAATAAACATTGATAACACCAATATATTCAGCAACAACCACAACTTTGAATATCACCAACAAATTCAACAACTTCAACATTGAAAAACACCAACAAATTCAGCAAAAACCTTAACTTTTAAAAATACAAACAAGTTGAACAAAAAACATTCATAACACCAACAAATTCAACAACAACCTCAACAATGAAGAACAACAACAAATTCAACAACAACCACAACATTGAAAAACACCAACAAATTCAACAACAACCTCAAAATTGAAAAACACCAACAAACTCATCAACAACCTCAAAATTGAAAAACGCCAACAAATTCAACAACATCCTGAATATTGAAAATAAGCAACAAATTCGCAATCACCTCAACTTTGAAAAGCACCAACAAATTCGCAACCACCTCAACTTTGAAAAACACCAAGAAGATTTTTTAAAAAACATTCATGCAACCAACAAATTCAACAACAAGCTTAATATTGAAAACCACCAACCAATTCAACAGCAACCTCTACTTTTAAAAATACGTTCAAGTAAGACAAAAAAAAACATTGATAACACCATGAAATTCAACAACAAACTAAATATTGAAAACCACCAACAGATTCATAAACATCAACATTGAAAAACATCAATAAATTCAACAATAACCTCAAAATTGATAACACCAACAAATTCAACAACAAACTCAATGTTGAAAATCACCAACAAATTCAACAACAACCTCAACATTTAAAAACGCCAACAATCTCAACAACAACCTCAACATTGAAAAACGCCAACAAGTTCAACAACATCCTCAATATTGAAAATCAACAATAAATTCAACAACCTCAACACTGAATATCACCAACAAATTCGCAACAACTTCAACTTTGAAAAACAGAAAAAAGTTTTTAAAAAACCATTCATGACACCAACAAATTCAACAATAAGCTTAATATTGAAAATAACCAACAAATCCAACGATCTCAACTTTGAAAAACACCAACAAATACAACAACAAACATCTTTAAAAAAAAAATTCAAAAAAAAAAATAACACCAACAAATTGAACAACAAACTCATATTGAAAATCAGCAACAAATTCAACAAACTCAACGTTGAAAAACACTAAGAAATTCAACAACAACGTCAACATTGAAAAGCACCAACAAATTCAACAACAACGTCAACATTGAAAATCACCAACAAATTCAACTACAACCTCAACATTGAAAAGCACGAACAAATTCAACAACAACTTCAACATTGAAAAATACAAAACAGTTCAAAAAATAACATTGATAACACCAACAAATTCAACAACAACCCCAATATTGAAAATCACCAACAAATTCAACAGCAACTTCAACATTGAAAATCACCGACAAATACAACTACAACCTCAACATTGAAAAATACCAACAAATTCAACAACATCTTCCACTTTGAAAAATACAAAAAATGTTCAAAAAATAACATTGATAACATCAATAAATTCAGCAACAAGCTCAACTTTGAAAAACACAAAAAAGTTCAAAAAAAACCATTGACAACCCCTACAAATTCTACAACAACCTCAACAATGAATAGCACCAAAAAATTCAACAACAACCTCAACATTGAAAACCGCCAACAAACTCAACAACAACCTCAGCAATGAAAAACACCAAAACATTCAAAATCTACCTCAACGTTTAAAAGTACAAAAAAGTTCAACAAAATAAACATTGATAACATCAATAAATTCAGCGAAAACCTCAACTTTGAAAAACACAAAAAAGATCAAAAAAACCTATTTAAATCCCTACAAATTCAACAGCAACAGCAATATTGATAACAAACCAACCAATTCAACGACCACAACTTTCAAAAACACCAACAGATTCAACAACATCCTCAACGTTTCAAAACACAAACAAGTTCAACAAAAAAATTGATAAAACCAACAGATTCAACAACATCATCAACAATGAAAAACACCAACAAATTCAACAACAACCTCAACATTGAAAACCGCCAACAAACTCAACAACAACCTCAGCAATGAAAAACACCAAAACATTCAAAATCTACCTCAACGTTTAAAAGTACAAAAAAGTTCAACAAAATAAACATTGATAACATCAATAAATTCAGCGAAAACCTCAACTTTGAAAAACACAAAAAAGATCAAAAAAACCTATTTAAATCCCTACAAATTCAACAGCAACAGCAATATTGATAACAAACCAACCAATTCAACGACCACAACTTTCAAAAACACCAACAGATTCAACAACATCCTCAACGTTTCAAAACACAAACAAGTTCAACAAAAAAATTGATACAACCAACAGATTCAACAACATCATCAACAATGAAAAACACCAACAAATTCAACAACAACCTCAACATTGAAATAGACCAACAAATTCAACAACAACATCAACATTGAAAAACATCCACAAATCCAACAACAACCTCAAAAATGAAAAGCACCAAAAATTTGAACAACAATCGCAACTTTGAAAAATACCAACAAATTCAAAAACAACTACAACATTGAAAAATACAAAACAGTTCAAAAAATAACATTGATAACACCAACAAATTCAACAACAACCTCAACATTGAAAAACATCAACAAATTCAACAACAAACTCAACATAGAAAAATACCAACAAATTCAACAACAACTTCAACTTTGAAAAATACTAAAAAGTTCGAAAAATAACATTGATAAAACCAACAAGTTTAACAACAACCTCAACATTGAAAATCACCAACAATTTCAATAACAACCTCAATATTGGAAATCCAAACAATTTCAACAACAAACTCAACTATTAAAAGTACCAAAAAGTTCAACAAAATAAACGGTGATAACACCAACAAATTCATCAACAAACTCAATATTGAAAACACCAAAAAATTCAACAACATCAACATTGAAAGACACCAACAAATTCAACAATAACCCCAATATTGAAAATCACCAACAAATTCAACTACAACCTCAACATTGAAAAACACCAACAAATTCAAAAACAAACTCAATATTGAAAATCATCAGCAAATTCAACAACAACCCCAATATTGAAAATCACCAACAAATTCAACTACAACCTCAACATTGAAAAGCACCAACAAATTCAACAACAACTTGAACATTGAAAAATACAAAACAGTTCAAAAAATAACATTTATAACACCAACAAATTCAACAACAACCCCAATATTTAAAATCACCAACAAATTCAACAACAACCCCAATATTGAAAATCACCAACAAATTCAACTACAACCTCAACATTGAAAAGCACCAACAAATTCAACAACAACTTGAACATTGAAAAATACAAAACAGTTCAAAAAATAACATTTATAACACCAACAATTTCAACAACAACCCCAATATTTAAAATCACCAACAAATTCAACAACAACCTCAACATTAAAAAACATGAACAAATTCAACTACAACCTCATCATTGAAAAACACCAACAATTTCAACAACAACCTCAATATTGAAAACGCAAACAATTTCATCAACAACATCAACTTTTAAAAGTACAAAAAAGTTCAACAAAATAAACGTTGATAACACCAACAAATTGATCAACAACCTCAATATTGAAAATCACCAGCAAATTCAACAACCTGAACATTGAAAAACACAAAACAGTTCAACAGAAAATATTGATAACTCCAACAAATTCAACAACATCAACATTGAAAAAAACAACAAATTCAACATCAACCTCAATATTGAAAATCACCAATATAATCAACGACGTCAACTTTGAAAAACACCAACAAATTAAACAACAACCTCAACATTTAAAAGTACAAAAAAGTTCAACAAAATGAACAGTGATAACACCAATAAATTCAACAACAACCACAACATTTAAAAATACAAACAAGTTCAACAAAATAAACATTGATGACACTGTCCAATTCAACAACACCCTCAACATTTAAAATCACCAAAAAATTCAACAACAACCTCAACAATGAAAAACACCAACAAATTCAAAATCAACTTCAACTTTTAAAAGTTCAAAAAAGTTCAACAAAATAGATAATTGATAACACCAATAATTTCAGCAACAACCTCAACTTTGAACAACATAAAAAAGTTCAAAAAAAGCCATTGATAACACCAACAAATTCAACAACAACCTTAATATTGAAAATCACAAACAAATTCAACAACAACCTGAACATTGAAAATCACCAACAAATGCAACAACAACCTCAACTTTTAAAAGTACAAAAAAGTTGAAAAAAGAACCTGGATAACACCATCAAATTCAGCAACAACCTCAACATTGAAAAACAACATCAAATTTAACAACAACCTCAACAATGAAAACACCAACAAATTCAACAAAAACCTCACCATTGAAAAACACCAACAAATGCAACAACAACCTCAACATTGAAAAACGCCAACAAATTCAACAACAACCTCAACAATGAAAAACACCAAAACATTCAAAATCAACCTCAGCGTTTAAAATTACAAAAAAGTTCAACAAAATATACAGTGATAACATCAATAAATTCAGCAACAACCTCAACTTTGAAAAACACAACAAAATTAAAAAAAAACCATTGACAAACCCCACAAATTCAACACCAACCTCAACAATAAACATCACCAAAAAATTCAATAACAACCTCAACATTGAAAACCACCAACAAATTCAACAACAACCTCAACAATGAAAAGCACCAAAACATTCAAAATCAACCTCAACGTTTAAAAGTACAAAAAAGTTCAACAAAATAAACAGTGATAACACCAATAAATTCAGCAACAACCTCAACTTTGAAAAACACAACAAAGTTAAAAAAAAACCATTGACAAACCCTACAAATCCAACAACAACCTCAACAATGAACAGCACCAAAAAATTCAATAACAACCTCAATATTGAAAAACGCAAATAAATTCATCAACATCCTGAATATTGAAAATCAGCAACAAATTCAACAACCTCAACACTTTATAGCACCAACAAATTCGTAACAACCTCAACTTTGCAAAACACAAAAAAGTTTTTAAAAAAGGCATTCATGAAAACAAACAAATTCAACAACAAGATTAATATTGAAAATCACCTACAAATTCAGCGACCTAAACTTTGAAAAACAGCAACAAATTCAACAAGAACCTCAACTTTAAAAATACATACAAGTTCAACGAAAAAAAACATTGTTAACACCAAGAAATTCAACAACATCAACATTGAAAAATACCAATAAATTCAACATCAACCTCAACATTGAAAAACACAAAACAAATTCAACAACAACCTCAACTTTTAAAAGTACAAATAAGTTCAACAAAATAAACATTGATAACACCAATATATTCAGCAACAACCACAACTTTGAATATCACCAACAAATTCAACAACTTCAACATTGAAAAACACCAACAAATTCAGCAAAAACCTTAACTTTTAAAAATACAAACAAGTTGAACAAAAAACATTCATAACACCAACAAATTCAACAACAACCTCAACAATGAAGAACAACAACAAATTCAACAACAACCACAACATTGAAAAACACCAACAAATTCAACAACAACCTCAAAATTGAAAAACACCAACAAACTCATCAACAACCTCAAAATTGAAAAACGCCAACAAATTCAACAACATCCTGAATATTGAAAATACGCAACAAATTCGCAATCACCTCAACTTTGAAAAGCACCAACAAATTCGCAACCACCTCAACTTTGAAAAACACCAAGAAGATTTTTTAAAAAACATTCATGCAACCAACAAATTCAACAACAAGCTTAATATTGAAAACCACCAACCAATTCAACAGCAACCTCTACTTTTAAAAATACGTTCAAGTAAGACAAAAAAAAACATTGATAACACCATGAAATTCAACAACAAACTAAATATTGAAAACCACCAACAGATTCATAAACATCAACATTGAAAAACACCAATAAATTCAACAACATCCTCAACATTGAAAAACTCAAAAAATTCAAAAACAACCTCAACTTTTAGAAATACAAACAAGTTCAACAAAAAAAACATTGATAACACCAACAAATTCAACAACAAGCTCAATATTGAAAATCACCAACAAATTCAACAACCTCAACACTTAATATCACCAACAAATTCGCAACAACATCAACTTTGAAAAGCACAAAAAAGTTAATAAAACACCATCATGACACCAACAAATTCAAGAATAAGCTTAATATTGAAAATCATCAACAAATTCAACGACCTAACCTTTGAAAAACACCAACAAATTCAACAACAAACAACTTTTAAAAATACAAACAACTACATGAAATAAACATTGGTAACTCTAACTAATTGAACAACAAACTCAATATTGAAAATCACCAACAAATTCAACAACATCAACATTGAAAAACAAAAATAAATTCAACAACAAACTCAATATTGAAAACCACCAACAAATTCAACAACATGAACATTGAAAAACATCAATAAATTCAACCACAACCTCAACATTGATAAAACCAACAAATTCAACAACAAACTCAATGTTGAAAATCATCAACAAATTCAACAACAACCTCAACATTTAAAAACACCAACAATCTCAACAACAACCTCAACATTGAAAAACGCCAACAAATTCAACAACATCCTCAATATTGAAAATCAACAACAAATTCAACAACCTCAACACTGAATATCACGAACAAATTCCCAACAACTTCAACTTTGAAAAACAGAAAAAAGCTTTTAAAAAACCATTCATGACACCAACAAATTCAACAATAAGCTTAATGTTGAAAATAACCAACAAATCCAACGATCTAAACTTTGATAAACACCAACAAATGCAACAACAAACAACTTTAAAAAAAAATTCAAAAAAAAATAACACCAACAAATTGAATAACAAACTCAATATTGAAAATCACCAACAAATTCAACAACCTCAACGTTGAAAAACACTAACAAATTCAACAACAACGTTAACATTGAAAATCACCAACAAATTCAACAAGAACGTCAACATTGAAAATCACCAACAATCTCAACAACAACCTCAACATTGGAAAATGCCAACAAATTCAACAAGATCCTCAATATTGAAAATCACCAACAAACTCAACAACCTCAACAATGAATATCACCATCAAATTCGCAACAACTTCAACTTTGGAAAACACAAAAAAGTTTTAAAAAAACCATCATGACACCAACAAATTCAACAATAAGCTTAATATTGAAAATCACCAACAAATTCAACGACCTAAACTTTGAAAAACACCAACAAATTCAACAACAAACAAATTTTAATAATACAAACTAATTCAAAAAAAAACATTGATAACACTAACTAATTGAACATCAAACTCAATATTGAAAATCACCAACAAATTCAACAACATCAACATTGAAAAACACTAACAAATTCAACAACAACCTCAATTTTTAAAAATACAAACAAGTTCAAAAAAAAAACATTGATGACACCAACAAATTCAACAACAAACTCAACGTTGAAACATACCATCCAATTCAACAACAACGTCAACATTGAAAAAAAACAACAAATTCAAAAACAACCTCAACTTTTAAAAGTACAAAAAAGTTGAAAAAAGAACATTGATAACATCAACAAATTCAACAACGACCTCAACAATGAAAAACACCAAAAAATTCAACAACAGCCTCAACATTGAAAAACGTCAACAAATTCAAAAACAACCTCCAAATGAAAAACACCAACAAATTCAAAATCACATCAACTTTTAAAATTACAAAAAAGTTCAACAAAATAAACATTGACAACACCAACAAATTCAACAAAAACCTCAACTATGAAAAACACCAACAAATTCAACCACAACCTCATCATTGATAAACACCAACAAATTCAACAACAACCTCAACACTGAAACACACCAACAAATTCAAGAACAACCTCATCATTGAAAAACGACAACAAATTCAACAAAAACCTCAATATTGAAAATCACCAACAAATTCAACAACCTTAACGTTGAATATCACCGACAAATTCCCAACAACCTCCACTTTGAAAAACACAAAAAAGTTGTAAAAAAACATTCATAACACCAACAAATGCAACAACAACCTTAATATTGAAAAACACCAACTAATTCAACAAAAACTTCAACTTTAAAAAATACAAACAAGTTGAACAAAAAAATCATTGATAACACCAACACATTCAACAACAACCTCAACATTGAAAAACACCAACAAATTCAACAACAACCTCAATATTGAAAATCACCAACAAATTCAACAACCTCAATATTGAAAATCACCAACAAATTCAACAACAACCTCTACATTAAAAAGCACCAACAAATTCAACTGCAACCTCAACATTGAAAAACACCAACACATTCAACAACCTCAATATTGAAAATCACCAACAAATTCAACGACAACCTCGACATGGAAAAACACCAACAAATTCAACAACAACTTCCACTTTGAAAAATACAAAAAAGTTCATAAAATAACATTGATAACACCAACAAGTTCAACAACATTGAAAATCACCAACAAATTCAACAACCTCAACACTTAATATCACCAACAAATTTGCAACAACTTCAACTTTGAAAAGCACAAAAAAGTTAATAAAACACCATCATGACACCAACAAATTCAAGAATAAGCTTAATATTGAAAATCATCCACAAATTCAACGACCTAAACTTTGAAAAACACCAACAAATTCAACAACAAACAACTTTTAAAAATACAAACAACTTCATAAAATAAACATTGATAACACTAACTAATTGAACAACAAACTCAACATTGAAAATCACCAACAAATTCATCAACATCAACATTGAAAAACATCAATAAATTCAACAACAACCTCAACATTAATAAATACAAACAAGTTCAACAAAATAAACATTGATAACACCAACAAATTCAACAACAAACTCAATATAGAAAACCACCAACAAGTTCAACAACATTAGCATTGAAAAACATCAATAAATTCAACAACAACCTCAACATTGATAACAGCAACAAATTCAACAACAAACGCAATGTTGAAAATCACCAACAAATTCAATAACAACCTCAACATTTAAAAACGCCAACAATCTCAACAACAACCTCAACATTGTAAAACGCCAACAAATTCAACAACATCCTCAATATTGAAAATCAACAACAAATTCAACAACCTCAACACTGAATATCACCGACAAATTCGCATCAACTTCAACTTTGAAAAACAGAAAAAAGTTTTTATAAAACTATTCATGACACCAACAAATTCAACAATAAGCTTAATATTGAAAATAACCAACAAATCCAACGATCTAAACTTTGAAAAACAACAACAAATGCAACAACAAACAACTTTAAAAAAATAACACCAACAAATTGAATAACAAACTCAATATTGAAAATCACCAACAAATTCAACAACCTCAACGTTGAAAAACACCAACAAATTCAACAACAACATCAACATTGAAAAGCACCAACAAATTCAACAACAACGTCAACATTGAAAATCACCAACAATCTCAACAACAACCTCAACTTTGAAAAACACCAACAAATTCAGCAGAAACCTTAACTTTTAAAAATACAAACAAGTTGAACAAAAAACATTCATAACACCAACAAATTCAACAACAACCTCAACAATGAAAAACAACAACAAATTTAACAACAACCTCAACATTGAAAAACACCAACAAATTCAACAACAACCTCAACATTGAAAAACACCAACAAACTCATCAACAACCTCAAAATTGAAAAACGCCAACAAATTCAACAACATCCTGAATATTGAAAATAAGCAACAAATTCAACAACCTCAACACTGAATACCACCAGCAAATTCGCAACCACCTCAACTTTGAAAAATAGCAAAAAGATTTTTAAAAAACCATTCATGCAACCAACAAATTCAAGAACAAGCTTAATATTGAAAACCACCAACCAATTCAACAGCAACCTCTACTTTTAAAAATACATACAAGTAAAACAAAAAAAAACATTGATAACACCAAGAAATTCAACAACAAACTCAATATTGAAAACGACCAACAAATTCATCAACATCAACATTGAAAAACACGAATTAATTCGACAACATTCTCAACATTGAAAAACACCAACAAATTCAAAAACAACCTCAACTTGTGGAAATACAAACAAGTTCAACAAAAAAAACATTGATAACACCAACAAATTCAACAACAAACTCAATATTGAAAATCACCAACAAATTCAACAACCTCAGCACTGAATATCACCAACAAATTCGCAACAACTTCAACTTTGAAAAACACAAAAAAGTTTAAAAAAAACCATCATGACAACAAACAAATTCAACAATAAGCTTAATATTGAAAATCAACAACAAATTCAACGACCTAAACTTTGAAAAACACCAACAAATTCAACAACAAACAACTTTTAAAAATTCAAACAACTTCATAAAATAAACATTGATAACACTAACTAATTGAACAACAAACTCAGTATTGAAAATCACCAACAAATTCAACAACATCAACATTGAAAAACATCAATAACTTCAACAACACCCTCAACATTTAAAAATACAAACAAGTTCAACAAAAAAAAATTGATAACACCAACAAATTCAACAACAAACTCATATTGAAAACCACCAACAAATTCAACAACATTAACATTGAAAAACATCAATAAATTCAACAACAACCTCAACATTGATAACACCAACAAATTCAACAACAAACTCAATGTTGAAAAGCTCCAACAAATTCAACAACAACGTCAACATTGAAAATCACCAACAAATTCAACAACAACGTCAACATTGAAAATCTCCAACAATCTCAACAACAACCTCAACATTGGAAAATGCCAACAAATTCAACAAGATCCTCAATATTGAAAATCACCAACAAATTCAACAACCTCAACACTGAATATCACCAACAAATTCGCAACAACTTCAACTTTGGAAAACACAAAAAAGTTTAAAAAAAACCATCATGACAACAAACAAATTCAACAATAAGCTTAATATTGAAAATCAACAACAAATTCAACGACATAAACTTTGAAAAACACCAACAAATTCAACAACAAACAAATTTTAAAAATACAAACAAATTCAAAAAAAAATCATTGATAACACTAACTAATTGAACATCAAACTCAATATTGAAAATCACCAACAAATTCAACAACATCAATATTGAAAAACAGCAATAAATTCAACAACAACCTCAACATTGAAAAACACCAACAAATTCAACAACAACCTCAACTTTTAAAAATACAAACAAGTTCATCAAAAAAAACATTGATAACACCAACAAATTCAACAACAAACTCAACTTTGAAACATTCCATCCAATTCAACAACAACGTCAACATTGAAAAAAAACAACAAATTCACAAACAACCTCAACTTTTAAAAGTACAAAAAAGTTGAAAAAAGAACTTTGATAACACCAACAAATTCAACAACAACCTCAACAATGAAAAACACCAAAAAATTCAACAACAGCCTCAACATTGAAAAACGCCAACAATTTCAACGACAACCTCAACAATGAAAAACACCAACAAATTCAAAACCAACCTCAACTTTTAAAAGTGCAAAAAAGTTCAACAAAATAAACATTGATAACACCAATACATTCATCAACAACCTCAACTTTGAATATCACCAACAAATGCAACAACCTCAACATTGAAAAACACCAACAAATTCAACAACAACCGTAACTTTTAAAAAGTACAAACAAGTTCAACAAAAAACATTGATAACACAAACAAATTCAACAACAACCTCAACAATGAAAAACACCAACAAATTGAACAACAACCTCAACATTGAAATACACAAACAATCTCAACAGCAACCTCAACATTGAGAAACGCCAACAAATTCAACAACCTCCTCAATATTGAAAATCACCAACAAATTCAATAACCTCAACACTGAATATCACCAATAAATTCGCAACAACTTCAACTTTGAAAAACACAAAAAAGTTTAAAAAAACCATTCATGACACCAACAAATTCAACAATAAGCTTAATATTGAAAATCACCAACAAATTCAACTACCTAAACTTTGAAAAACACCAACAAATTCTACAACAAACAACTTAAAAAATACAAACAAATTAAAAAAAACATTGATAACACCAACAAATTGAACAACAACCTCAACATTGAAACATACCATTCAATTCAACAACAACCTCAACTATAAAAAGTACAAAAAAGTTCAACAAAATAAACATTGATAACACCAATACATTCAGCAAAAACCTGAACTTTGAATATCACCAAAAAATTCAACAATCTCAACATTGAAAAACACCAACAAACTCAACAACAGCCGTAACTTTTAAAAATACAAACAAGTTCAACAAAAAACATTGATTACACGAGTAAATTCAACAACAACCTTAACTTATAAAAATACAAACAAGTTCAACAATTAACATTGATAACACCAACAAATTCAACAACAACGTCAACAATGAAAAACACCAACAAATTCAACAACAACCTTAATATTGAAAAACACCAACAAATTCAACAACAACTTCCACTTTAAAAAATACAAACAAGTTCAACAAAAAAAAAACATTGATAACACCGACAAATTCAACAACAACCTCAACAATGAAAAACACCAACAAATTCAAGAACAAACTCAACATTGAAAAACGCCAGCAAATTCAACAGCAACCTCAACTTTGTAAAACGCCAGCAATTTCACCAAAAAACTCAACAATGAAAAACACCAACAAATTCAAAATCAACCTCATTTTTTAAAAGTACAAAAAAGTTCAACAAAATGAACACTGATAACACCAATGAATTCAGCAACAACCTCAACTTTGAAAATCACCAACAAATTGAACAACCTCAACATTGAAAAACACCAACAATCTCAACAACAACCTCAAAATTGAAAAAAGCCAACAAATTCAACAATATCCTAAATATTGAAAATCACCAACAAATTCAACAACCTCAACACTGAATATCACCAACAAATTCGCAACAACTTCAACCTTGAAAAACTCAAAAAAGTTAAATAAGATTCATTTGTGACGCCAACAAATTCAACAATAAGCTTAATATTCAAAATCACCAACAAATCCAACGACCTAAACTTTGAAAAAGACCAACAAATTCAACAACAAACAACTTTTAAAAATACAAGCAAATTCAAAAAAATAAACATTGATAACACCAACAAATTGAACAACAAACTCAACATTGAAAATCAGCAACAAATTCAACAACATCAACATTGAAAAACACCAATAAATTCAACAACAACCTCAACATTGAAAATCACCAAGAAATTCAACAACATCATTATTGAATATCACCAACAAATTCAACAACAACCTCAACATTGAAAAACGCCAACAAATTCAAAAACAAACTCAATATTGAAAAATACAAAAAAGTTCAAAAAATAACATTGAATAACACCAACAAATTCAACAACAACCTCATAGTTGAAAAACGCCAACAAATACAACAACAACCTCAATATTGAAAATCACCAACAAAAAATCAGCAACAAATTCAACATCAACCACAACATTGAAAATCACCAACAAATTCAACAACAACCTCAACTTTTAAAAAAAGAGAAAAAGTTCAATAAAAACATTGATAACACCAAGAAATTCAACAACAACCTCAACATTGAAAGACACCAAAAAGTTCAACAACGACCTCAACATTGAAAATCAGCAACAAATTCAACAACAACCTCAACATTGAAAAACGCCAACAAATTCAACAACAACCTAAACTTTTAAAAGTAGAGAAAAAGTTCAATAAAAACATTGATAACACCAAGAAATTCAACAACAACCTCAACATTGAAAGACACCAAAAAGTTCAACAACGACCTCAACATTGAAAATCAGCAACAAATTCAACAACAACCTCAACATTGAAAAACGCCAACAAATTCAACAACAACCTAAACTTTTAAAAGTAGAGAAAAAGTTCAATAAAAACATTGATAACACCAAGAAATTCAACAACAACCTCAACATTGAAAATCAGCAACAAGTTCAACAACATCAATATTGAAAATCACCAACAAATTCAACAGCAACCTCAACAACGAAAAACAGCAACAAATTCAACAACAACCTCAACAATGAAAAACACAAAAAATTCAACAACCGCAACATTGAAAAATACTAACAAATTCAACAACAACCTCAACTTTTAAAGGAAGAGAAAAGTTCAAAAAAAACATGGATAACAACATCAAATTAAACAACAACCTCAACATTAAGTAATACAAAAACGTTCAAAAAATGAAATTGATAACATCAACAAATTCAACAACAACCTCAACATTGAAAAAAACAAAAAGTTCAAAAAATAGCATTGATAACAACAACGAATTCAACATCAAACTCAACATTGAAAATCAAGTACAAATTCAACAACAACCTCAACATTGAAAAACACCAATAAATTCAACAACAACGACAACATGGAAAAAAACCCAACAAATTCAACAACAAACTCAACATTATAAAACATCAACAAATTGAACAACAACCGCAACATTAAAAAGTACAAACAAGTTCGACAAAAAACCTTGATAACACCAACAAGTTCAACAACAACCTCAACATTGAAAAACAGCGACAAATTCAACAACAACCTCAACAATGAAAAACACCAACAAATTCAACAACGACCTCAACATTAAAAAGTACAAACAAGTTCAACAAAAAACATTGAAAGCACCAACAAGTTCAACCGCAACCTAAACATTGAAAAGCAGCGACAAATTCAACAACAGCCTCAACAATGAAAAACACCAACCAATTCAACAACGACCTCAACATTGAAAATCAGTAACAAATTCAACAACAATCTCAACATTGAAAAACGCCAAAAAATTCAACAACAACCTCAATATTGAAAATCACCAACATAAAATCACCAACAAATTCAACATCAACCACAACATTGAAAAACACCAACAAATTCAACAACAACCTCAAAATTGAAAAAAACCTACAAATTCAACAACAACCTCCACATTGAAAAACACTAACAACTTCAAAAGCAACCTCAACATTGAAAAATACTTAAAATTTCAACAACAAGCTCACATTGAAAAACACCAACAAATTCAACAACAACCTCAACTTTTAATAGAAGTGAAAAAGTTCAATAAAAACATTGATAACACCAAGAAATTCAACAACAACCTCAACATTGAAAGACGCCAACAAATTCATTAACAACCTCAATATTGAAAGACACCAACAAATTCAACAACAACCGCAAAATTGAAAGTCACCAACAAATTCAACAACATCAATATTGAATATCACCAACAAATTCAACAACAACCGCAACATTGAAAAACAGCGACAAATTCAACAACAACCTCAACAATGAAAAATACCAACAAATTCAACAACCACAACATTGAAAAACACTAACATATTCAACAGCAACCTCAATATTGAAAGACACCAACATATTCAACAACAACCTCAACATTTAAAATGACAAACAAATTCAACAACTTCAATATTGAAAATCACCAACAAATTCAACAACAACCTCAACATTGAAAAACACCAAAAATTCAACATGAACCACAATATTGAAAGTCAACAACAAATTCAACAAAAACCGCAACTTTGAAAAACACCAACAAATTCTACATCAACCTCAACAATGAAAAACAGGAACAAATTCAACAAAAACCTCAACAATGAAAAAAAAAGTTCAACAACCGCAACATTGAAAACAACTAACAAATTCAACAACAACCTCAACTTTTAAAAGCAGAGAAATGTTCAAAAAAAACATGGATGACATCAACAAATTCAACAAAAACCTCAACATTGAAAAATACAAAAAGTTCAAAAAATAGCATTGATAACAACAACGAAATCAACATTAAACTCAACATTTAAAATCAAGAACAAATTCAACAACAACCTCAACATTGAAAAACACCAATCAATTCAACAACAACCACAACATGGAAAAAAAAACAACAAATTCAACAACAAACTCAACATTGTAAAACATCAACAAATTCACCAACAACCGCAACATTAAAAAGTACCAACAAGTTCAACAAAAAACATTGATAACACCAACAAGTTCAACAACAACCTCAACATTGAAAAACAGCGACAAATTCAATAACAACCTCAACAATGAAAAACACCAACAAATTCAACAACGACCTCAACATTGAAAATCAGTAACAAATTCAACAACAATCTCAACATTGAAAAACGCCAAAAAATTCAACAACAACCTCAATATTGAAAATCAACAACAAAAAATCACCAACAAATTCAACATCAACCACAACATTGAATAACACCAACAAATTCAACAACAACCTCAAAATTGAAAAAAACCGACAAATTCAACAACAAGCTCAACATTGAAAATCACCAACAAATTCAACAACAACCTCAACTTTTAATAGAAGGGAAAAAGTTCAATAAAAACATTGATAACACCAAGAAATTCAACAACAACCTCAACATTGAAAGATGCCAACAAATTCATTAACACCCTCAATATTGAAAGACACCAGCAAATTCAACAGCAACCTCAACAATGAAAAACAGAATCAAATTCAACAACAACCTCAACAATGAAAAACACAAAAAATTCAACAACCGCAACATTGAAAAACGCCAACAAATTCAACAACAACCTCAACTTTTAAAAGTAGAGAAAAAGTTCAATAAAAACATTGATAACACCAAGAAATTCAACAACAACCTCAACATTGAAAATCACCAACAAATTCAACAACATCAATATTGAAAATCACCAACAAATTCAACAGCAACCTCAACAATGAAAAACAGCAACAAATTCAACAACAACCTCAACAATGAAAAACACAAAAAATTCAACAACCGCAACATTGAAAAATACTAACAAATTCAACAACAACCTCAACTTTTAAAAGAATAGAAAAGTTCAAAAAAAACATGGATAACAACAACAAATTAAACAACAACCTCAACATTAAATAATATAAAAAAGTTCAAAAAATAACATTGATAACATCAACAAATTCAACAACAACCTCAACATTGAAAAATACAAAAAGTTCAAAAAATAGCATTGATAACAACAACGAATTCAACATCAAACTCAAAATTGAAAATCACCAACATATTCAACAACATCAATTATGAAAATCACCAACAAAATCAACAACAACCTCAACAATGAAAAACACCAACAAATTCAACAATGACCTCAACATTGAAAATCAGCAACAAATTCAAACAACAACCTCAACATTGAAAAAAATCAACAAATTCAACAATAAGCTCAACTTTCAAAAACAAAAAAAAGTTCAAAAAATAACATTGATAACACCAACAAATTCAACAACAACCTCAACAATCAAAAACACCAAAAAATTCAACAACAACCTCAACATTGAAAAATACCAACAAATTCAAAAACAACCTAATCATTGAAAAATACAAAAAAGTTCAAAAATTAACATTGATAACACCAACAAATTCAACAACAACCTCAAAGTTCAAAAACGCCAACAAATTCAACAACAACCTCAATATTGAAAATCACCAACAAAAAATCACCAACAAATTCAACATCAACCACAACATTGAAAATCACCAACAAATTCAAGAACAACCTCAACTTTTAGAAGAAGAGAAAAAGTTCAATAAAAACATTTATAACAACAAGAAATTCAACAACAACCTCAACATTGAAAGACACCAAAAAGTTCAACAACGACCTCAACATTGAAAATCAGCAACAAATTCAACAACAACCTCAACATTGAAAAATGCCAACAAATTCAACAACAACCTCGATATTGAAAATCACCAACAAATTCAACATCAACCTCCACATTAAAAAACACTAACAAATTCAACAACAACCTCAACATTGAAAAAAACTTACAATTTCAACAACAAGCTCAACATTGAAAAACACCAACAAATTCAACAACAACCTCAACTTTTAAAAGAAGAGAAAAAGTTCAATAAAAACATTGATAACACCAAGAAATTCAACAACAACCTCAACATTGAATGACACCAACAAATTCAACAACAACCTCAATATTGAACATCACCAACAAATTCATCAGCAACCTCAACATTGAAAATGACCAACAAATTGAACAACATTAATATTGAAAATCACCAACAAATTCAACAACAACCTCAATATTGAAAAATACAAAAAAGTTCAAATAACAACATTGATGACACCAACAAATTGAACAACAACCTCAACATTGAAAAACAGCGTGAAATTCAACAACAACCTCAACAATGAAAAATACCAACAAATTCAACAACCTCAACATTGAAAAACACCAACATATTCAGCAGGAACCTCAATATTTAAAGACACCAACATATTCAACAACAACCTCAACATTTAAAATGACCAACAAATTCAACAACTTCAATATTGAAAATCACCAACAAATTCAACAACAACCTCAACATTGAAAAACACCAACAAATTCAACAGCAACCTCAACAATGAAAAACAGCAACAAATTCAACAACAACCTCAACATTTGAAAAACACCAAAAATTCAACAACCGCAACATTGAAAAATACTAACAAATTCAACAACAACCTCAACATTTAAAAGAAGAGAAAAGTTCAAAAAAAACATGGATAAAAACAACAAATTAAACAACAACCTTTACATTAAATAATACAAAAAAGTTCAAAAAATAACATTGATAACATCAACAAATTCAACAACAACCTCAACATTGAAAAATACAAAAAGTTCAAAAAATAGCATGGATAACAACAACGAATTCTACATCAAACTCAACATTGAAAATCACCAACAAATTCAACAACAACCACAACATGGAAAAAAAACCAACCAATTCAACAACAAACTCAAAATTGTAAAACACCAACAAATTCACCAACAACCACAACATTAAAAAGTACAAACAAGTTCAACAAAAAACATTGAAAACAACAACAAGTTCAACCACAACCTAAACATTGAAAAAGAGCGACACATTCAACAACAACCTCAACAATGAAAAACACCAACCAATTCAACAACGACCTCAACATTGAAAATCAATAACAAATTCAACAACAATCTCAACATTGAAAAACGCCAAAGAATTCAACAACAACCTCAATATTGAAATTCACCAACAAAAAATCACCAAAAAATTCAACATCAACCACAACATTGAAAAACACCAACAAATTCAACAACAACCTCAAAATTGAAAAAAACCTGCAAATTCAACAAAAAGCTCAACATTGAAAATCACCAACAAATTCAACAACAACCTCAACTTTTAATAGAAGTGAAGAAGTTGAATAAAAACATTGATAACACCAAGAAATTCAACAACAACCTTAACATTGAAAGACGCCAACAAATTAATTAACAACCTCAATATTGAAAGACACCAACAAATTCAACAAGAACCTCAACATTGAATATCACCAACAAATTCAACAACCTCAACACTGAATATCACCAACAAATTTGCAACAACTTCAACCTTGAAAAACTCAAAAAAGTTAAATAAGATTCATTTGTGACGCCAACAAATTCAACAATAAGCTTAATATTCAAAATCACCAACAAATCCAACGACCTAAACTTTGAAAAAGACCAACAAATTCAACAACAAACAACTTTTAAAAATACAAGCAAATTCAAAAAAATAAACATTGATAACACCAACAAATTGAACAACAAACTCAACATTGAAAATCAGCAACAAATTCAACAACATCAACATTGAAAAACACCAATAAATTCAACAACAACCTCAACATTGAAAATCACCAAGAAATTCAACAACATCATTATTGAATATCACCAACAAATTCAACAACAACCTCAACATTGAAAAACGCCAACAAATTCAAAAACAAACTCAATATTGAAAAATACAAAAAAGTTCAAAAAATAACATTGAATAACACCAACAAATTCAACAACAACCTCATAGTTGAAAAACGCCAACAAATTCAACAACAACCTCAATATTGAAAATCACCAACAAAAAATCAGCAACAAATTCAACATCAACCACAACATTGAAAATCACCAACAAATTCAACAACAACCTCAACTTTTAAAAAAAGAGAAAAAGTTCAATAAAAACATTGATAACACCAAGAAATTCAACAACAACCTCAACATTGAAAGACACCAAAAAGTTCAACAACGACCTCAACATTGAAAATCAGCAACAAATTCAACAACAACCTCAACATTGAAAAACGCCAACAAATTCAACAACAACCTAAACTTTTAAAAGTAGAGAAAAAGTTCAATAAAAACATTGATAACACCAAGAAATTCAACAACAACCTCAACATTGAAAGACACCAAAAAGTTCAACAACGACCTCAACATTGAAAATCAGCAACAAATTCAACAACAACCTCAACATTGAAAAACGCCAACAAATTCAACAACAACCTAAACTTTTAAAAGTAGAGAAAAAGTTCAATAAAAACATTGATAACACCAAGAAATTCAACAACAACCTCAACATTGAAAATCAGCAACAAGTTCAACAACATCAATATTGAAAATCACCAACAAATTCAACAGCAACCTCAACAACGAAAAACAGCAACAAATTCAACAACAACCTCAACAATGAAAAACACAAAAAATTCAACAACCGCAACATTGAAAAATACTAACAAATTCAACAACAACCTCAACTTTTAAAGGAAGAGAAAAGTTCAAAAAAAACATGGATAACAACATCAAATTAAACAACAACCTCAACATTAAGTAATACAAAAACGTTCAAAAAATGAAATTGATAACATCAACAAATTCAACAACAACCTCAACATTGAAAAAAACAAAAAGTTCAAAAAATAGCATTGATAACAACAACGAATTCAACATCAAACTCAACATTGAAAATCAAGTACAAATTCAACAACAACCTCAACATTGAAAAACACCAATAAATTCAACAACAACGACAACATGGAAAAAAACCCAACAAATTCAACAACAAACTCAACATTATAAAACATCAACAAATTGAACAACAACCGCAACATTAAAAAGTACAAACAAGTTCGACAAAAAACCTTGATAACACCAACAAGTTCAACAACAACCTCAACATTGAAAAACAGCGACAAATTCAACAACAACCTCAACAATGAAAAACACCAACAAATTCAACAACGACCTCAACATTAAAAAGTACAAACAAGTTCAACAAAAAACATTGAAAGCACCAACAAGTTCAACCGCAACCTAAACATTGAAAAGCAGCGACAAATTCAACAACAGCCTCAACAATGAAAAACACCAACCAATTCAACAACGACCTCAACATTGAAAATCAGTAACAAATTCAACAACAATCTCAACATTGAAAAACGCCAAAAAATTCAACAACAACCTCAATATTGAAAATCACCAACATAAAATCACCAACAAATTCAACATCAACCACAACATTGAAAAACACCAACAAATTCAACAACAACCTCAAAATTGAAAAAAACCTACAAATTCAACAACAACCTCCACATTGAAAAACACTAACAACTTCAAAAGCAACCTCAACATTGAAAAATACTTAAAATTTCAACAACAAGCTCACATTGAAAAACACCAACAAATTCAACAACAACCTCAACTTTTAATAGAAGTGAAAAAGTTCAATAAAAACATTGATAACACCAAGAAATTCAACAACAACCTCAACATTGAAAGACGCCAACAAATTCATTAACAACCTCAATATTGAAAGACACCAACAAATTCAACAACAACCGCAAAATTGAAAGTCACCAACAAATTCAACAACATCAATATTGAATATCACCAACAAATTCAACAACAACCGCAACATTGAAAAACAGCGACAAATTCAACAACAACCTCAACAATGAAAAATACCAACAAATTCAACAACCACAACATTGAAAAACACTAACATATTCAACAGCAACCTCAATATTGAAAGACACCAACATATTCAACAACAACCTCAACATTTAAAATGACAAACAAATTCAACAACTTCAATATTGAAAATCACCAACAAATTCAACAACAACCTCAACATTGAAAAACACCAAAAATTCAACATGAACCACAATATTGAAAGTCAACAACAAATTCAACAAAAACCGCAACTTTGAAAAACACCAACAAATTCTACATCAACCTCAACAATGAAAAACAGGAACAAATTCAACAAAAACCTCAACAATGAAAAAAAAAGTTCAACAACCGCAACATTGAAAACAACTAACAAATTCAACAACAACCTCAACTTTTAAAAGCAGAGAAATGTTCAAAAAAAACATGGATGACATCAACAAATTCAACAAAAACCTCAACATTGAAAAATACAAAAAGTTCAAAAAATAGCATTGATAACAACAACGAAATCAACATTAAACTCAACATTTAAAATCAACAACAAATTCAACAACAACCTCAACATTGAAAAACACCAATCAATTCAACAACAACCACAACATGGAAAAAAAAACAACAAATTCAACAACAAACTCAACATTGTAAAACATCAACAAATTCACCAACAACCGCAACATTAAAAAGTACCAACAAGTTCAACAAAAAACATTGATAACACCAACAAGTTCAACAACAACCTCAACATTGAAAAACAGCGACAAATTCAATAACAACCTCAACAATGAAAAACACCAACAAATTCAACAACGACCTCAACATTGAAAATCAGTAACAAATTCAACAACAATCTCAACATTGAAAAACGCCAAAAAATTCAACAACAACCTCAATATTGAAAATCAACAACAAAAAATCACCAACAAATTCAACATCAACCACAACATTGAATAACACCAACAAATTCAACAACAACCTCAAAATTGAAAAAAACCGACAAATTCAACAACAAGCTCAACATTGAAAATCACCAACAAATTCAACAACAACCTCAACTTTTAATAGAAGGGAAAAAGTTCAATAAAAACATTGATAACACCAAGAAATTCAACAACAACCTCAACATTGAAAGATGCCAACAAATTCATTAACACCCTCAATATTGAAAGACACCAGCAAATTCAACAGCAACCTCAACATTGAAAAACAGAATCAAATTCAACAACAACCTCAACAATGAAAAACACAAAAAATTCAACAACCGCAACATTGAAAAACGCCAACAAATTCAACAACAACCTCAACTTTTAAAAGTAGAGAAAAAGTTCAATAAAAACATTGATAACACCAAGAAATTCAACAACAACCTTAACATTGAAAATCACCAACAAATTCAACAACATCAATATTGAAAATCACCAACAAATTCAACAGCAACCTCAACAATGAAAAACAGCAACAAATTCAACAACAACCTCAACAATGAAAAACACAAAAAATTCAACAACCGCAACATTGAAAAATACTAACAAATTCAACAACAACCTCAACTTTTAAAAGAATAGAAAAGTTCAAAAAAAACATGGATAACAACAACAAATTAAACAACAACCTCAACATTAAATAATATAAAAAAGTTCAAAAAATAACATTGATAACATCAACAAATTCAACAACAACCTCAACATTGAAAAATACAAAAAGTTCAAAAAATAGCATTGATAACAACAACGAATTCAACATCAAACTCAAAATTGAAAATCACCAACATATTCAACAACATCAATTATGAAAATCACCAACAAAATCAACAACAACCTCAACAATGAAAAACACCAACAAATTCAACAATGACCTCAACATTGAAAATCAGCAACAAATTCAAACAACAACCTCAACATTGAAAAAAATCAACAAATTCAACAATAAGCTCAACTTTCAAAAACAAAAAAAAGTTCAAAAAATAACATTGATAACACCAACAAATTCAACAACAACCTCAACAATCAAAAACACCAAAAAATTCAACAACAACCTCAACATTGAAAAATACCAACAAATTCAAAAACAACCTCATCATTGAAAAATACAAAAAAGTTCAAAAATTAACATTGATAACACCAACAAATTCAACAACAACCTCAAAGTTCAAAAACGCCAACAAATTCAACAACAACCTCAATATTGAAAATCACCAACAAAAAATCACCAACAAATTCAACATCAACCACAACATTGAAAATCACCAACAAATTCAAGAACAACCTCAACTTTTAGAAGAAGAGAAAAAGTTCAATAAAAACATTTATAACAACAAGAAATTCAACAACAACCTCAACATTGAAAGACACCAAAAAGTTCAACAACGACCTCAACATTGAAAATCAGCAACAAATTCAACAACAACCTCAACATTGAAAAATGCCAACAAATTCAACAACAACCTCGATATTGAAAATCACCAACAAATTCAACATCAACCTCCACATTAAAAAACACTAACAAATTCAACAACAACCTCAACATTGAAAAAAACTTACAATTTCAACAACAAGCTCAACATTGAAAAACACCAACAAATTCAACAACAACCTCAACTTTTAAAAGAAGAGAAAAAGTTCAATAAAAACATTGATAACACCAAGAAATTCAACAACAACCTCAACATTGAATGACACCAACAAATTCAACAACAACCTCAATATAGAACATCACCAACAAATTCATCAGCAACCTCAACATTGAAAATGACCAACAAATTGAACAACATTAATATTGAAAATCACCAACAAATTCAACAACAACCTCAATATTGAAAAATACAAAAAAGTTCAAATAACAACATTGATGACACCAACAAATTGAACAACAACCTCAACATTGAAAAACAGCGAGAAATTCAACAACAACCTCAACAATGAAAAATACCAACAAATTCAACAACCTCAACATTGAAAAACACCAACATATTCAGCAGGAACCTCAATATTTAAAGACACCAACATATTCAACAACAACCTCAACATTTAAAATGACCAACAAATTCAACAACTTCAATATTGAAAATCACCAACAAATTCAACAACAACCTCAACATTGAAAAACACCAACAAATTCAACAGCAACCTCAACAATGAAAAACAGCAACAAATTCAACAACAACCTCAACATTTGAAAAACACCAAAAATTCAACAACCGCAACATTGAAAAATACTAACAAATTCAACAACAACCTCAACATTTAAAAGAAGAGAAAAGTTCAAAAAAAACATGGATAAAAACAACAAATTAAACAACAACCTTTACATTAAATAATACAAAAAAGTTCAAAAAATAACATTGATAACATCAACAAATTCAACAACAACCTCAACATTGAAAAATACAAAAAGTTCAAAAAATAGCATGGATAACAACAACGAATTCTACATCAAACTCAACATTGAAAATCACCAACAAATTCAACAACAACCACAACATGGAAAAAAAACCAACCAATTCAACAACAAACTCAAAATTGTAAAACACCAACAAATTCACCAACAACCACAACATTAAAAAGTACAAACAAGTTCAACAAAAAACATTGAAAACAACAACAAGTTCAACCACAACCTAAACATTGAAAAAGAGCGACACATTCAACAACAACCTCAACAATGAAAAACACCAACCAATTCAACAACGACCTCAACATTGAAAATCAATAACAAATTCAACAACAATCCCAACATTGAAAAACGCCAAAGAATTCAACAACAACCTCAATATTGAAATTCACCAACAAAAAATCACCAAAAAATTCAACATCAACCACAACATTGAAAAACACCAACAAATTCAACAACAACCTCAAAATTGAAAAAAACCTGCAAATTCAACAAAAAGCTCAACATTGAAAATCACCAACAAATTCAACAACAACCTCAACTTTTAATAGAAGTGAAGAAGTTGAATAAAAACATTGATAACACCAAGAAATTCAACAACAACCTTAACATTGAAAGACGCCAACAAATTAATTAACAACCTCAATATTGAAAGACACCAACAAATTCAACAAGAACCTCAACATTGAATATCACAAACAAATTCAACAACATCAATATTGAATATCACCAAGAAATTCAACAACAACCTCAACATTGAAAAACGACAACAAATTCAAAAACAAACTCAATATTGAAAAATACATAAAAGTTCAAGTAATAACATTGATAACACCAACAAATTCAACAACAACCTCAACAATGAAAAATACAAAAAAGTTCAAAAAATGACATTGATAAAACCAACAAATTCAACAACAACCTCAACATTGAAAATCACCAACAAATTCAACAACAACCTCAACATTGAAAAACACCAACAAATTCAACAACCTCAGCATTGAAAAATACCAACAAATTCAACAACAACCTCAACATTGAAAAATACAAAAAAGTTCAAAAGATAACATTGATAATACCAACAAATTCAACAACAACCTCAATATTGAAAAACACCAACAAATTCAACAACAACACCAATATTGACAGAGACAAACATGTTCAACAACGACCTCAAATTGAAAATCAGCTACAAATTCAACAAGAACCTCAACATTGAACAACGCCAAAAAATTCAACAGCAACCTTGATATTGAAAATCAGCAACAAATTCAACATCAACCTCCACATTGAAAACCACTAACAAATTCAAAAACAACGTCAACATTGAAAAAAACTAGCAATTTCAACAACAAGCTCAACATTGAAAAACACCAACAAATTCAACAACAACCTCAACTTTTAAAAGAAGAGAAAAAGTTCAATAAAAACATTGATAACACCAAGAAATTCAACAACAACCTCAACATTGAAAGACGCCAACAAATTCAACAACAACCTCAATATTGAAAGACACCAACAAATTCAACAACAACCTCAACATTGAAAATCACCAACAGATTCAACAACATCAATATTGAAAATCACCAACAAATTCAACATCAACTTCAACATTGAAAAACACCAACAAATTCAACAACAACCTCAACTTTTAAAAGAGAAAAAGTTCAAAAAATACATTGATAACAACAACAAATTCAACAACAACCTCAACATTGAAAAACGCCAACAAATTCAACAACAACCTCAATATTGAAAGTCAGTAGCAAATTCAACAACATCCTCAACATTGAAAAACACCAACAAATTCAACAACAACCTCAATATTGAAAGACACCAACAAATTGAACAACAACCTCAACATTGAAAATCAGCAACAAATTCAAACATCAACCTCAACATTGAAAAAAACCAACAAATTCAACAATAAGCTCCACTTTCAAAAATAAATAAAAGTTCAAAAAATAACATTGATAACACCAAAAAATTCAACAACAACCTCAACAATCAAAAACACAAACAAATTCAACAAGAACCTCAACATTAAAAAATACCAACAAATTCAACAACAACCTCAACATTTAAAAATACAAAATAGTTCAAAAAATAACATTGATAACACCAACAAATTCAACAACAACCTCAATATTGTAAATCACCAACAAAAAATCACCAACAAATTCCACATCAACCAAAACATTGAAAAACACCAACAAATTCAACAACAAATTCAAAAATGAAAAAAAAACTACAAATTCAACAATAAGCTCAACATTGAAAATCACCAACAAATTCAGCAACAACCTCAACTTTTAATAGAAGAGAAAATGTTCAATAAAAACATTGATAACACCAAGAAATTCAACAACAACCTCAACATTGAAAGACGCCAACAAATTCATTACCAACCTCAATATTGAAAGACACCAACAAATTCAACAACAACCTCAACATTGAAAATCACCAACAAATTCAACAACATCAATATTGAATATCACCAACAAATCCAACCACAACCTGAACATTGAAAAACGCCAACAAATTCAAAAACAAACTCAACACTGAAAAATATAAAAAAAGTTCAAGTAATAACATTGATAACACCAACAAATTCAACAACAACCTCAACATTGAAAAATACAAAAAAGTTCAAAAAATGACATTGATAACACCAACAAATTCAACAACAACCTCAACATTGAAAATCACCAACAAATTCAACAACAACCTCAACATTGAAAAACACCAACAAATTCAACAACCTCAGCATTGAAAAATACCAACAAATTCAAAAACAACCTCAACATTGAAAAATACAAATAAGTTCAAAAGATAACATTGATAATACCAACAAATTCAACAACAACTCAATATTGAAAAACACCAACAAATTCAACAACAACCCCAATATTGAAAGACACCAACATGTTCAACAACGACCTCAAATTGAAAATCAGCTACAAATTCAACAAGAACCTCAACATTGAAAAACGCCAACAAATTCAACAACAACCTCGATATTGAAAATCACCAACAAATTCAATATCAACCTCCACATTGAAAACCACTAACAAATTCAAAAACAACCTCAACATTGAAAAAAACTAGCAATTTCAACAACAAGCTCAACATTGAAAAACACCAACAAATTCAACAACAACCTCAACTTTTAAAAGAAGAGAAAAAGTTCAATAAAAACATTGATAACACCAAGATATTCAACAACAACCTCAACATTGAAAGACGCCAACAAATTCAACAACAACCTCAATATTGAAAGACACCAACAAATTCAACAACAACCTCAACATTGAAAATCACCAACAGATTCAACAACATCAATATTGAAAATCACCAACAAATTCAACATCAACTTCAACATTGAAAAACACCAACAAATTCAACAACAACCTCAACTTTTAAAAGAGAAAAAGTTCAAAAAATACATTGATAACAACAACAAATTCAACAACAACCTCAACATTGAAAAACGCCAACAAATTCAACAACAACCTCAATATTGAAAGTCAGTAGCAAATTCAACAACATCCTCAACATTGAAAAACACCAACAAATTCAACAACAACCTCAATATTGAAAGACACCAACAAATTGAACAACAACCTCAACATTGAAAATCAGCAACAAATTCAAACATCAACCTCAACATTGAAAAAAACCAACAAATTCAACAATAAGCTCCACTTTCAAAAATAAATAAAAGTTCAAAAAATAACATTGATAACACCAAAAAATTCAACAACAACCTCAACAATCAAAAACACAAACAAATTCAACAAGAACCTCAACATTAAAAAATACCAACAAATTCAACAACAACCTCAACATTTAAAAATACAAAATAGTTCAAAAAATAACATTGATAACACCAACAAATTCAACAACAACCTCAATGTTGTAAATCACCAACAAAAAATCACCAACAAATTCCACATCAACCAAAACATTGAAAAACACCAACAAATTCAACAACAAATTCAAAAATGAAAAAAAACCTACAAATTCAACAATAAGCTCAACATTGAAAATCACCAACAAATTCAGCAACAACCTCAACTTTTAATAGAAGAGAAAACGTTCAATAAAAACATTGATAACACCAAGAAATTCAACAACAACCTCAACATTGAAAGACGCCAACAAATTCATTACCAACCTCAATATTGAAAGACACCAACAAATTCAACAACAACCTCAACATTGAAAATCACCAACAAATTCAACAACATCAATATTGAATATCACCAACAAATCCAACCACAACCTGAACATTGAAAAACGCCAACAAATTCAAAAACAAACTCAACACTGAAAAATATAAAAAAAGTTCAAGTAATAACATTGATAACACCAACAAATTCAACAACAACCTCAACATTGAAAAATACAAAAAAGTTCAAAAAATGACATTGATAACACCAACAAATTCAACAACAACCTCAACATTGAAAAACACCAACAAATTCAACAACCTCAGCATTGAAAAATACCAACAAATTCAAAAACAACCTCAACATTGAAAAATACAAAAAAGTTCAAAAGATAACATTGATAATACCAACAAATTCAACAACAACTCAATATTGAAAAACACCAACAAATTCAACAACAACCCCAATATTGAAAGACACCAACATGTTCAACAACGACCTCAAATTGAAAATCAGCTACAAATTCAACAAGAACCTCAACATTGAAAAACGCCAACAAATTCAACAACAACCTCGATATTGAAAATCACCAACAAATTCAATATCAACCTCCACATTGAAAAACACTAACAAATTCAAAAACAACCTCAACATTGAAAATAGCTTACAATTTCAACAACAAGCTCAACATTGAAAAACACCAACAAATTCAACAACAACCTCAACTTTTAAAAGAAGAGAAAAAGTTCATTAAAATCTTTGATAACACCAAGAAATTCAACAACAACCTCAACATTGAAAGACGCCAACAAATTCAATAGCAAACACAATATTGAAAGTCAACAACAAATTCAACAAAAACAGCTACATTGAAAAACACCAACAAATTCAACAGCAACCTCAACAATGAAAAACAGCAACAAATTCAACAACAACCTCAACAATGAAAAACACATTAAAATTCAACAACCGCAACACTGAAAAACACTAACAAATTCAACAACAACATCAACTTTTAAAAGAAGAGAAAAGTTCAAAAAAAACATGGATAACAACAAAAAATTAAACAACAACCTCAACATTAAATAATACAGAGAAGTTCAAAAAATAACGTTGATAACATCAACAAATTCAACAACAACCTCAACATTGAAAAATACAAAAAGTTGAAAAAATAGCATTGATAACAACAACGAATTCAACATCAAACTCAACATTCAAAATCAACAACAAATTCAACAACAACCTCAACATTGAAAGACGCCAACAAATTCAATAGCAACCTCAATATTGAAAGACACCAACAAATTCAACAACAACCTCAACATTGAAAATCACCAACAAATTCAACAACATCAATATTGAAAATCACCAACAAATTCAACAACAACCTCAACATTGAAAATCACCAACAAATTCAACAACAACCTCAACATTGAAAAACACCCACAAATTCAACCACAACCTCAACTTTTAAAAGAGAAAAAGTTCAAAAAATACTTTGATAACAACAACAAATTCAACAACAACCTCTACATTGAAAGACACCAAAAAGTTCAACAACGACTTCAAACATTGAAAATCTTCAACAAATTCAACAACAACCTCAACATTGAAAAACGCCAACAAATTCAACAACAACCTCGTTATTGAAAATCACCAACAAATTCAACATCAACCTCCACATTGAAAAACACTAACTAATTCAAAAGCAACCTCAACATTGAAAAAAATTTAAAATTTCAACAACAAGATCAACATTGAAAAACACCAGCAAATTCAACAAAAACCTCAACTTTTAAAAGAAGGGAAAAAGTTCAATAAAAACATTGAAAACACCAAGAAATTCATCAACAACCTCAACATTGAATGACGACAACAAATTCAATAGCAACCTCAATATTGAAAGACACCAACAAATTCAACAACAACCTGAACATTGAAAATCACCAACAAATTGAACAACATCAATATTGAAAATCACCAACAAATTCAACAACAACCTCAATATTGAAAAATACAAAAAAGTTCAAATAACAACATTGATGACACCAACAAATTCAACAACAACCTCAACACTGAAAAACAGCGATAAATTAAACAACAACCTCAACAATGAAAAATACCAACAAATTCAACAACCTCAACATTGAAAAACACCAACATATTCAACAGCATCCTCAATATTGAAAGACACCAACATATTCAACAACAACCTCGACATTTAAAATGATCAACAAATTCAACAACATCAATATTGAATATCACCAACAATTTCAACAACAACCTCAACATTGAAAAACGCCAACAAATTCAAAAAAAACCTCAAGGTTGAAAAATACAAAAAAGTTCAAGTAATAACATTGATAACACCAACAAATTCAACAACAAGCTCAACATTGAAAAATACAAAAAAGTTCAAAAAATGACATTGATAACACCAACAAATTCAACAACAACCTCAACTTTTAATAGAAGAGAAAACGTTCAATAAAAACATTGATAACACCAAGAAATTCAACAACACCCTCAACATTGAAAGACGCCAACAAATTCATTAACAACCTCAATATTGAAAGACACCAACAAATTCAACAACAACCTCAACATTGAAAATCACCAACAAATTCAACAACATCAATATTGAATATCACCAACAAATCCAACCACAACCTGAACATTGAAAAACGCCAACAAATTCAAAAACAAACTCAACACTGAAAAATATAAAAAAGTTCAAGTAATAACATTGATAACACCAACAAATTCAACAACAACCTCAACATTGAAAAATACAAAAAAGTTCAAAACATGACATTGATAACACCAACAAATTCAACAACAACCTCAACATTGAAAATCACCAACAAATTCAACAACAACCTCAACATTGAAAAACACCAACAAATTCAACAACCTCAGCATTGAAAAATACCAACAAATTCAAAAACAACCTCAACATTGAAAAATACAAAAAAGTTCAAAAGATAACATTGATAATACCAACAAATTCAACAACAACTCAATATTGAAAAACACCAACAAATTCAAAAACAACCCCAATATTGAAAGACACCAACATGTTCAACAACGACCTCAAATTGAAAATCAGCTACAAATTTAACAAGAACCTCAACATTGAAAAACGCCAACAAATTCAACAACAACCTCGATATTGAAAATCACCAACAAATTCAATATCAACCTCCACATTGAAAAACACTAACAAATTCAAAAACAACCTCAACATTGAAAAAAGCTTACAATTTCAACAACAAGCTCAACATTGAAAAACACCAAAAAATTCAACAACAACCTCAACTTTTAAAAGAAGAGAAAAAGTTCATTAAAATCTTTGATAACACCAAGAAATTCAACAACAACCTCAACATTGAAAGTCGCCAACAAATTCAATAGCAAACACAATATTGAAAGTCAACAACAAATTCAACAAGAACAGCTACATTGAAAAACACCAACAAATTCAACAGCAACCTCAACAATGAAAAACAGCAACAAATTCAACAACAACCTCAACAATGAAAAACACAAAAAAATTCAACAACCGCAACACTGAAAAACACTAACAAATTCAACAACAACATCAACTTTTAAAAGAAGAGAAAAGTTAAAAAAAAACATGGATAAAAACAAAAAATTAAACAACAACCTCAACATTAAATAATACAGAGAAGTTCAAAAAATAACGTTGATAACATCAACAAATTCAACAACAACCTCAACATTGAAAAATACAAAAAGTTGAAAAAATAGCATTGATAACAACAACGAATTCAACATCAAACTCAACATTCAAAATCAACAACAAATTCAACAACAACCTCAACATTGAAAGACGCCAACAAATTCAATAGCAACCTCAATATTGAAAGACACCAACAAATTCAACAACAACCTCAACATTGAAAATCACCAACAAATTCAACAACATCAATATTGAAAATCACCAACAAATTCAACAACAACCTCAACATTGAAAATCACCAACAAATTCAACAACAACCTCAACATTGAAAAACACCCACAAATTCAACCACAACCTCAACTTTTAAAAGAGAAAAAGTTCAAAAAATACATTGATAACAACAACAAATTCAACAACAACCTCTACATTGAAAGACACCAAAAAGTTCAACAACGACTTCAAACATTGAAAATCTTCAACAAATTCAACAACAACCTCAACATTGAAAAACGCCAACAAATTCAACAACAACCTCGTTATTGAAAATCACCAACAAATTCAACATCAACCTCCACATTGAAAAACATTAACTAATTCAAAAGCAACCACAACATTGAAAAAAATTTAAAATTTCAACAACAAGATCAACATTGAAAAACACCAGCAAATTCAACAAAAACCTCAACTTTTAATAGAAGGGAAAAAGTTCAATAAAAACATTGAAAACACCAAGAAATTCAACAACAACCTCAACATTGAATGACGACAACAAATTCAATAGCAACCTCAATATTGAAAGACACCAACAAATTCAACAACAACCTGAACATTGAAAATCACCAACAAATTGAACAACATCAATATTGAAAATCACCAACAAATTCAACAACAACCTCAATATTGAAAAATACAAAAAAGTTCAAATAACAACATTGATGACACCAACAAATTCAACAACAACCTCAACACTGAAAAACAGCGATAAATTAAACAACAACCTCAACAATGAAAAATTCCAACAAATTCAACAACCTCAACATTGAAAAACACCAACATATTCAACAGCATCCTCAATATTGAAAGACACCAACATATTCAACAACAACCTCGACATTTAAAATGATCAACAAATTCAACAACATCAATATTGAATATCACCAACAATTTCAACAACAACCTCAACGTTGAAAAACGCCAACAAATTCAAAAAAAACCTCAAGATTGAAAAATACAAAAAAGTTCAAGTAATAACATTGATAACACCAACAAATTCAACAACAACCTCAACATTGAAAAATACAAAAAAGTTCAAAAAATGACATTGATAACACCAACAAATTCAACAACAACCTCAGCATTGAAAATCACCAACAAATTCAACAACAACCTCAACATTGAAAAACACCAACAAATTCAATAACCTCAGCATTGAAAAATATCAACAAATTCAACAACAACCTCAACATTGAAAAATACAAAAAAGTTCAAAAGATAACATTGATAATACCAACAAATACAACAACAACCTCAATATTGAAAAACACCAACATATTCAACAGCAACCTCGATATTGAAAGACACCAACATATTCAACAACAACCTCAACATTTAAAATGACCAACAAATTCAACAACATCAATATTGAATATCACCAACAAAATCAACAAGAACCTCAACATTGAAAAACGCCAACAAATTCAAAAACAAACTCAATATTGAAAAATACAAAAAAGTTCAAGTAATAACATTGATAACAACAAAAAATTCAACAACAACCTCAACATTGAAAAATACAAAAAAGTTCAAAAAATGACATTGATAACACCAACAAAATCAACAACAACCTCAACAATCAAAAACAAAAACAAATTCAACAACAAACTCAACATTAAAAAATACTAACAAATTCAACAACAACCTCAACATTGAAAAATACAAAAAGTTCAAAAAATAACATTGATAACACCAACAAATTCAACTACAACCTCAACATTGAAAAACGCCAACACATTCAACAACAACCTCAATATTGAAAATCACCAACAAAAAATCACCAACAAATTCCACATCAACCACGACATTGAAAAACACCAACAAATTCCACAACAAACTCAAAAATGAAAAAAAAACCTACAAATTCAACAATATGCTCAACATTGAAAATCACCAACAAATTCAACAACAACCTCAACTTTTAAAAGAAGAGAAAAAGTTCAATAAAAACATTGATAACACCAAGAAATTCAACAACAACCTCAACATTGAAAGACGCCAACAAATTCATTAACAACCTCAATATTGAAAGACACCAACAAATTCAACAACAACCTCAACATTGAAAATCACCAACAAATTCAACAACATCAATATTGAATATCACCAACAAATTCAACAACAACCTCAACATTGAAAAACGCCAACAAAATCAAAAACAAACTCAATATTGAAAAATACAAAAAAGTTCAAGTAATAACATTGATAACACCAACAAATTCAACAACAACCTCAACATTGAAAAATACAAAAAAGTTCAAAAAATGACATTGAGAACACCAACAAATTCAACAACAACCTCAACATTGAAAAAAACCAACAAATTCAACAACCTCAGCATTGAAAAATACCAACAAATTCAACAACAACCTCAACATTTAAAAATACAAAATAGTTCAAAAGATAACATTGATAATACCAACAAATTCAACAACAACCTCAATATTGAAAAACACCAACAAATTCAACAACAACACCAATATTGAAAGACACCAACGTGTTCAGCAGCGACCTAAAATTTAAAATCAGCTACAAATTCAAAAAGAACCTCAACATTGAAAGACGCCAACAAATTCAACAACAACCTCGATATTGAAAATCACCAACAAATTCAACATCAACCTCCTCATTGAAAAACACTAACAAATTCAAAATCAAACTCAACATTGAAAGAAATTTACAATTTCAACAACAAGCTCAACATTGAAAAACGCCAACAAATTCAACAACAACCTCAACTTTTAAAAGAAGAGATAAAGTTCAATAAAAACATTGATAACAATGACAACAACCCCAATATTGAAAGACACCAACATGTTCAACAACGACTTCAACATTGAAAATAAGCAACAAATTCAACAACGACCTCAACATTGAAAAACGCCAACAAATTCAAAAACAACCTCGTTATTGAAAATCACCAACAATTTCAACAATCAACCTCCACATTGAAAAACACTAACAACTTCAAAAGCAACCTCAACATTGAAAAAAACTTACAATTTCAACAACAACCTCAAAGTTGAATAACACCAACAAATTCAACAACCTCAGCAATGAAAAATACCAACAAATTCAACAACAACCTCGATATTGAAAATCACCAACAAATTCAACATCAACCTCCTCATTGAAAAACACTAACAAATTCAAAAACAACCTCAACATTGAAAGAAATTTACAATTTCAACAACAAACTCAACATTGAAAAACAGCAACAAATTCAACAACAACCTCAACTTTTAAAAGAAGAGAAAAAGTTCAATAAAAACATTGATAACAATGACAACAACCCCAATATTGAAAGACACCAACATGTTCAACAACGACTTCAACATTGAAAATCAGCAACAAATTCAACAACAACCTCAACATTGAAAAACGCCAACAAATTCAACAACAACCTCGTTATTGAAAATCACCAACAAATTCAACAATCAACCTCCACATTGAAAAACACTAACAACTTCAAAAGCAACCTCAACATTGAAAAAAACTTACAATTTCAACAACAACCTCAAAGTTGAATAACACCAACAAATTCAACAACCTCAGCATTGAAAAATACCAACAAATTCAACAACAACCTCGATATTGAAAATCACCAACAAATTCAACATCAACCTCCTCATTGAAAAACACTAACAAATTCAAAAACAACCTCAACATTGAAAGAAATTTACAATTTCAACAACAAGCTCAACATTGAAAAACACCAACAAATTCAACAACAACCTCAACTTTTAAAAGAAGAGAAAAAGTTCAATAAAACATTGATAACACCAAGAAATTCAACAACAACCTCAACATTGAATGACTCCAACAAATTCAATGGCAACCTCAATATTGAAAGACACCAACAAATTCAACAACAATCTCAACATTGAAAATCACCAACAAATTCAACAACATCAATATTGAAAATCACCAACAAATTCAACAACAAACTCAGCATTGAAAATCATCAACAAATTGAACAACCTCAATATTGAAAAATACAAAAAAGTTGAAATAACAACATTGATGACACCAACAAATTCAACAACCTCAACATTGAAAAACACCAACATATTCAACAGCAACCCCAATATTGAAAGACACCAACATATTCAACAACAACCTCAACATTTAAAATGACCAACAAATTTATAAACATCAATATTGAATATCACCATCAATTTCAACAACAACCTCAACATTAAAAAACGCCAACAAATTCAAAAACAAACTCAATATTGAAAAATAAAAAAAGTTCAAGTAATAACATTGATAACACCAGCAAATTCAACACAAACCTCAACATTGAAAAATACAAAAAAGTTCAAATAATGACATTGATAACACCAACAAATTCAACAACAACCTCAACATTGATAATCACCAACAAATTCAACAACAACCTCAAAGTTGAAAAACACCAACAAATTCAACAACCTCAGCATTGAAAAATACCAACAAATTCAACAACAACCTCAACATTGAAAAATACAAATAAGTTCAAAAGATAACATTGATAATACCATCAAATTCAACAACAACCTCAATATTGAAATACACGAACAAATTCAACAACAACCCCAATATTGAAAGACACCAACATGTTCAACAACGACCTCAAATTGAAAATCAGCTACAAATTCAACAACAACCTCCACATTGAAAAACACTAACAAATTCAAAAACAACCTCAACATTGAAAAAAAACTTACAATTTCAACAACAAGCTCAACATTGAAAAACATCATCAAATTCAACAACAACCTGAACTTTCAAAGGAAGAAAAAAAGTTCAATAAAAACATTGATAGCACCAACAAATTCAACAACAACCACAACATTGAAAAACGCCAACAAATTCAACAACAATCTCAACATTGAAAAACACCAACAAATTCAACAACAACCTCAACTTTTAAAAGAGAAAAAGTTCAAAAAATACATTGATAACGACAACAAATTCAACAACAACCTCAACATAGAAAAACGCCAACAAATTCATCAACAAGCTCAATATTGAAAGGCACCAACAAATTCAACAACAACCTCAACATTGAAAAACACCAACAAATTCAACAACAACCTCATATTGAAAGACACCAACAAATTCAAAAACAACATCAACATTTAAAATGACCAACAAATTCAACAACATCAATATTGAATATCACCAACAAATTCAACAACAACCTCAACATTGAAAAACGCCAACAAACTCAAAAACAAACTCAATATTGAAAAATACAAAAAAGTTCAAGTAATAACATTGATAACACCAACAAATTCAACAACAACCTCAACATTGAAAAATACAAAAAAGTTCAAAAAATGACATTGATAACACCAAAAAATTCAACAACAACCTCAACATTGAAAATCACCAACAAATTCAACAACAACCTCAACATTGAAAAATACAAAAAAGTTCAAAAAATGACATTGATAACACCAAAAAATTCAACAACAACCTCAACATTGAAAATCACCAACAAATTCAACAACAACCTCAACATTGAAAAACACCAACAAATTCAACCACCTCAGCATTGAAAAATACCAACAAATTAAAAAACAACCTCAACATTGAAAAATACAAAAACGTTCAAAAGATAACATTGATAATACCAACAAATTCAACAACAACCTCAATATTGAAAAACACCAACAAATTCAACAACAACCCCAATATTGAAAGACACCAACATGTTCAACAACGACCTCAAATTGAAAATCAGTTACAAATTCAACAAGAACCTCAACATTGAAAAACGCCAAAAAATTCAACATCAACCTCCACATTGAAAAACACTAACAAATTCAAAAACAACATCAACATTGAAAAAAGCTTACAATTTCAACAACAAGCTCAACATTGAAAAACACCAACAAATTCAACAACAACCTCAATTTTTAAAAGAAGAGAAAAAGTTCATTAAAATCTTTGATAACACCAAGAAATTCAAAAACAACCTCAACATTGAAAGACGCCAACAAATTCAATAGCAAACACAATATTGAAAGTCAACAACAAATAAAACAAAAACAGCTACTTTGAAAAACACCAATAAATTCAACAGCAACCTCAACAATGAAAAACAGCAACAAATTCAACAACAACCTCAACAATGAAAAACACATTAAAATTCAACAACCGCAACACTGAAAAACACCAACAAATTCAACAACAACCTCAACTTTTAAAAGAAGAGAAAAGTTCAAAAAAAACATGGATAACAACAAAAAATTAAACAACAACCTCAACATTAAATAATACAGAGAAGTTCAAAAAATAACGTTGATAACATCAACAAATTCAACAACAACCTCAACATTGAAAAATACAAAAAGTTGAAAAAATAGCATTGATAACAACAACGAATTCAACATCAAACTCAACATTCAAAATCAACAACAAACTCAACATTGAAAGACGCCAACAAATTCAATAGCAACCTCAATATTGAAAGACACCAACAAATTCAATAGCAACCTCAATATTGAAAATCACCAACAAATTCAACAACAACCTCAACATTGAAAAACACCCACAAATTCAACCACAACCTCAACTTTATAAGAGAAAAAGTTCAAAAAATACATTGATAACAACAACAAATTCAACAACAACCTCTACATTGAAAGACACCAAAAAGTTCAACAACGACTTCAAACATTGAAAATCAGCAACAAATTCAACAACAACCTCAACATTGAAAAACGCCAACAAATTCAACAACAACCTCGTTATTGAAAATCACCAACAAATTCAACATCAACCTCTACATTGAAAAACACAAACTAATTCAAAAGCAACCTCAACATTGAAAAAAATTTAAAATTTCAACAACAAGATCAACATTGAAAAACACCAGCAAATTCAACAAAAACCTCAACTTTTAAAAGAAGGGAAAAGTTCAATAAAAACATTGAAAACACCAAGAAATTCAACAACAACCTCAACATTGAATGACGACAACAAATTCAATAGCAACCTCAATATTGAAAGACACCAACAAATTCAACAACAACCTGAACATTGAAAATCACCAACAAATTGAACAACATCAATATTGAAAATCATCAACAAATTCAACAACAACCTCAATATTGAAAAATACAAAAAAGTTCAAATAACAACATTGATGACACCAACAAATTCAACAACAACCTCAACACTGAAAAACAGCAACAAATTCAACAACCTCAACATTGAAAAACACCAACATATTCAACAGCATCCTCAATATTGAAAGACACCAACATATTCAACAACAACCTCGACATTTAAAATGATCAACAAATTCAACAACATCAATATTGAATATCACCAACAATTTCAACAACAACCTCAACATTGAAAAATACAAAAAAGTTCAAAAAATGACATTGATAACACCAAAAAATTCAACAACAACCTCAACATTGAAAATCACCAACAAATTCAACAACAACCTCAACATTGAAAAACACCAACAAATTCAACAACCTCAGCATTGAATAATACCAACAAATTCAACAACAACCTCAACATTGAAAAATACAAAAAAGTTCAAAAGATAACATTGATAATACCAACAAATTCAACAACAACCTCAATATTGAAAAACACCAACAAATTCAATAGCAACCTCAATATTATATAGGCACCAACAAATTCAACAACAACCTCAACATTGAAAATCACCAACAAATTCAACAACATCAATATTGAAAATCACCAACAAATTCAACAACAACCTCAATATTGAAAAACGCCAACAAATTGAACAACAACCTCAACATTGAAAAACACCAACAAATTCAACAACAACCTCAACTTTTAAAAGAGAAAAAGTTCAAAAAATACATTGATAACAACAACAAATCCAACAACAACCTCAACATTGAAAAACGCCAACAAATTCAACAACAACCTCAATATTGAAAGTCACCAACAAATTCAACAACAACCTCAACATTGAAAATCAGCAACAAATTCAAACAATAACCTAAATATTGAAAAAAACCAACAAATTCAACATTAAGCTCCACTTTCAAAAATAAATAAAAGTTCAAAAAATAACATTGATAACACCAAAAAAATCAACAACAACCTCAACAATCAAAAATATAAACAAATTCAACAGCAACCTCAACATTAAAAAATACTAACAAAATCAACAACAACTTCAACATTGAAAAATACAAAAAGTTCAAAAAATAACATTGATATCACCAACAAATTCAACAACAACCTCAACATTGAAAAACGCCAACACATTCAAAAACAACCTCAATATTGAAAATCACCAACAAAAAAACACCAACAAATTCCACAACAAACTCAAAAATGAAAAAAAACCTACAAATTCAACAATATGCTCAACATTGAAAATCACCAACAAATTCAACAACAACCTCAACTTTTAAAAGAAGAGAAAAAGTTCAATAAAAACATTGAAAACACCAAGAAATTCAACAACAACCTCAACATTGAAAGACGCCAACAAATTCATTAACAACCTCAATATTGAAAGCCACCAACAAATTCAACAACAACCTCAACATTGAAAATCAACAACAAATTCAACAACATCAATATTGATTATCACCAACAAATTCAACAACAACCTCAACATTGAAAAACGCCAACAAACTCAAAAACAATCTCAATATTGAAAAATACAAAAAAGTTCAAGTAATAACATTGATAACACCAACAAATTCAACAACAACCTCAACATTGAAAAACACCAACAAATTCAACAACCTCAGCTTTGAAAAATTCCTACAAATTCAACAACAACCTCAACATTGAAAAATACAAAAAAGTTCAAAAGATATCATTGATAATACCAACAAATTCAACAACAACCTCAATATTGAAAAACACCAACAAATTCAACAACAACCCCAATATTGAAAGAAACCAACGTGTTCAGCAGCGACCTAAAATTTAAAATCAGCTACAAATTCAAAAAGAACCTCAACATTGAAACACGCCAACAAATTCAACAACAACCTCGATATTGAAAATCACCAACAAATTCAACATCAACCTTCTCATTGAAAAACACTAACAAATTCAAAATCAACCTCAACATTGAAAGAAATTTACAATTTCAACAACAACCTCAAAGTTGAAAAACACCAACAAATTCAACAACCTCAGCATTGAAAAATACCAACAAAATCAACAACAACCTCAACATTGAAAAATACAAATAAGTTCAAAAGATAACATTGATAATACCAACAAATTCAACAACAACCTCAATATTGAAAAACACCAACAAATTCAACAACAACCTAAACTTTTAAAAGAAGAGAAAAAGTTCAATAAAAACATTGATAACACCAAGAAATTCAACAACAACCTCAACATTGAATGACGCCAACAAATTCAATGGCAACCTCAATATTGAAAGACGCCAACAAATTCAACAACAACCTCAACATTGAAAATCACCAACAAATTCAACAACATCAATATTGAAAATCACCAACAAATTCAACAACAAACTCAGCATTGAAAATCACCAACAAATTAAACAACAACCTCAATATTGAAAAATACAAAAAAGTTCAAATAACAACATTGATGACACCAACAAATTCAACAACAACCTCAACATTGAAAAACAGCGAGAAATTCAACAACAACCTCAACAATGAAAAATACCAACAAATTCAACAACCTCAACATTGAAAAACACCAACATATTCAACAGCAACCCCAATATTGAAAGACACCAACATATTCAACAACAACCTCAACATTTAAAATGACCAACAAATTCAACAACATCAATATTGAATATCACCAACAATTTCAACAACAACCTCAACATTAAAAAACGCCAACAAATTCAAAAACAAACTCAATATTGAAAAATAAAAAAAGTTCAAGTAATAACATTGATAACACCAGCAAATTCAACACAAACCTCAACATTGAAAAATACAAAAATCTTCAAAAAACGACATTGATAACACCAACAAATTCAACAACAACCTCAACATTGAAAATCACCAACAAATTCAACAACAACCTCAAAGTTGAAAAACACCAACAAATTCAACAACCTCAGCATTGAAAAATACCAACAAATTCAACAACAACCTCAACATTGAAAAATACAAATAAGTTCAAAAGATAACATTGATAATACCAACATATTCAACAACAACCTCAATATTGAAAAACACAAACAAATTCAACAACAACACCAATATTGAAAGACACCAACATGTTCAACAACGACCTCAAATTGAAAATCAGCTACAAATTCAACAAGAACCTCAACATTGAAAAACGCAAACAAATTCAACAACAACCTCGATATTGAAAATCACCAACAAATTCAACATCAACCTCCACATTGAAAAACACTAACAAATTCAAAAACAACCTCAACATTGAAAAAAAACTTACAATTTCAACAACAAGCTCAACATTGAAAAACACCAATAAATTCAACAACAACCTCAACTTTCAAAGGAAGAAAAAAAGTTCAATAAAAACATTGATATCACCAAGAACTTCAACAACAACCTCAACACTGAAAGACGCCAACAAATTCAATACAAACCTCAATATTGAAAGACACCAACAAATTCAACAACAACCTCAACATTGAAACTCACCAACAAATTCAACAACAACCACAACATTGAAAAACGCCAACAAATTCAACAACAATCTCAACATTGAAAAACACCAACAAATTCAACAACAACCTCAACTTTTAAAAGAGAAAAAGTTCAAAAAATACATTGATAACTACAACAAATTCAACAACAACCTCAACATAGAAAAACGCCAACAAATTCATCAACAAGCTCAATATTGAAAGACACCAACAAATTCAACAACAACCTCAACATTGAAAAATACCAACAAATTCAACAACAACCTCATATTGAAAGACACCAACAAATTCAACAACAACCTCAACATTTAAAATGACCAACAAATTCAACAACATCAATATTGAATATCACCAACAAAATCAACAACAACCTCAACATTGAAAAACGCCAGCAAATTCAAAAACATACTCATTATTGAAAAATACAAAAAAGTTCAAGTAATAACATTGATAACAACAACAAATTCAACAACAACCACAACATTGAAAAATACAAAAAAGTTCAAAAAATGACATTGATAACACCAAAAAATTCAACAACAATCTCAACATTGAAAATCACCAACAAATTCAACAACAACCTCAACATTGAAAAACACCAACAAATTCAACAACCTCAGCATTGAATAATACCAACAAATTCAACAACAACCTCAACATTGAAAAATATAAAAAAGTTCAAAAGATAACATTGATAATACCAACAAATTCAACAACAACCTCAATATTGAAAAACACCAACAAATTCAATCGCAACCTCAATATTTTATAGGCACCAACAAATTCAACAACAACCTCAAAATTGAAAAACGACAACAAATTCAACAACAACCTCAACATTGAAAAACACCAACAAATTCAACAACAACCTCAACTTTTAAAAGAGAAAAAGTTCAAAAAATACTTTGATAACAACAACAAAAACAACAACAACCTCAACAATGAAAAACGCCAACAAATTCAACAACAACCTCAATATTGAAGGTCACCAACAAATTCAACAACAACCTCAACATTGAAAAACACCAAGAAATTCAACAACAACTTCAATATTGAAAGACACCAAGAAATTCAACAACAACCTCAACATTGAAAAACACCAACAAATTAAACAACAACTTCAATATTGAAAGACACCAAGAAATTCAACAACAACCTCAACATTGAAAATCAGCAACAAATTCAAACAATAACCTAAACATTGAAAAAAACCAACAAATTCAACAATAAGCTCCACTTTCAAAAATAAATAAAAGTTCAAAAAATAACATTGATAACACCAACAAAATCAACAACAACCTCAACAATCAAAAACACAAACAAATTCAACAACAACCTCAACATTAAAAAATACCAACAAATTCAACAACAACCTCAACATTGAAAAATACAAAAATTTCAAAAAATAACATTGATAACACCAACAAATTCAACAACAACCCCAATATTGAAAATCACCAACAAATTCAACAACAACCTCAACAATGAAAATCACCAACAAATTCAACAAAAACCTCAACATTGAAAATCACCAACAAATTCAACAACAACCTCAACATTGAAAAACACCAACAAATTCAACAACCTCAGCATTGAATAATACCAACATATTCAACAACAACCTCAACATTGAAAAATATAAAAAAGTTCAAAAGATAACATTGATAATACCAACAAATTCAACAACAACCTCAATATTGAAAAACACCAACATATTCAATCGCAACCTCAATATTTTATAGGCACCAACAAATTCAACAACAACCTCAACATTGAAAATCACCAACAAATTCAACAACATCAATATTGAAAATCACCAACAAATTCAACAACAACCTCAATATTGAAAAACGCCAACAAATTCAACAACAACCTCAACATTGAAAAACACCAACAAATTCAACAACAACCTCAACTTTTAAAACAGAAAATGTTCAAAAAATACTTTGATAACAACAACAAATTCAACAACAACCTCAACATTGAAAAACGCCAACAAATTCAACAACAACCTCAATATTGAAAGTCACCAACAAATTCAACAACAACCTCAACATTGAAAAACACCAAAAAATTCAACAACAACCTCAATATTGAAAGACACCAAGAAATTCAACAACAACCTCAACATTGAAAAATACAAAAAAGTTCAAAAAATGACATTGATAACACCAACAAATTCAACAACAACCTCAACATTCTAAAACACCAACAAATTCAACAACCTCAGCTTTGAAAAATACCTACAAATTCAACTACAACCTCAACATTGAAAAATACAAAAAAGTTCAAAAGATAACATTGATAATACCAACAAATTCAACAACAACCTCAATATTGAAAAACCCCAACAAATTCAACAACAACCCCAATATTGAAAGACACCAACGTGTTCAACAGAGACCTAAAATTTAAAATCAGCTACAAATTCAAATGGAACCTCAACATTGAAACACGCCAACAAATTCAACAACAACCTCGATATTGAAAATCACCAACAAATTCAACATCAACCTCCTCATTGAAAAACACTAACAAATTCAAAAACAACCTCAACATTGAAAGAAATTTACATTTTCAACAACAAGCTCAACATTGAAAAACACCAACAAATTCAACAACAACCTCAACTTTTGAAAGAAGAGAAAAAGTTCAATAAAAACATTGATAACAATGACAACAACCCCAATATTGAAAGACACCAACATGTTCAACAACGACTTTCAACATTGAAAATCAGCAACAAATTCAACAACAACCTCAACATTGAAAAACGCCAACAAAATCAACAACAACCTCGTTATTGAAAATCACCAACAAATTCAACAATCAACCTCCACATTGAAAAACACTAACAACTTCAAAAGCAACCTCAACATTGAAAAAAATTTACAATTTCAACAACAACCTCAAAGTTGAAAAACACCAACAAATTCAACAACGTCAGCATTGATAATACCAACAAATTCAACAACAACCTCAATATTGAAAAACACCAACAAATTCAACAAATACCTCAACATTGAATGACACCAACATGTTCAACAACGACTTCAACATTGAAAATCAGCAACAAATTCAACAACAACCTCAACATTGAAAAACGCCAACAAATTCAACAACAACCTCGTTATTGAAAATCACCATCAAATTCAACAATCAACCTCCACATTGAAAAACACTAACAACTTCAAAAGCAACCTCAACATTGAAAAACATTTACAATTTCAACAACAACCTCAAAGTTGAAAAACACCAACAAATTCAACAACATCAGCATTGAAAAATACCAACAAATTCAACAACAACCTCAGCATTGAAAAACACCAACAAATTCAACAACAACCCTATACTGAAAGACACCAACATGTTCAACAACGACCTCAAATTGAAAATCAGCTACAAGTTCAACAAGAACCTCAACATTGAAAAACGCAAACAAATTCAACAACAACCTCGATATTGAAAATCACCAACAAATTCAACATCAACCTCCACATTGAAAAACACTAACAAATTCAAAAACAACCCCAACATTGAAAAAAACTTACAATTTCAACAACAAGCTCAACATTGAAAAACACCAACAAATTCAACAACAACCTCAACTTTCAAAGGAAGAAAAAAAGTTCAATAAAAACATTGATAGCACCAAGAACTTCAACAACAACCTCAACACTGAAAGACGCCAACAAATTCAATACAAACCTCAATATTGAAAGACACCAACAAATTCAACAACAAACTCAACATTGAAAATCACCAACAAATTCAACAACAACCACAACATTGATAAACGCCAACAAATTCAACAAAAATCTCAACATTGAGAAACACCAACAAATTCAACGACAACCTCAACTTTTAAAAGCGAAAAAGTTCAAAAAATACATTGATAACGACAACAAATTCAACAACAACCTCAACATAGAAAAACACCAACAAATTCATCAACATGCTCAATATTGAAAAACACCAACAAATTCAACAACAACCTCATATTGAAAGACACCAACAAATTCAACAACAACCTCAACATTGAAAATCAGCAACAGAATCAAACATCAACCTCAACATTGAAAAAAAACAACTAATTCAACAATAAGATCAACTTTCAAAAATAAATAAAAGTTCAAAAAATAACATTGATAACACCAACAAATTGAACAACAACATCAACATTCAAAAACACAAACAAATTCAACAACAACCTCAACATTTAAAAATACCATCAAATACAACAACAACCTCAACATTGAAAAATATAAAAATGTTCAAAAAATAGCATTGATAACACCAACAAATTCAACAACAACCTCAACATTGAAAAATGCCAATAAATTCAACAAGAACCTCAATATTGAAATTCACCAACAATAAATCTCCAACAAATTCAAGATCAACCACAACATTGAAAACCACAACAAATTCAACAACAACCTCAAAAATGAAAAAAAACCTACAAATTCACCAATAAGCTCAACATTGAAAATCACCAACAAATTCAACAACAACCTCAACTTTTAAAAGAAGGGAAAAAGTTCAATAAAAACCAAGAAATTCAACAACCTCAAAATTGAAAGACACCAACAAATTCATTGACAACCTCAATATTGAAAGACACCAACAAATTCAACAACTACCACAACATTGAAAATCACCAACAAATTCAACAACATCAATATTGAATATCACCAACAAATTCAACATCAACATCCTCATTGAAAAACACTAACAAATTCAAAAACAACCTCAAACGTTGAAAGAAATTTACAATTTCAACAACAAGCTCAACATTGAAAAACACCAACAAATTCAACAACAACCTCAACTTTTAAAAGAAGAGAAAAAGTTCAATAAAAACATTGATAACAATGACAACAACCCCAATATTGAAAGACACCAACATGTTCAACAACGACTTCAACATTGAAAATCAGCAACAAATTCAACAACAACCTCAACATTGAAAAACGCCAACAAAATCAACAACAACCTCGTTATTGAAAATCACCAACAAATTCAGCAATCAAACTCCACATTGAAAAACACTAACAACTTCAAAAGCAACCTCAACATTGAAAAAAACTTACAATTTCAACAACAACCTCAAAGTTGACAAACACTAACAAATTCAACAACCTCAGCATTGAAAAATACCAACAAATTCAACAACAACCTCAACATTGAAAAATACAAATAAGTTCAAAAGATAACATTGATAATACCAACAAATTCAACAACAACCTCAATATTGAAAAACACCAACAAATTCAACAACAACCTCAACATTGAATGACACCAACATGTTCAACAACGACTTCAACATTGAAAATCAGCAACAAATTCAACAACAACCTCAACATTGAAAAACGCCAACAAATTCAACAACAACCTCGTTATTGAAAATCACCAACAAATTCAACAATTAACCTCCACATTGAAAAACACTAACAACTTCAAAAGCAACCTCAACATTGAAAAAAACTTACAATTTCAACAACAACCTCAAAGTTGAATAACACCAAAAATTCAACAACCTCAGCATTGAAAAATACCAACAAATCCAACAACAACCTCAACATTGAAAAATACAAATAAGTTCAAAAGATAACATTGATAATACCAACAAATTCAACAACAACCTCAATATTGAAAAACACCAACAAATTCAACAACAACCTCAACTTTTAAAAGAAGAGAAAAAGTTCAATAAAAACATTGATAACACCAAGAAATTCAACAACAACCTCAACATTGAATGACGCCAACAAATTCAATGGCAACCTCAATATTGAAAGTCACCAACAAATTCAACAACAACCTCAACATTGAAAATAACCAACAAATTCAACAACATCAATATTGAAAATCACCAACAAATTCAACAACAAACTCAGCATTGAAAATCACCAACAAATTGAACAACATCAATATTGAAAATCACCAACAAATTCAACAACAACCTCAATATTGAAAAAAACAAAAAAGTTCAAATAACAACATTGCTGACACCAACAAATTCAACAACAACCTCAACATTGAAAAACAGCGAGAAATTCAACAACAACCTCAACATTGAAAAACACCAACATATTCAACAACAACCCCAATATTGAAAGACACCAACATATTCAACAACAACCTCAACATTTAAAATGACCAACAAATTCAACAACATCAATATTGATTATCACCAACAATTTCAACAACAACCTCAACATAATAAAACGCCAACAAATTCAAAAACAAACTCAATATTGAAAAATAAAAAAAGTTCAAGTAATAACATTGATAACACCAACAAATTCAACACAAACCTCAACATTGAAAAATACAAAAAAGTTTAAAAAATGACATTGATAACACCAACAAATTCAACAACAACCTCAACATTGAAAATCACCAACAAATTCAACAACAACCTCAACATTGAAAAACGCCAACAAAATCAACAACAACCTCGTTATTGAAAATCACCAACAAATTCAACAATCAACCTCCACATTGAAAAACACTAACAACTTCAAAAGCAACCTCAACATTGAAAAAAATTTACAATTTCAACAACAACCTCAAAGTTGAAAAACACCAACAAATTCAACAACGTCAGCATTGATAATACCAACAAATTCAACAACAACCTCAATATTGAAAAACACCAACAAATTCAACAAATACCTCAACATTGAATGACACCAACATGTTCAACAACGACTTCAACATTGAAAATCAGCGACAAATTCAACAACAACCTCAACATTGAAAAACGCCAACAAATTCAACAACAACCTCGTTATTGAAAATCACCATCAAATTCAACAATCAACCTCCACATTGAAAAACACTAACAACTTCAAAAGCAACCTCAACATTGAAAAACATTTACAATTTCAACAACAACCTCAAAGTTGAAAAACACCAACAAATTCAACAACATCAGCATTGAAAAATACCAACAAATTCAACAACAACCTCAGCATTGAAAAACACCAACAAATTCAACAACAACCCTATACTGAAAGACACCAACATGTTCAACAACGACCTCAAATTGAAAATCAGCTACAAGTTCAACAAGAACCTCAACATTGAAAAACGCAAACAAATTCAACAACAACCTCGATATTGAAAATCACCAACAAATTCAACATCAACCTCCACATTGAAAAACACTAACAAATTCAAAAACAACCCCAACATTGAAAAAAACTTACAATTTCAACAACAAGCTCAACATTGAAAAACACCAACAAATTCAACAACAACCTCAACTTTCAAAGGAAGAAAAAAAGTTCAATAAAAACATTGATAGCACCAAGAACTTCAACAACAACCTCAACACTGAAAGACGCCAACAAATTCAATACAAACCTCAATATTGAAAGACACCAACAAATTCAACAACAAACTCAACATTGAAAATCACCAACAAATTCAACAACAACCACAACATTGATAAACGCCAACAAATTCAACAAAAATCTCAACATTGAGAAACACCAACAAATTCAACGACAACCTCAACTTTTAAAAGCGAAAAAGTTCAAAAAATACATTGATAACGACAACAAATTCAACAACAACCTCAACATAGAAAAACACCAACAAATTCATCAACATGCTCAATATTGAAAAACACCAACAAATTCAACAACAACCTCATATTGAAAGACACCAACAAATTCAACAACAACCTCAACATTGAAAATCAGCAACAGAATCAAACATCAACCTCAACATTGAAAAAAAACAACTAATTCAACAATAAGATCAACTTTCAAAAATAAATAAAAGTTCAAAAAATAACATTGATAACACCAACAAATTGAACAACAACATCAACATTCAAAAACACAAACAAATTCAACAACAACCTCAACATTTAAAAATACCATCAAATACAACAACAACCTCAACATTGAAAAATATAAAAATGTTCAAAAAATAGCATTGATAACACCAACAAATTCAACAACAACCTCAACATTGAAAAACGCCAATAAATTCAACAAGAACCTCAATATTGAAATTCACCAACAATAAATCTCCAACAAATTCAAGATCAACCACAACATTGAAAACCACAACAAATTCAACAACAACCTCAAAAATGAAAAAAAACCTACAAATTCACCAATAAGCTCAACATTGAAAATCACCAACAAATTCAACAACAACCTCAACTTTTAAAAGAAGGGAAAAAGTTCAATAAAAACATTGGTAACACCAAGAAATTCAACAACCTCAAAATTGAAAGACACCAACAAATTCATTGACAACCTCAATATTGAAAGACACCAACAAATTCAACAACTACCACAACATTGAAAATCACCAACAAATTCAACAACATCAATATTGAATATCACCAACAAATTCAACATCAACATCCTCATTGAAAAACACTAACAAATTCAAAAACAACCTCAAACGTTGAAAGAAATTTACAATTTCAACAACAAGCTCAACATTGAAAAACACCAACAAATTCAACAACAACCTCAACTTTTAAAAGAAGAGAAAAAGTTCAATAAAAACATTGATAACAATGACAACAACCCCAATATTGAAAGACACCAACATGTTCAACAACGACTTCAACATTGAAAATCAGCAACAAATTCAACAACAACCTCAACATTGAAAAACGCCAACAAAATCAACAACAACCTCGTTATTGAAAATCACCAACAAATTCAGCAATCAAACTCCACATTGAAAAACACTAACAACTTCAAAAGCAACCTCAACATTGAAAAAAACTTACAATTTCAACAACAACCTCAAAGTTGACAAACACTAACAAATTCAACAACCTCAGCATTGAAAAATACCAACAAATTCAACAACAACCTCAACATTGAAAAATACAAATAAGTTCAAAAGATAACATTGATAATACCAACAAATTCAACAACAACCTCAATATTGAAAAACACCAACAAATTCAACAACAACCTCAACATTGAATGACACCAACATGTTCAACAACGACTTCAACATTGAAAATCAGCAACAAATTCAACAACAACCTCAACATTGAAAAACGCCAACAAATTCAACAACAACCTCGTTATTGAAAATCACCAACAAATTCAACAATCAACCTCCACATTGAAAAACACTAACAACTTCAAAAGCAACCTCAACATTGAAAAAAACTTACAATTTCAACAACAACCTCAAAGTTGAATAACACCAAAAATTCAACAACCTCAGCATTGAAAAATACCAACAAATCCAACAACAACCTCAACATTGAAAAATACAAATAAGTTCAAAAGATAACATTGATAATACCAACAAATTCAACAACAACCTCAATATTGAAAAACACCAACAAATTCAACAACAACCTCAACTTTTAAAAGAAGAGAAAAAGTTCAATAAAAACATTGATAACACCAAGAAATTCAACAACAACCTCAACATTGAATGACGCCAACAAATTCAATGGCAACCTCAATATTGAAAGTCACCAACAAATTCAACAACAACCTCAACATTGAAAATAACCAACAAATTCAACAACATCAATATTGAAAATCACCAACAAATTCAACAACAAACTCAGCATTGAAAATCACCAACAAATTGAACAACATCAATATTGAAAATCACCAACAAATTCAACAACAACCTCAATATTGAAAAAAACAAAAAAGTTCAAATAACAACATTGCTGACACCAACAAATTCAACAACAACCTCAACATTGAAAAACAGCGAGAAATTCAACAACAACCTCAACATTGAAAAACACCAACATATTCAACAACAACCCCAATATTGAAAGACACCAACATATTCAACAACAACCTCAACATTTAAAATGACCAACAAATTCAACAACATCAATATTGATTATCACCAACAATTTCAACAACAACCTCAACATAATAAAACGCCAACAAATTCAAAAACAAACTCAATATTGAAAAATAAAAAAAGTTCAAGTAATAACATTGATAACACCAACAAATTCAACACAAACCTCAACATTGAAAAATACAAAAAAGTTTAAAAAATGACATTGATAACACCAACAAATTCAACAACAACCTCAACATTGAAAATCACCAACAAATTCAACAACAACCTCAAAGTTGAAAAACACCAACAAATTCAACAACCTCAGCATTGAAAAATACCAACAAATTCAACAACAACCTCAACATTGAAAAATACAAATAAGTTCAAAAGATAACATTGATAATACCAACAAATTCTACAACAACCTCAATATTGAAAAACACCAACAAATTCAACAACAACCCCAATATTGAAAGACACCAACATGTTCAACAACGACCTCAAATTGAAAATCAGCTACAAATTCAACAAGAACTTCAACATTGAAAAACGCCAACAAATTCAACAACAACCTCGATATTGAAAATCACCAACAAATTCAACATCAACCTCCACATTGAAAAACACTAACAAATTCAAAAACAACCTCAACATTGAAAAAAGCTTACAATTTCAACAACAAGCTCAACATTGAAAAACACCAACAAATTCAACAACAACCTCAACTTTTAAAAGAAGAGAAAAAGTTCATTAAAAACATTGATAACACCAAGAAATTCAACAACAACCTCAACATTGAAAGACGCCAACAAATTCAATAGCAAACACAATATTGAAAGTCAACAACAAATTCAACAAAAGCAGCTACATTGAAAAACTCCAACAAATTCAACAGCAACCTCAACATTGAAAAACACCAACAAATTCAACAACAACCTCAACTTTTAAAAGAAGAGAAAAAGTTCATTAAAAACATTGATAACACCAAGAAATTCAACAACAACCTCAACATTGAAAGACGCCAACAAATTCAACAGCAACCTCAACAATGAAAAACAGCAACAAATTCAACAACAACCTCAACAATGAAAAACACAAAAAATTCAACCGCAACACTGAAAATCACTAACAAATTCAACAACAACCTCAACATTTAAAAGAAGAGAAAAGTTCAAAAAAAACATGGATAACAACAAAAAATTAAACAACAACCTCAACATTAAATAATACAAAGAAGTTCAAAAAATAACATTGATAACATCAACAAATTCAACAACAACCTCAACATTGAAAAATACAAAAAGTTGAAAAAATAGCATTGATAACAACAACGAATTCAACATCAAACTCAACATTGAAAATCAACAACTAATTCAACAACAACCTCAACATTGAAAGACGCCAACAAATTCAATAGCAACCTCAATATTGAAAGACACCAACAAATTCAACAACAACCTCAACATTGAAAAACACTAACAAATTCATAAACAACCTCAACATTGAAAAAAACTTACAATTTCAACAACAAGTTCAACATTGAAAAACACCAACAAATTCAACAACAACCTCAACTTTCAAAGGAAGAAAAAAAGTTCAATAAAAACATTGATAGCACCAAGAACTTCAACAACAACCTCAACACTGAAAGACGCCAATAAATTCAATACAAACCTCAATATTGAAAGACACCAACAAATTCAACAACAACCTCAACTTTCAAAGGAAGAAAAAAAGTTCAATAAAAACATTGATAGCACCAAGAACTTCAACAACAACCTCAACACTGAAAGACGCCAACAAATTCAATACAAACCTCAATATTGAAAGACACCAACAAATTCAACAACAACCTCAACATTGAAAATCACCAACAAATTCAACAACAACCACAACATTGAAAAACGCCAACAAATTCAACAACAATCTCAACATTGAAAAACACCAACAAATTCAACAACAACCTCAACTTTTAAAAGAGAAAAAGTTCAAAAAATACATTGATAACGACAACAAATTCAACAACAACCTCAAGATAGAAAAACGCCAACAAATTCATCCACATGCTCAATATTGAAAGACACCAACAATTTCAATAACAACCTCAACATTGAAAAACACCAACAAATTCAACAACAACCTCATATTGAAAGACACCAACAAATTCAACAACAACCTCTACATTGAAAATCAGCAACAAAATCAAACATCAACCTCAACATTGAAAAAAAACAACTAATTCAACAATAAGATCAACTTTCAAAAATAAATAAAAGTTCAAAAAATAACATTGATAACACCAACAAATTAAACAACAACATCAACATTCAAAAACACAAACAAATTCAACAACAACCTCAACATTTAAAAATACCAACAAATTCAACAACAACCTCAGCATTGAAAAATATAAAAATGTTCAAAAAATAACATTGATAACACCAACAAATTCAACAACAACCTCAACATTGAAAAACGCCAACAAATTCAACAAGAACCTCAATATTGAAATTCACCAACAATAAATCACCAACAAATTCAAGATCAATCACAACATTGAAAACCCCAACAAATTCAACAACAACCTCAAAAATGAAAAAAAAACCTACAAATTCAACAATAAGCTCAACATTGAAAATCACCAACAAATTCAACAACAACCTCAACTTTTAAAAGAAGAGAAAAAGTTCAATAAAAACATTGATAACACCAAGAAATTCAACAACAACCTCAAAATTGAAAGACACCAACAAATTCATTAACAACCTCAATATTGAAAGACACCAACAAATTCAACAACAACCTCAACATTGAAAATCACCAACAAATTCAACAACATCAATATTGAATATCACCAACAAATTCAACAACAACCTCAACATTTTAAATCAGCAAACAAAATCTAACATCAATCTCAACATTGAAAAAAACCAACAAATTCAACAATAAGCTCAACTTTTAAAAGAGAAAAAGTTCAAAAAATACGTTGATAACAACAACAAATTCAACAACAACCTCAACATTCAAAAACGCCCACAAATTCAACAACAACCTCAATATTGAAAGTCACCAACAAATTCAACAACAACCTCAACATCGAAAAACACCAGCAAATTCAACAACAACCTCAACATTGAAAATCAGCAACAAATTCAAACATCAACATCAACATTGAAAAAACCAACAAATTGAACAATAAGCTCAACTTTCAAAAATAAATAAAAGTTCAAAAAATAACATTGATAACACCAACAAATTCAACAACAACCTCAACAATCAAAAACACAAACAAATTCAACAACAACCTCAACATTGAAAAATACCAACAAATTCAACAACAACCTTAATATTGAAAAATACAAAAATGTTCACAAAATAACATTGATAACACCAACAAATTCAACAACAACCTCAACATTGCAAAACGCCAACAAATTCAACAACAACCTCAACATTGAAAAACGCCAACAAATTCAACAACAACCTCAATATTGAAAACCCCAACAAATTCAACAACCACTTCAAAAATGAAAAAAAACCTACAAATTCAACAACAAGCTCAACATTGAAAATCACCAACAAATTCAACAACAACCTCAACTTTTAAAAGAAGAGAAAAAGTTCAATACAAACATTGATAACACCAAGAAATTCAGGAACAACCTCAATATTGAAAGTCACCAACAAATTCAACAACAACCTCAACATTGAAAATCACCAACAAATTCAACAACATCAATATTGAATATCACCAACAAATTCAACAACAACCTCAACATTGAAAAACGCCAACAAATTCAAAAACAAACTCAATACTGAAAAATAAAAAAAAGTTCAAAAATAACATTGATAACAACAACAAATTCAACAACAACCTCAACATTGATAAATACAAAAAAGTTCAAAAAATGACATTGATAACACCAACAAATTCAACAACAACCTCAACATTGAAAATCACCAACAAATTCAACAACATCAATATTGAAAATCACCAACAAATTCAACAACAACCTCAACATTGAAAATCACCAACAAATTGAACCACATCAATATTGAAAATCACCAACAACTTCAACAACAACCTCAATATTGAAAAATACAAAAAAGTTCAAATAACAACATTGATGATACCAACAAATTCAACAACAACCTCAACATTTAAAAACAAAAAACAAATTCAACAACAACCTCAACAATGAAAAATACCAACAAATTCAAGAACCTCAACATTGAAAAACACCAACGTATTCAACAGCAACCTCAATATTGAAAGACACCAACATATTCAACAACAACCTCAACATTTAAAATGAACAACAAATTCAACAACTTCAATATTGAAAATCACCAGCAAATTCAACAACAACCTCAACATTGAAAAACACCAAAAATTCAACATGAACCACAATATTGAAAGTCACCAACAAATTCAACAAAAACCGCAACATTGAAAAACACCAACAAATTCAACAGCACCCTCAACAATGAAAAACAGGAACAAATTCAACAACAACCTCAACAATGAAAAACACAAAAAATTCAACAACCGCAACATTGAAAAATACTAACAAATTCAACAACAACCTCAACTTTTAAAGGAAGAGAAAAGTTCGAAAAAAACATGGATAACAACAACAAATTAAACAACAACCTCAACATTAAATAATACATAAAAGTTCAAAAAATAACATTGATATCATCAACAAATTCAACAACAACCTCAACATTGAAAAATACAAAAAGTTCAAAACATAGCATTGATAACAACAACGAATTCAACATCAAACTCAACATTGAAAATCAACAACAAATTCAACAACAACCTCAACATTGAAAAACACCAATAAATTCAACAACAACCACAACATGGAAAAAAAAACAACAAATTCAACAACAAACTCAACATTATAAAACATCAACAAATTCACCTACAACCGCAACATTAAAAAGTACAAACAAGTTCAACAAAAAACATTGATAACACCAAAAAGTTCAACAACAACCTCAACATTGAAAAAGAGCGACAAATTCAACAACAACCTCAAAAATGTAAAACACCAATAAATTCACCAACGACCTCGACATTGAAAATCATTAACAAATTCAACAACAACCTCAACATTGAAAAACGCCAAAAAAACTCAACAACAACCTCAATATTGAAAATCACCAACAAAAAATCACCAACAAATTCAACATCAACCACAACATTGAAAAACACCAACAAATTCAACAACAACCTCAAAATTGAAAAAATCCTACAAATTCAACAACAAGCTTAACATTGAAAATCACCAACAAATTCAACAACAACCTCACCTTTTAATAGAAGAGAAAAAGTTCAATTAAAACATTGATAACACCATGAAATTCAACAACAACCTGAACATTGAAAGACGCCAACAAATTCATTAACATCCTCAATATTGAAAGACACCAACAAATTCAACAACAACCTCAACATTGAAAAACAGCGACAAATTCAACAACAACCTCAACAATGAAAAACACCATAAATTCAACAACGACCTCAACATTGAAAATCAGCAACAAATTCAACAATAAGCTCTACTTTCAAAAATAAATAAAAGTTCAAAAAATAACATTGATAACACCAACAAATTCAACAACAACCTCAACAATCAAATACACAAACAAATTCAACTACAACCTCAACATTGAAAAATAGAAAAAAGTTCAAAAAATAACATTGATGATACCAACAAATTCAACAACAACCTCAACATTGAAAAAGAGCGACAAATTCAGCAACAACCTCAAAAATGTAAAACACCAATAAATTCACCAACGACCTCGACATTGAAAATCATTAACAAATTCAACAACAACCTCAATATTGAAAGACACCAACATATTCAACAACAACAACATTGAAAAACACCTACATATTCAACAACAACCTCAATATTGAAAGACACCAACATATTCAACAACAACCTCAACAGTTAAAATGACCAACAAATTCAACAACTTCAATATTGAAAATCACCAACAAATTCAACAACAACCTCAACATTGAAAAACACCAAAAATTCAACATGAACCACAATATTGAAAGTCACCAACAAATTCAACAAAGACCGCAACATTGAAAAACACCAACAAATTCAACAGCAACCTCAACAATTAAAAATACAAAAATTCAACAACCGCAACATTGAAAAATATTAACAAATTCAACAACAACCTCAACTTTTAAAAGAAGAGAAAAGTTCAAAAAAAACATGGATAACAACAACAAATTAAACAACAACCTCAACATTGAAAAATACAAAAAGTTCAAAAAATAGCATTGATAACAACAACGAATTCTACATCAAACACAACAATGAAAATCAACAACAAATTCAACAACAACCTCAACATTGAAAAACACCAATAAATTCAACAACAACAACAACATGGAAAAAAAGCCAACAAATTCAACAACAAACTCAACGTGGTAAAACACCAAGAAATTCACCAACAAACGCAACATTAAAAAGTACAAACAAGTTCAACAAAAAACATTGATAACACCAACAAGTTCAACAACAACCTCAACATTGAAAAACAGCGACAAATTCAACAACAACCTCAACAATGAAAAAACCAACCAATTCAACAAGGACCTCAACATTGAAAATCAGTAACAAATTCAACAACAATCTCAACATTGAAAAATTCCAAAAAATTTCAACAACAACCTCAATATTGAAAATCACCAACAAAAAATCACCAACAAATTCAACATCAACCACAACATTGAAAAACACTAACAATTACAACAACAACCTCAAAATTCAAAAAAACGTACAAATTCAACAACAAGCTCAACATTGAAAAGCACCAACAAATTCAACAACAACCTCAACTTTTAATAGAAGAGAAAAAGTTCAATGAAAACATTGATAACACCAAGAAATTCAACAACAACCTCAACATTGAAAGACGCCAACAAATTAATTAACACCCTCAATATTGAAAGACACCAACAAATTCAACAACAACCTCAACATTGAAAATCACCAACAAATTCAAAAACAACCTCATTATTGAAAAGTACAAAAAAGTTCAAATAATAACATTGATAAAACCAAAAAATTCAACAACAACCTCAACATTGAAAAATACAACAAAGTTCAAAAAATGATATTGATAACACCAACAAATTCAACAGCAACCTCAACATTCAAAATCACCAACAAATTCAACAACAACCTCAACATTGAAAAATACCAACAAATTCAACAACAACCTCAGTATTGAAAGACACTAACAAATTCAACAACAACCTCAACATTGAAAATCATCAACAAATTCAATAACTTCAATATTGAAAATCACCAACAATTTCAACAACCTCAAAATTGAAAAACAAAACCAAATTCAACTACAACCTCGACTTTTAAAAGCACAAAAAATGTTTTTAAAAAAATATTGATAACACCAACAAATTCAACAACAACCTCAACATTGAAAATCATCAACAAATTCAACAACAACCTCAACATTGAAAATCACCGAAAAATTCAAAAACAACCTCAAGAATGAATAACACCAACAAATTCAACAACCACAACATTGAAAAACACCAACAAATTCAACAACAACCTCATCATTTAAAACTACAAAAAACTCACAAACAAAAGCAACAACAATCTCAACATTGAAAAACAGCAACAAATTCAACAACACCCTCAACTTTTAAAAGAAGAGAAAAATTTCAAAAAAAACATTGATAACACCAACTAATTCAACAACAACCACAATATTGAAAGTCACCAACAAATTCAACAACAACCTCAACATTGAAAAACACCAACAAATTCAACATCAACCTCAACATTGAAAATCATCAACAAATTCAACAACAACCTTTATTTTGAAAAATAGAAACAAGTTCAATAAAAAAAATAGATAACACCATCAAATTCAACAATCATCTCAACAATGAAAAAAACAACAAATTCAACAACAACCTCAACTTTTAAAAGAGAAAAAGTTCAAAAAAAACATTGAGAACACCAACAAATTCAACAACAACCTCAAAATTGGAAAACACCAACAAATTCAACAACAACCTCAAACTTGAAAAACAGAACCTAATTCAACAACAACCTCAACATTTAAAAGAAGATAAAAAGTTCAAAAAAAACATTGATAACACCAGCAAATTCAACAGAAACCTCAACATTGAAAGACACAAAGAAATTCAACAACTACCTCAATATTGAAAGGCACCAACAAATTCAAGAAGAACCTCAACATTGAAAAACGCCAACAAATTCAACAAGAAACTCAACATTGAAAATCGCCAACAAATTCGACAACAACCTCAATATTGATAGTCACCACCAAATTCAACAACAACCTCAATAATGAAAAACACAAAAAAATTCAACAACAACCTCAACTTTTAAAAGAAGAGAAAAAGATCAAAAAAACATTGATAACACCAACAAATTCAACAACAACCTCAACATTGAAAAATACAAAAAAGTTCAAAAAATAACATTGATAACACCAACAAATTCAACAACAACCTCAACATTGAAAAATACCAACAAATTCAACAACAACCTCAGAATTGAAAGACACAAACAAATTCAACAACAACCTCAACATTGAAAATCATCACCAAATACAATAACTTCAATATTGAAAATCACCAACAATTTCAACAACCTCAAAGTTGAATAACACCACCAAATTCAACAACAACCTCAACTTATAAAAGTACAAAAAAGTTTTTAAACAAATATTGATAACACCGACAAATTCAAAAGCAACCTCAACATTGAACATCATCAACAAATTCAACAACAACCTCAACATTGAAAATCACCAAAAAAATCAACAACAACCTCAAGAATGAATAACACCAACAAATTCAACAACCACAACATTGAAAAACACCAACAAATTCAACAACAACCTCATCATTTAAAACTACAAAAAACTCACAAACAAAAGCAACAACAATCTCAACATTGAAAAACAGCAACAAATTCAACAACACCCTCAACTTTTAAAAGAAGAGAAAAATTTCAAAAAAAACATTGATAACACCAACAAATTCAACAACAACCTCAATATTGAAAATCAGCAACAAATTCAAAAAGATTCTCAACATTGCAAAACGTCAACAAATTCAACAACAACCTCAACAATCAAAAACACAAACAAATTCAACAACAACCTCAACATTGAAAAATACCAACATATTCAACAACAACCTCAACATTGATAAATACAAAAAAGTTAAAAAAAAAACATTGATAACACCAACAAATTCAACAACAACCTCAACATTGATAAATACCAACAAATTCAACAACAACCTCAGTATTGAAAGACACTAACAAATTCAAAAACAACCTCAACATTGAAAATCATCAACAGATACAATAACATCAATATTGAAAACACCAACAATTTAAACAACCTCAAAATTGAAAAACACCACCAAATTCAACAACAACCTCAACTTTTAAAAGTAGAAAAAAGTTTTTAAAAAAAATATTGATAACACCGACAAATTCAACAACAACCTCAACATTGAAAATCATCAACAAATTCAACAACAACCTCAACATTGAAAATCACCAAAAAAATCAACAACAACCTCAAGTATGAATAACACCAACAAATTCAACAACATCAACATTGAAAATCACCAACAAATTCAACAACAACGTCATCATTTAAAACTTCAAAAAAGTCACAAACAAAAGCAACAACAACCTCAACATTGAAAGACAGCAACAAATTCAACAACACCCTCAACTTTTAAAAGAAGAGAAAAATTTCAAAAAAAACATTGATAACACCAACAAATTCAACAACAACCTCAACATTGAAAAACTCCAACATATTCAACAACAACCTCAACATTGAAAAATACCAACAAATTCAACAACAACCTCAACATTGAAAAGTACAAAAAAGTTCAAAAGATAACATTGATAATACCAACAAATTCAACAACAACCTCAATATAGAAAATCACCAACAAATTCAACAACAACCTCAAAATTGAAAAACACCAACAAATTCAACAACAACCCCAATATTGAAAGACACCAACAAGTTCAACAACGACCTCAACATTGAAAATCAGCAACAAATTCGACCACAACCTCAACATTGAAAAACGCCAACAAATTCAACAACATCCTAGATACTGAAAATCACCAACAAATTCAACATCAACCTCCACATTGAAAAACACTAACAAATTCAAAAAGAACCTCAACATTGAAAACAACTTACAATTTCAACAACAAGCTAAACATTGAAAAACACCAACAAATTCAACAACAACCTCAACTTTTAAAAGAAGAGAAAAAGTTCAATAAAAACATTGATAACACGAAGTAATTCAACAACAACCTCAACATTGAAAGACGCCAACAAATTCAACATCAATATTGAAAATTACCAACAAATTCAACATCAATATTGAAAATCACCATCAAATTCAACAACAACCTCAACATTGAAAATCACCAAAAAATTCAACAACATCAATATTGAAAATCACCAACAAATTCAACAACAACCTCAATATTGAAAAATACAAAAAAGTTCAAATAATAACATTGATAACACCAACAAATTCAACAACAACCTCAACATTGCAAAATACCAACAAATTCAACAACATCAACATTGAAAAACACCAACATATTCAACAACAACCTCAACATTTAAAATGAACAACAAATTCAACAACTTCAATTTTGAAAATCACCAGTAAATTCAACAACAACATCAACATTGAAAAACATGAAAAGTTCAACATGAACCACAATATTGAAAATCACCGACAAATTCAACAAAAACCGCAACATTGTAAAACACCAATAAATTCAACAGCAACCTCAACAATGAAAATCAGCAACAAATTCAACAACAACCTCAACTATGAAAAACACAAAAAATTCAACAACCGCAACATTGAAAAATAATAAAAATTCAACAACAACCTGAACATTTAAAAGAAGAGAAAAGGTTAAAAAAAAAATTTATAACAATAACAAATTAAACAACAACCTCAACATTAAATAATACAAAAAAGTTCGAAAAAAACATTGATAATATCAACAAGTTCAACAACAACCTCAACATTTAAAAATACATAAAGTTCAAAAAAATAGCATTGATAACAACAACGAATTCAACATCAAACTCAACATTTAAAATCAACAACAAATTCAACAACAACCTCAACATTGAAAATCACCCACAAATTTAACAACAACCTCAACATTCAAAAACACCAACAAATTCAACAACAACCTCAAGTTTTAAAAGAGGAGAAAATTTAAAAAAAAACATTGATTACACCAACAAATTAAACAACAATCTCAACCTTGACAAAAGCCAACAAATTCAAAAACAACTTCAAAATTGAAAACGACAAAAAATTTCAAAAGATAAAATTGATCACACCAACAAATTCAACAACAAAATCAATATTGAAAATCATCAACAAATTAAACAACAACCTCAACATTGAAAAACACCAGCAAATTTAACAACAACCTCAACATTGAAAAACACCCAAAAATTTAACAACCTCAACATTGAAAAGGAGCAACGTATTCAGCAACAACCTCAACATTGAAAAAAACAAAAAAGAGCAAAAAATAAAATTGATAAAACCAACAAATTCAACAACAACCTGATATTGAAAAACACCAACAAATTCAACAACAACATCAATATTCAAAATCACCAACAAATTCAACAACAACATCAACATTGAAAAACACCAACAAATTCAACAACAACCTCAATATTGAAACTCACCAACAAATTCAACAACAACCTCAACATTGAAAAACACCAACAAATTGAACAACAACCTCAAGGTTGAAAGACACCACCAAGTTCAACAACGACCTCAACATTAAAAATCAGCAACAAATTCAACAACAATCTCAACTTTGAAAAACGACAACAAATTCAACAACAACCTCAATACTGAAAATCACCAACAAATTCAACATCAACCTCAACATTGAAAGAAACATAAAAATTCAACAACAAGCTCAACATTGAAAAACACCAAAAAATTCAACAGCAACCTCAACTTTTAAAAGAAGAGTAAAAGTTCAAAAATAACATTGATAACAACAATAAATTCAACAACAACCTCAACATTGAAAAACACCAGCAAATTCAACAACAACCTCAACATTGAAAGACACCAACAAATTCAACAACAACCTCAACATTGAAAATCACCAACAAATTCAACAGCAACCAGAACATTGAAAAACACCAAGAAATTCAACACGAACCTCAATATTGAAAATCACCAACAAATACAACAACAACCTCAACATTGAACAACACCAACAAATTCATCAACAACCTCAACATTGAAAAACACCAACAAATTCAACAACAATCTCAACTTTCAAAAATTCAAAAATGGTCAAAAAATTACATTGATAACACCAAAAATTCTACAACAACCTCAATATTGAAAATGACCTACAAATTCAACAACAACTTCAACATTGAAAATCACCAACAAATTAATCAACAAACTTAACATTGAAAAACACCAATAAATTCAACAACAATCTCAACATTGAAAATTACATAAAATTTCAAAAAATAACATTGAAAACACCAACAATTTCAAAAACAACCTCAACATTGAAAAACAACAACAAATTCGTTAACAACCTGAACATTGAAAAAAACAAACAAATTTAGCAACAATCTCAACTTTCAAGGAATAAAAAAAGTTCAAAAAATAACATTGAGAACACTAACAAATTCAACAACAACATCAACATTGAAAAACAGCAACAAATTCAACAACAACCTCAACAATCAAAAACACCAACAAATTCAACAACAACCTTAACAGTGAAAAAACCCAATAAATTCAACAACAACCTCAACATTGAAAAATACATAAAAGTTCAAAAAATAACATTGAATACACCAACAAATTCAACAACAACCTCAATATTGAAAATCATCATCAAATTCAACAACAACCTCAACATTGCAAAACACCAACAAATTCAACTGCAACCTCAACATTGAAAATCACCAACAAGTTCAACAACAACCTCAACATTGAAAATCACCAAAAAATTCAACAACAACCTCAAGAATGAATAACACCAAACTATTCAACAACCTCAACATTGAAAAACACCAACAAATTCAACGACAACCTCAACATTTAAAACTACAAAAAAGTTAAAAAAGAACATTGATAAAAACAACAAATTCAACAACAACCTCTATATTGAAAGTCAGAAACAAAAGCAACAACAACCTCAACATTGAAAAACTCTAACAATTTGAACAACAACCACAACATTTAAAAGAAGAGAAAAAGTTCAAAAAAAACATTGATAGCACCAACAAATTCAACAACAATCTCAACATTGAAAATCACCAACAAATTCAACAACAACCTCATTATTGAAAATCACCAACAAATTCAACAACAACCTCAACATTGAAAAATACCAACTAATTCAACAACAACCTCAATATTGAAAGACACCAACAAATTCAACAACAACCTCAACATTGAAAAACACCAACATATTCAACAACACCCTCAACTTTTAAAAGAAGAGAAAAAGTTCAAAAAAATCATTGATAACACCAACAAATTCAACATCAACCTCAATATTGAAAAATACAAAAAATTCGAAAAATAACAATGATAACACAAACAAATTCAACAACAACCTCCAACTTGAAAAACACAAACTAATTCAACAACAACCACAAGATTTAAATGAAGATAAAAAGTTTAAAAAAAACATTGATAACACCAGCAAATTCAACAGAAACCTCAACATTGAAAAACGCCAAACAATTCAACAACAACCTCAATATTGAAAGACACCAACAAATTCATCAACAACGTCAATATTGAAAATCACCAACAAATTCAACAACAACCTCAAAATTGAAAAATACCAACAAATTCAACAACAACCTCAGCATTGAAAGACACAAACAAATTCAACAACAACCTCAACATTGAAAATCAACAACAATTTCAACAACCCCAAAATTGAAAAACACCAACAAATTCAACAACAACCACAACATTGAAAATCATCAACAAATTCAACAACAAACTCAACATTGAAAATCACCAAAAAATTCAACCACTACCTCAAGAATGAATAACACCAACAAATTCAACAACCTCAACATTGAAAAACAACAACAAATTCAACAACAACCTCATCATGTAAAACTACAAAAAAGTCACAAACAAAGGCAACAACAACCTCAACATTGAAAAGCAGCAACAAATTCAACAACACCCTCAACTTCTAAAAGAAGAGAAAAATTTCAAAAAAAACATTGATAACACCAACAATATTGAAAGTTACCAACAAATTCAACAACAACCTCAACATTGAAAATCAGCATCAAATTGAACAACAACCTTTACGTTGAAAAATACAAAAAAGTTCAATTAAAAAAATAGATAACACCAACAAATTCAACAATAATCTCAACAATGAAAAAAACCAACAAATTCAACATCAACCTCAACTTTTAAAAGAGAAAAAGTTCAAAAAAAACATTGATAACACCAACAAATTCAACAACAACCTCAATATTGAAAAACACCAACAAATTCAACAACAACCCCAAACTTGAAAAACACAACCTAATTCAACAACAACCTCAAAATTTAAAAGAAGATAAGAAGTTCAAAAAAAACATTGATAACACCAGCAAATTCAACAGAAGCCTCAACATTGAAAAACACAAAGAAATTCAACAACTACCTCAATATTGAAAGGCACCAACAAATTCAAGAAGAACCTCAACATTGAAAAACGCCAACAAATTCGACAACAACCTCAATATTGAATGTCACCACCAAATTCAACAACAACCTCAATAATGAAAAACACAAAAAAATTCAACAACAACCTCGACTTTTAAAAGAAGAGAAAAAGATCAAATAAATCATTGATAACACCAAAAAATTCAACAAGAAACTCAACATTGAAAAACACCAACAATTTCGACAACAACCTCAATATTGAAAGTCACCACCAAATTCAACAACAACCTCAATAATGAAAAACACAACGTTGAAAAGCACCAACAAATTCAACAACACCCTCAACTTTTAAAAGAAGAGAAAAAGATCAAAAAAATCATTGATAACACCAAGAAATTCAACAAGAAACTCAACATTGAAAAACGCCAACAAATTCGACAACAACCTCAATATTGAAAGTCACCACCAAGTTCAACAACAGCCTCAATAATGAAAAACACAAAAAAATTCAACAACAAACTCAACTTTTAAAAGAAGAGAAAAAGATCAAAAAAACATTGATAACACCAACAAATTCAACAACAACCTCAACATTGATAAATACAAAAAAGTTCAAAAAAAAGCATTGATAACACAAACATATTCAACAACAACCTCAACATTGAAAATCAGCAACAAATTCAAAACGATTCTCAACATTGCAAAACGTCAACAAATTCAACAACAACCTCAACATTGAAAAATACAAAAAAGTTCAACAAACTAAACATTGATAACACCAACAAATTCAACAACAACCTCAATATTGAAAATAACCAACAAATTTAACAACAATCTCAACATTAAAAATCACCAACAAATTCAACAAGGACCTCAACTTTGAAAAACACCAACAAATTCAAGAACAATCTCAAACTTGAAAAACATAAACTAATTCAACAACAATCTCAACATTGAAAAGAAGATAAAAAGTTCAAAAAAAACATTGACAACACCAGCAAATTAAACTACAACCTCAACATTGAAAAAGACAAACAAATTCAACAACAACACCAATATTGAAAAACACCAACAAATTCAATAACAACCTCAACATTTAAAAACACCCACAAATTCAACAACACCCTCAACTTTTAAAAGAAGAGAAAAAGTTCAAAAAAATCATTGATAACACCAACAAATTCAACAACAACCTCAATATTGAAAAATACAAAAAATTTGAAATATAACAATGATAACACAAACAAATTCAACAACAACCTCCAACTTGAAACACACAAACTAATTCAACAACAACCACAAGATATAAATGAAGATAAAAAGTTAAAAAAAACATTGATAACACCAGCAAATTCAACAGAAACCTCAACATTGAAAAACGCCAAATAATTCAAAAACAACCTCAATATTGAAAGACACCAACAAATTCATCAACAACGTCAATATTGAAAATCACCAACAAATTCAACAACAATCTCAACATTGAAAAACACCAACAAATTCAACAACAACCTCAACTATTAAAAGAAGAGAAAAAGTTCAAAAAAACATTGATAACACCAACAAATTCAACAATAAACTCAATATTGAAAAATACATAAAAGTTCAAAAAATAACATTGTTAACACCAACAAATTCAACAACAACCTCAGCGTGGAAAACTACAAAAATGTTCAAAAAGTAACATTGATAACAATCTCAACATTGTAAATGACCAACAAATTCAACAAGGACCACAACTTTGAAAAACTCCAACAAATTCAACAACAAGCTCAACATTGAAAATCACGAACAAATTCAACAACATCAATATTGAAAATCACCAACAAATTCAACAACAACCTCAACATTGAAAAACGCCAACAAATTCAACAACAACCTCAACATTGAAAAACGCCGACAAATTCAACAACAACCTCAACATTGATAAATACAAAAAGTTCAAAAAATAACATTGATAACACCAACAAATTCAACAACAACCTCAACATTGAAAAGCACCAACAGATTCAACAACAACCTCAACTTTTAAAAGAAGAGAAAAAGATCAAAAAAACATTGATAACACCAACAAATTCAACAACAACCTCAACATTGATAAATACAAAAAAGTTCAAAAAATAACATTGATAACACCAACAAATTCAACAACAACCTCAACATTGAAAAATACAAAAATGTTCAACAAAATTAACATTGATAACACCAACAAATTCAACAACAACCTCAATATTGAAAATAACCAACAAATTTAAAAACAATCTCAACATTAAAAATCACCAGCAAATTCAACAAGGACCGCAACTTTGAAAAACACCAACAAATTCAAGAACAATCTCAAACTTGAAAAACACAAACTAATTCAACAACAACCTCAACATTTAAAAGAAGAGAAAAAGTTCAAAAAAAAACATTGACAACACCAGCAAATTCAACTACAACCTCAACATTGAAAAAGACAAACAAATTCAACAACAACATCAATATTGATATCACCAACAAATTCAATAACAACCTCAACATTGAAAAACACCAACAAATTCAACAACACCCTCAACTTTTAAAAGAAGAGAAAAAGTTCAAAAAAATCATTGATAACACCAACAAATTCAACAACAACCTCAACATTGAAAAACACAAAGAAATTCAACAACTACCTCAATATTGAAAGACAGCAACAAATTCAAGAAGAACCTCAACATTGAAAAACGCCAACAAATTCATCAACAACCTCAATATTGAAAAAAATCAACAAATTCTACAACAAGCTCAACATTGAAAAACAACAACAAATTCAACAACACCCTCAACTTTTAAAAAAAGAGAAAAAGTTGAATAAAATCATTGATAACACCAACAAATTCAACAAGAAACTCAACATTGAAAAACGCCAACAAATTCGACAACAACCTCAATATTAAAAGTCACCACCAAATTCTACAACAACCTCAATAATGAAAAACACAAAAAAATTCAACAACAACCTCAACTTTTAAAAGAAGAGAAAAAGATCAAAAAAACATTGATAACACCAACAAATTCAACAACAACCTCAACATTGATAAATACAAAAAAGTTCAAAAAATAACATTGATAACACCAACAAATTCAACAACAACCTCAACATTGAAAATCAGCAACAAATTCAAAAAGATTCTCAACATTGCAAAACGTCAACAAATTCATCAACAACCTCAACATTGAAAAATACAAAAAAGTTCAACAAAATAAACATTGATAACACCAACAAATTCAACAACAACCTCAATATTGAAAATAACCAAAAAATTTAACAACAATCTCAACATTAAAAATCACCAACAAATTCAACAAGGACCACAACTTTGAAAAACACCATCAAATTCAAGAACAACCTCAAACTTGAAAAACACAAACTAATTCAACAACAACCTGAACATTTTAAGGAAGATAAAAAGTTCAAAAAAAAACATTGACAACACCAGCAAATTCAACAACAACCACAACATTGAAAAAGACAAACAAATTCAACAACAACCTCAATATTGAAAGACACCAACAAATTCAACATCAACCTCAATATTGAAAAATACAAAAAATTCGAAAAATAACAATGATAACACAAACAAATTCAACAACAACCTCCAACTTGCAAAGCACAAACTAATTCAACAACAACCACAAGATTTAAATGAAGATAAAAAGTTAAAAAAAAACATTGATAACATCAGCAAATTCAAAAGAAACCTCAACATTGAAAAACGCCAAATAATTCAACAACAACCTCAATATTGAAAGACACCAACAAATTCATCAACAACGCCAATATTGAAAATCAACAACAAATTCAACAACAACCTCAACATTGAAAAACACCAACAAATTCAACAACAACCTCAACTTTTAGAAGAAGAGAAAAAGTTCAAGAAAACATTGATAACACCAACAAATTCAACAATAACCTCAATATTGAAAAATACACAAAAGTTCAAAAAATAACATTGTTAACACCAACAAATTCAACAACAACCTCAGCGTGGAAAACTACAAAAATGTTCAAAAAATAACGTTGATAACAATCTCTACATTGTAAATGACCAACAAATTCAACAAGGACCACAACTTTGAAAAACACCAACAAATTCAACAACAAGCTCAACATTGAAAATCACGAACAAATTCAAAAACATCAATATTGAAAATCACCAACAAATTCAAGAACAACCTCAACATTGAAAAACGCCATCAAATTCAACAACATCAACATTGAAAAACGCTGACAAATTCAACAACAACCTCAACATTGATAAATATAAAAAGTTCAAAAAATAACATTGATAACACCAACAAATTCAACAACAACCTCAACATTGAAAATCAGAAACAAATTCAAAAAGAATCTCAACATTGAAAAACGTCAACAAATTCAAGAACAACCTCAACATTGAAAAACGCCAACAAATTCAACAACAACCTCAACATTGATAAATACAAAAAAGTTCAAAAAATAAAATTGATAACACCAACAAATTCAACAACCTCAATATTGAAAATCATCAACAAATTCAAGAACAACCTAAACATTGAAAAACATCAACAGATTCAACAACAACCTCAACTTTTAAAAGAAGAGAAAAGGATCAAAAAAATATTGATAACACAAAAAAATTCAACAACAACCTCAACTTTTAAAAGAAGAGAAAAAGATCAAAAAAACATTGATAACACCAACAAATTCAACAACAACCTCAACATTGATAAATACAAAAAAGTTCAAAAAATAACATTGATAACACCAACAAATTCAACAACAACCTCAACATTGAAAATCAGCAACATATTCAAAAAGATTCTCAACGTTGCAAAACGTCAACAAATTCAACAACAACCTCAACATTGAAAAATACAAAAAAGTTCAACAAACTAAACATTGATAACACCAACAAATTCAACAACAACCTCAATATTGAAAATAACCAACAAATTTAACAACAATCTCAACATTAAAAATCACCAACAAATTCAACAAGGACCACAACTTTGAAAAACACCATCAAATTCAAGAACAACCTCAAACTTGAAAAACACAAACTAATTCAACAACAACCTGATCATTTAAAGGAAGATAAAAAGTTCAAAAAAAACATTGACAACACCAGCAAATTCAACAACAACCTCAACATTGAAAAAGACAAACAAATTCAACAACAAACTCAATATTGAAAGACACCAACAAATTCAACAACAACCTCAACATTGAAAAACACCAACAAATTCAACAACACCCTCAACTTTTAAAAGAAGAGAAAAAGTTCAAAAAAATCATTGATAACACTAACAAATTCAACATCAACCTCAATATTGAAAAATACAAAAAATTCGAAAAATAACAATGATAACACAAACAAATTCAACAACAACCTCCAACTTGAAAAACACAAACTAATTCAACAACAACCACAAGATTTAAATGAAGATAAAAAGTTTAAAAAAAACATGGATAACACCAGCAAATTCAACAGAAACCTCAACATTGAAAAACGCCAAATAATTCAACAACAACCTCAATATTGAAAGACACCAACAAATTCATCAACAACGTCAATATTGAAAATCACCAACAAATTCAACAACAACCTCAACATTGAAAAACACCAACAAATTCAAGAACAACCTCAAACTTGAAAAACACAAACTAATTCAACAACAACCTGAACATTTTAAGGAAGATAAAAAGTTCAAAAAAAAACATTGACAACACCAGCAAATTCAACAACAACCACAACATTGAAAAAGACAAACAAATTCAACAACAACCTCAATATTGAAAGACACCAACAAATTCAACATCAACCTCAATATTGAAAAATACAAAAAATTCGAAAAATAACAATGATAACACAAACAAATTCAACAACAACCTCCAACTTGCAAAGCACAAACTAATTCAACAACAACCACAAGATTTAAATGAAGATAAAAAGTTAAAAAAAAACATTCATAACATCAGCAAATTCAACAGAAACCTCAACATTGAAAAACGCCAAATAATTCAACAACAACCTCAACATTGAAAGACACCAACAAATTCATCAACAACGCCAATATTGAAAATCAACAACAAATTCAACAACAACCTCAACATTGAAAAACACCAACAAATTCAACAACAACCTCAACTTTTAGAAGAAGAGAAAAAGTTCAAAAAAACATTGATAACACCAACAAATTCAACAATAACCTCAATATTGAAAAATACACAAAAGTTCAAAAAATAACATTGTTAACACCAACAAATTCAACAACAACCTCAGCGTGGAAAACTACAAAAATGTTCAAAAAATAACGTTGATAACAATCTCTACATTGTAAATGACCAACAAATTCAACAAGGACCACAACTTTGAAAAACACCAACAAATTCAACAACAAGCTCAACATTGAAAATCACGAACAAATTCAAAAACATCAATATTGAAAATCACCAACAAATTCAAGAACAACCTCAACATTGAAAAACGCCATCAAATTCAACAACATCAACATTGAAAAACGCTGACAAATTCAACAACAACCTCAACATTGATAAATATAAAAAGTTCAAAAAATAACATTGATAACACCAACAAATTCAACAACAACCTCAACATTGAAAATCAGAAACAAATTCAACAACAACCTCAACATTGATAAATACAAAAAAGTTCAAAAAATAAAATTGATAACACCAACAAATTCAACAACAACCTCAATATTGAAAATCATCAACAAATTCAAGAACAACCTAAACATTGAAAAACATCAACAGATTCAACAACAACCTCAACTTTTAAAAGAAGAGAAAAGGATCAATAAAACATTGATAACACCAACAAATTCAACAATAACCTCAACATTGACAAACACCTACAAATTCAACAACAACCTCAATATTGAAAAACGCCAACAAATTCAACAACAACCTCAGCATTGAAAAACGCCAACAAATTCAACAACAAACTCATTATTGAAAAACGCCAACAATTTCAAAATCGACTTCAACATTGAAAAACAACAACAAATTGTACATCAACGTCAACATATAAAAGAAGAGAAAAAGTTCAAAAAAACATTGATAACATCAACAAATTCAACAACAACCTCAACATTGAAAAACACCAACAAATTGAACAACAACCTCAACTTTTAAAAGAAGAGAAAAAATTCAAAAAAACAATGATAACACCAACAAATTCAACATCAACCTCAATATTGAAAAATACAAAAAATTTGAAAAATAACAATGATAACACAAACAAATTCAACAACAACCTCCAACTTGAAAAGCACAAACTAATTCAACAACAACCACAAGATTTAAATGAAGATAAAAAGTTAAAAAAAAACATGGATAACACCAGCAAATTCAACAGAAACCTCAACATTGAAAAACGCCAAATAATTCAACAACAACCTCAATATTGAAAGACACCAACAAATTCATCTACAACGCCAATATTGAAAATCACCAACAAATTCAACAACAACCTCAACATTGAAAAACACCAACAAATTCAACAACAACCTCAACTTTTAGAAGAAGAGAAAAAGTTCAAAAAAACATTGATAACACCAACAAATTCAACAATAACCTCAATATTGAAAAATACACAAAAGTTCAAAAAATAACATTGTTAACACCAACAAATTCAACAACAACCTCAGCGTGGAAAACTACAAAAATGTTCAAAAAATAACGTTGATAACAATCTCTACATTGTAAATGACCAACAAATTCAACAAGGACCACAACTTTGAAAAACACCAACAAATTCAACAACAAGCTCAACATTGAAAATCACGAACAAATTCAAAAACATCAATATTGAAAATCACCAACAAATTCAAGAACAACCTCAACATTGAAAAACGCCATCAAATTCAACAACATCAACATTGAAAAACGCTGACAAATTCAACAACAACCTCAACATTGATAAATATAAAAAGTTCAAAAAATAACATTGATAACACCAACAAATTCAACAACAACCTCAACATTGAAAATCAGAAACAAATTCAAAAAGAATCTCAACATTGAAAAACGTCAACAAATTCAAGAACAACCTCAACATTGAAAAACGCCAACAAATTCAACAACAACCTCAACATTGATAAATACAAAAAAGTTCAAAAAATAAAATTGATAACACCAACAAATTCAACAACCTCAATATTGAAAATCATCAACAAATTCAAGAACAACCTAAACATTGAAAAACATCAACAGATTCAACAACAACCTCAACTTTTAAAAGAAGAGAAAAGGATCAAAAAAACATTGATAACACAAAAAAATTCAACAACAACCTCAACTTTTAAAAGAAGAGAAAAAGATCAAAAAAACATTGATAACACCAACAAATTCAACAACAACCTCAACATTGATAAATACAAAAAAGTTCAAAAAATAACATTGATAACACCAACAAATTCAACAACAACCTCAACATTGAAAATCAGCAACATATTCAAAAAGATTCTCAACGTTGCAAAACGTCAACAAATTCAACAACAACCTCAACATTGAAAAATACAAAAAAGTTCAACAAACTAAACATTGATAACACCAACAAATTCAACAACAACCTCAATATTGAAAATAACCAACAAATTTAACAACAATCTCAACATTAAAAATCACCAACAAATTCAACAAGGACCACAACTTTGAAAAACACCATCAAATTCAAGAACAACCTCAAACTTGAAAAACACAAACTAATTCAACAACAACCTGATCATTTAAAGGAAGATAAAAAGTTCAAAAAAAACATTGACAACACCAGCAAATTCAACAACAACCTCAACATTGAAAAAGACAAACAAATTCAACAACAAACTCAATATTGAAAGACACCAACAAATTCAACAACAACCTCAACATTGAAAAACACCAACAAATTCAACAACACCCTCAACTTTTAAAAGAAGAGAAAAAGTTCAAAAAAATCATTGATAACACTACCAAATTCAACATCAACCTCAATATTGAAAAATACAAAAAATTCGAAAAATAACAATGATAACACAAACAAATTCAACAACAACCTCCAACTTGAAAAACACAAACTAATTCAACAACAACCACAAGATTTAAATGAAGATAAAAAGTTTAAAAAAAACATGGATAACACCAGCGAATTCAACAGAAACCTCAACATTGAAAAACGCCAAATAATTCAACAACAACCTCAATATTGAAAGACACCAACAAATTCATCAACAACGTCAATATTGAAAATCACCAACAAATTCAACAACAACCTCAACATTGAAAAACACCAACAAATTCAAGAACAACCTCAAACTTGAAAAACACAAACTAATTCAACAACAACCTGAACATTTTAAGGAAGATAAAAAGTTCAAAAAAAAACATTGACAACACCAGCAAATTCAACAACAACCACAACATTGAAAAAGACAAACAAATTCAACAACAACCTCAATATTGAAAGACACCAACAAATTCAACATCAACCTCAATATTGAAAAATACAAAAAATTCGAAAAATAACAATGATAACACAAACAAATTCAACAACAACCTCCAACTTGCAAAGCACAAACTAATTCAACAACAACCACAAGAATTAAATGAAGATAAAAAGTTAAAAAAAAACATTGATAACATCAGCAAATTCAACAGAAACCTCAACATTGAAAAATGCCAAATAATTCAACAACAACCTCAACATTGAAAGACACCAACAAATTCATCAACAACGCCAATATTGAAAATCAACAACAAATTCAACAACAACCTCAACATTGAAAAACACCAACAAATTCAACAACAACCTCAACTTTTAGAAGAAGAGAAAAAGTTCAAAAAAACATTGATAACACCAACAAATTCAACAATAACCTCAATATTGAAAAATACACAAAAGTTCAAAAAATAACATTGTTAACACCAACAAATTCAACAACAACCTCAGCGTGGAAAACTACAAAAATGTTCAAAAAATAACGTTGATAACAATCTCTACATTGTAAATGACCAACAAATTCAACAAGGACCACAACTTTGAAAAACACCAACAAATTCAACAACAAGCTCAACATTGAAAATCACGAACAAATTCAAAAACATCAATATTGAAAATCACCAACAAATTCAAGAACAACCTCAACATTGAAAAACGCCATCAAATTCAACAACATCAACATTGAAAAACGCTGACAAATTCAACAACAACCTCAACATTGATAAATATAAAAAGTTCAAAAAATAACATTGATAACACCAACAAATTCAACAACAACCTCAACATTGAAAATCAGAAACAAATTCAACAACAACCTCAACATTGATAAATACAAAAAAGTTCAAAAAATAAAATTGATAACACCAACAAATTCAACAACAACCTCAATATTGAAAATCATCAACAAATTCAAGAACAACCTAAACATTGAAAAACATCAACAGATTCAACAATAACCTCAACTTTTAAAAGAAGAGAAAAGGATCAATAAAACATTGATAACACCAACAAATTCAACAATAACCTCAACATTGACAAACACCTACAAATTCAACAACAACCTCAATATTGAAAAACGCCAACAAATTCAACAACAACCTCAGCATTGAAAAACGCCAACAAATTCAACAACAAACTCATTATTGAAAAACGCCAACAATTTCAAAATCGACTTCAACATTGAAAAACAACAACAAATTGTACATCAACGTCAACATATAAAAGAAGAGAAAAAGTTCAAAAAAACATTGATAACATCAACAAATTCAACAACAACCTCAACATTGAAAAACACCAACAAATTGAACAACAACCTCAACTTTTAAAAGAAGAGAAAAAATTCAAAAAAACAATGATAACACCAACAAATTCAACATCAACCTCAATATTGAAAAATACAAAAAATTTGAAAAATAACAATGATAACACAAACAAATTCAACAACAACCTCCAACTTGAAAAGCACAAACTAATTCAACAACAACCACAAGATTTAAATGAAGATAAAAAGTTAAAAAAAAACATTGATAACACCAGCAAATTCAACAGAAACCTCAACATTGAAAAACGCCAAATAATTCAACAACAACCTCAATATTGAAAGACACCAACAAATTCATCTACAACGCCAATATTGAAAATCACCAACAAATTCAACAACAACCTCAACATTGAAAAACACCAACAAATTCAACAACAACCTCAACTTTTAGAAGAAGAGAAAAAGTTCAAAAAAACATTGATAACACCAACAAATTCAACAATAACCTCAATATTGAAAAATACACAAAAGTTCAAAAAATAACATTGTTAACACCAACAAATTCAACAACAACCTCAGCGTGGAAAACTACAAAAATGTTCAAAAAATAACGTTGATAACAATCTCTACATTGTAAATGACCAACAAATTCAACAAGGACCACAACTTTGAAAAACACCAACAAATTCAACAACAAGCTCAACATTGAAAATCACGAACAAATTCAAAAACATCAATATTGAAAATCACCAACAAATTCAAGAACAACCTCAACATTGAAAAACGCCATCAAATTCAACAACATCAACATTGAAAAACGCTGACAAATTCAACAACAACCTCAACATTGATAAATATAAAAAGTTCAAAAAATAACATTGATAACACCAACAAATTCAACAACAACCTCAACATTGAAAATCAGAAACAAATTCAAAAAGAATCTCAACATTGAAAAACGTCAACAAATTCAAGAACAACCTCAACATTGAAAAACGCCAACAAATTCAACAACAACCTCAACATTGATAAATACAAAAAAGTTCAAAAAATAAAATTGATAACACCAACAAATTCAACAACCTCAATATTGAAAATCATCAACAAATTCAAGAACAACCTAAACATTGAAAAACATCAACAGATTCAACAACAACCTCAACTTTTAAAAGAAGAGAAAAGGATCAAAAAAACATTGATAACACAAAAAAATTCAACAACAACCTCAACTTTTAAAAGAAGAGAAAAAGATCAAAAAAACATTGATAACACCAACAAATTCAACAACAACCTCAACATTGATAAATACAAAAAAGTTCAAAAAATAACATTGATAACACCAACAAATTCAACAACAACCTCAACATTGAAAATCAGCAACAAATTCAAAAAGATTCTCAACATTGCAAAACGTCAACAAATTCAACAACAACCTCAACATTGAAAAATACAAAAAATTTCAACAAAATAAACATTGATAACACCAACAAATTCAACAACAACCTCAATATTGAAAATAACCAACAAATTTAACAACAATCTCAACATTAAAAATCACCAACAAATTCAACAAGGACCACAACTTTGAAAAACAGCATCAAATTCAAGAACAACCTCAAACTTGAAAAACACAAACTAATTCAACAACAACCTGAACATTTAAAGGAAGATAAAAAGTTCAAAAAAAAACATTGACAACACCAGCAAATTCAACAACAACCTCAACATTGAAAAAGACAAACAAATTCAACAACAACCTCAATATTGAAAGACACCAACAAATTCAACAACAACCTCAACATTGAAAAACACCAACAAATTCAACAACACCCTCAACTTTTAAAAGAAGAGAAAAAGTTCAAAAAAATCATTGATAACACCAACAAATTCAACATCAACCTCAATATTGAAAAATACAAAAAATTCGAAAAATAACAATGATAACACAAATAAATTCAACAACAACCTCCAACTTGAAGAGCACAAACTAATTCAACAACAACCACAAGATTTAAATGAAGATAAAAAGTTAAAAAAAAACATTGATAACACCAACAAATTCAACAGAAACCCCAACATTGAAAAACGCCAAATAATTCAACAACAACCTCAATATTGAAAGACACCAACAAATTCATCAACAATGTCAATATTGAAAATCACCAACAAATTCAACAACAACCTCAACATTGAAAAACACCAACAAATTCAACAACAAGCTCAACTTTTAAAAGAAGAGAAAAAGTTCAAATAAACATTGTTAACACCAAAAAATTCAACAACAACCTCAGCGTGGAAAACTACAAAAATGTTCAAAAAATAACATTGAAAACAATCTCAACATTGTAAATGACCAACAAATTCAACAAGGACCACAACTTTGAAAAACACCATCAAATTCAACAACAAGCTCAACATTGAAAATCACGAACAAATTCAACAACATCAATATTGAAAATCAACAACAAATTCAAGAACAACCTCAACATTGAAAAACGTCAACAAATTCAACAACAACATCAACATTGAAAAACGCCGACAAATTCAACAACAACCTCAACATTGATAAATACAAAAAGTTCAAAAAATAACATTGATAACACCAACAAATTCAACAACAACCTCAATATTGAAAATCAGCAACAAATTTCAAAAAGAATCTCAACATTGAAAAACGTCAACAAATTCAACAACAACCTCAACATTGAAAAACGCCAACAAATTCAACAACAACCTCAATATTGAAAATCATCAACAAATTCAAGAACAACCTAAACATTGAAAAACATCAACAGATTCAACAAGAACCTCAACTTTTAAAAGAAGAGAAAAGGATCAAAAAAACATTGATAACACCAACAAATTCAACAATAACCTCAACATTGACAAACACCTACAAATTCAACAACAACCTCAATACTGAAAAACGCCAACAAATTCAACAACAACCTCAACATTGAAAAACGCCAACAAATTCAACAACAAACTCAATATTGAAACACGCCAACAATTTCAAAATCAACTTCAACATTGAAAAACAACAACAAATAGTACAACAACGACAACTTATAAAAGAAGAGAAAAAGTTCAAAAAAACATTGATAACATCAACAAATTCAACAACAACCTCAACATTGAAAAACACCAACAAATTGAACAACAACCTCAACTTTTAAAAGAAGAGAAAAAATTCAATAAAACATTGAGAACACCAGCAAATTCTACAACAACCTCAATATTGATAGTCAGCAAAAAAATTCAACAACAACCTCAACATTGAAAAACACCAACAAATTCGACAACAACCACAACCTTGAAAAACACCAACAAATTCAATAACAACCTCAACATTGAAAAATACAAAAAAGTTCGAAAAATATCATTGATAACACCAACAAATTCAGCACAACCTCAACATTGAAAAATATGAAAAAGTTCGAAAAATAACATTGATAACACCAACAAATTCAACAACAAATTCAACATTGAAAAAAACCAACAAATTCAACAACAAGCTTAACACTGAAAATCACCAACAAATTCAACAACATCCCCAACATTGAAAAACGCCAACAAATTCAACAACAACCTCAATATTGAAAGACACCAACAAATTGCACAACAACCTCAACATTTAAAATGACCAACAAATTCAACAACTTCAATATTGAAAATCACCAACAAATTCAACAACAAATTCAACATTGAATAATACAAAAAAGTTCAATAAATAACATTGATAACACCAACAAATTCAATAACAACATCAACATTGAAAGAAACCAACAAATTGAACAACAAACTCCACATTGTAAAACACCATCAAATCCAACAATAACCTCAAATATTAAAAATACAATAAAGTTTTAATAAAAACATTGATAACACCAACAAATTAAACAACAAGCTCAATTTTGAAAATCAACAACAAATTCAAGAACAACCTCAACATTGAAAATCACCAATAAATTCATCAACAACCTCATTAGTGAAAGACAACAACAAATTCAACAACAACCTCAACATTGAAAAACACATACAAATTCAACAACTTCAATATTTAAAATCACCAACAAATTCTACAACAACCTCGACATTGCAAAACGTCAACAAATTCAACAACAACCTCAACATTGAAAAATACAAAAAAGTTCAACAAAATAAACATTGATAACACCAACAAATTCAACAACAACCTCAATATTGAAAATAACCAACAAATTTAAAAACAATCTCAACATTAAAAATCACCAACAAATTCAACAAGGACCGCAACTTTGAAAAACACCAACAAATTCAAGAACAACCTCAACATTTAAAAGAAGATAAAAAGTTCAAAAAAAAACATTGACAACACCAGCAAATTCAACTACAACCTCAACATTGAAAAAGACAAACAAATTCAACAACAACATCAATATTGAAAGACAGCAACAAATTCAAGAAGAACCTCAATATTGAAAAACGCCAACAAATTCAACAACAACCTCAATATTGAAAAAAATCAACTAATTCTACAACAAGCTCAACATTGAAAAACAACAACAAATTCAACAACACCCTCAACTTTTAAAAAAAGAGAAAAAGTTGAAAAAAATCATTGATAACACCAACAAATTCAACAAGAAACTCAACATTGAAAAACGCCAACAAATTCGACAACAACCTCAATATTGAAAGTCACCACCAAATTCAACAACAACCTCAATAATGAAAAACACAAAAAAATTCAACAACAACCTCAACTTTTAAAAGAAGAGAAAAAGATCAAAAAAACATTGATAACACCAACAAATTCAACAACAACCTCAACATTGATAAATACAAAAAAGTTCAAAAAAAACATTGATAACACCAACAAATTCAACAACAACCTCAACATTGAAAATCAGCAACAAATTCAAAAAGATTCTCAACATTGCAAAACGTCAACAAATTCAACACCAACCTCAACATTGAAAAGTACAAAAAAGTTCAACAAAATAAACATTGATAACACCAACAAATTCAACAACAACCTCAATATTGGAAATAACCAACAAATTTAACAACAATCTCAACATTAAAAATCACCAACAAATTCAACAACAACCTCAACTTTTAAAAGAAGAGAAAAAATTCAAAAAAACAATGAGAACACCAGCAAATTCAACAACAACCTCAATATTGATAGTCAGCAAAAAAATTCAACAACAACCTCAACATTGAAAAACACCAACAAATTCGACAACAACCACAACCTTGAACAACACCAACAAATTCAACAACAACCTCAACATTGAAAAATACAAAAAAGTTCGAAAAATATCATTGATAACACCAACAAATTCAACAACAAATTCAACATTGGAAAAAACCAACAAATTCAACAACAAGCTTAACATTGAAAATCACCAACAAATTCAACAACAACCCCAACATTGAAAAACGCCAACAAATTCAACAACAACCTCAATATTGAAAGACACCAACAAATTGAACAACAACCTCAACATTTAAAATGACCAACAAATTCAACAACTTCAATATTGAAAATCACCAACAAATTCAACAACAAATTCAACATTGAATAATACAAAAAAATTCAATAAATAACATTGATAACACCAACAAATTCAATAACAACCTCAACATTGAAAGAAACCAACAAATTGAACAACAAACTCCACATTGTAAAACACCATCAAATCCAACAACAACCTCAAATTTTAAAAGTACTAAAAAGTTTTAATAAAAACATTGATAACACCAACAAATTAAACAACAAGCTCAATTTTGTAAATCAACAACAAATTCAACAACAACCTCAACATTGAAAATCACCAATAAATTCACCAACAACCTCATTAGTGAAAGACAACAACAAATTCAACAACAACCTCAACATTGAAAAACACATACAAATTCAACAACTTCAATATTTAATATCACCAACAAATTCTACAACAACCTCGACATTGAAAAACAACAACAAATTCAACAACAACCTCAACATTGAAAAAAGCAAACAAATTTAACAACAACCTCAACATTGAAAACTAGAAACATTTTCAAAAAATAACATTGATAACACCAACAAATTCAACAACAAACTCAATATTGAAAATCAACAACAAATTCAACAACAACTTCAAGATTGAAAAATACAAAAAAGTTCAAAAAATAACATTGATAACACCAACAAATTCAACTACACCCTTAACATTGAAAAATAGATAAAAGTTCAATAAATAACATGGATAACACCAACAAATTCAACAACAACCTCAAGATTGAAAAACACCAACAATTTTAACAACAACCTCAACATTGAAAAACACCAACAAATTCAACTACAAACTCAATATTGAAAATCACCAACAAATTCAATAACAACCTCAACATAGGAAAACACCAAAAAATTCAACAACAACGTCAAAAATGAAAAACACCAACAAATTCAAAAAAAACCTCAACTTCTAAAAGTACAAACAAGTTCAACAAAATAAACATTGATGACACTATCCATTTCAACAACAACCTCAACATTAAATGTTACCAACAAATTCAGCAACCTCAACACTGAAAATCACCAACCAACTCAGCAACAACATCATCATTGAAAAAAAATAAAAAATTCAGGAACAACCTCAACTTTCAAAACTACAAAACAGTTCAACAATATAAACATTGACAACACCAACAAATTCAACTGCAACCTTAATATTGAAAAACACCAACAAATTTAACAACAACCTCAACGATGAAAACACCCAAAAATTCAACAAAAACCTCAACAATGAAAAACACCAACAAATTCAAAATCAACCCCAATTTTTAAAAGCACAAAAAGTTCAAATAAATAAGATGGATAACACCAACAAATTCAACAACAAACTCAATGTTGAAAAACACCAACAATTTCAACAACAACCTCAACATTGAAAAACACCAACAAATTCAACAACAACCACAATATTGAAAATCAACAATAAATTCAATAACAACCTCAACATTGAAAATCACCAATAAATTCAACAACAACCTCAACAGTGAAAAACACCAACAAATTCAACAACAACCTCAACTTTTAAAAGTACAAAAAAGTTTTTAAAAAAATATTGATGACACCATGAAATTCAACTACAAGCACAATATTGAAAATCAGCAATAAATTCATCAACAACCTCAACTTTTAAAAGTTAAAAAAAGTTTTTTTGAAAAACATTGATAACACCAACAAATTCATCAACAACCACAACATTGAAAAACACCAACAACTTCAACAACATCCTCAACATTGAAAAACACCAACAAATTCATCAACAACCTCAGCAATTAAAAACACCAACAAATTCAACAACAACTTCAACTTTTAAAAGTACAAAAAAGTTTTTAAAGAAACACTGATAACACCAAAAAATTCAACAACAATCTCAATATTGAAAATCACCAACAAATTCAACAAATTCAACAACCACCTCAACATTGAAAAAAACCAACATATTCAACAACAACCTCAATATTAAAAATCACCAACAAATTCAACAATAACCTCAATATTGATAACACCTACAAATTCAACAACAATCTCAATATTGAAAATCATTAACAAATTCAACAAAAAAACTCAACATTGAAAAACACTAACAAATTCAGCAACAACCTCAACAATGAAAACAACAAAAAATTCAACAAAAACCTCAACATTGAAAAACACCAACAAATTCAACAACAACTTCAACTTTTAAAAGTACAAAAAAGTTTTTAAAAAAACATTGATTACACCAACAAATTCAACAACAACCTCAATATTGATAATAACGACAAATTCAAAAACCTCAACGTTGAAAAACACCAAAAACATGAACAACAACCTTTACATTGAAAACCCAAAAGCTTCAACAACAACCTCTACATTGAAAAACACCAACAAAATCAACAACAATCTCAATATTGAAAATCACTAACAAATTCAACAAAAAAACTCAACATTGAAAAACACTAACAAATTCAGCAACAACCTCAACATTGAAAAACACCAACAAATTCAAGAACAACCTTTACTTTTAAAAGTACAAAAAAGTTTTTAAAAAAACATTGATTACACCAACAAATTCAACAACAACCTCAGTATTGAAAATCACCAACAAATTCAAAAACCTCAACGTTGAAAAACACCAAAAACTTGAACAACAACCTCTGCATTGAAAACCCAAAATCTTCAACAACAACCTCTACATTGAAAAACACTAACAAAATCAAAATCAACCTCAACTTTTAAAAGTACAAAAAAGTTTTTAAAAAAACACTAATAACACCAACAAATTCAACAACAACCTCAATATTGAAAATCATCAACAAATGCAACAACAACCTCAATATTGTAACTCATCAACAAATGCAACAGCAACCTCAACAATGCAAAACACCAACAAATTCAAAACCAACCTCAACTTTTAAAAGTATAAAAAAGTACAAAAAAAGAATATAGATAACACCAATAATTTGAACAACAATCTCAATTTTGAAAATCACCAACAAATTCAACACCCTCAACATTGAAATACACCAACAAATTGAACAACAACCTTAACTTTTAAAAATACAAACAAGTTCAACAAAAAACATTGATAACACTAATAAATTCAACAACAACCTCAACAATGAAAAACACCAACAAATTCAACAACAACCTCAACATTGAAAAATACAAAACTGTTCAAAAAATAACATTGATAACGACAACAAATTCAACAAAAACCTCAATATTGAAAAACACCAACAAATTCAACAACAACCTCAACATTGAAAAACGCCAACAAATTCAACAACAACCTCAATATTGAAAATCAACAACAAATTCGACACCTCAACAGTGAATATCACCAACAAATTCAGCAACAACCTCAATATTGAAAATCACTAACAAATTCAACAACAACTTCAACATTGATAAACGTCAACATATTCAACAACAACCTCAACATTGAAAATCACCAACAAATTCAGCAACAGCCTCAACTTTTAAAAACACAAATAAGTTCAAAAAAAACATTCATAACATCAACACTTTCATCAACAATGATAAATACCAACAATTTCAACAACAACCTCAACTTTTAAAGGTACAAAATAGTTCAAAAAAGAATATTTATAACACGAACAAATTCAAGAAGAACCTGAATATTGAAAATCACCAACAAATTCAGCAACCTCAACATTGAAAAACACCAACAAATTCAACAACAACATCAACATTGAAAAACACCAACAAATTCACCAAGTACCACAACAATGAAAAACACCAAAAAATTCAAGAACAACCTCAACATTGATAAACACCAACAAATTCAACAAAAACCTCAACAATGAAAAACATCAACAAATTCAAAATCAACCTCAACTTTTAAAAGTACAAAAAAGTTCAACAAAATAAACTTTGATAACACCAAGAAAATCAACAACAAACTAAATCTTTAAAAATACAAACAAGTTCAGCAAAATAAACATTGATGACACTATCGAATTCAACTACAACCTCAAAATTTAAAATCAACAACAAATTCAACAACAGCATCAAAATTGAAAAACAATAAAAAATATCAGCAACAACCTCAACTTTTAATACTACAAAAACGTTCAACAAAATAAACATTGATAGCACCAATAAATAAAACAACAACCTCAACTTTAAAAAATACAAACAGGTTCAACAAATTAAACATTGACAAAAAAAAAACAAATTCAACAACAACGTAAACATTGAAAAACACCAACAAATTTAACAACAACTTCAAAAATAAAAACACCAAAAAATTCAACAAAAACCTCACCATTGAAAGACACCAACAAATTCACCAAAAATCTCAACATTTAAAAGTACAAAAAAGTTTTTAAAAAACATTGATAACACCAACAAATTCAACAAGAACATCAATATTGAAAATTACCAACAAATTCAACAACAAACTCAACATTGAAAAACGCCAACAAATTCAACAACAACCTCAACTTTTAAAAGTACAAAAAAGTTCATAAAATAATATTGATAACACCAACAAATTGAACAAGAATCTCAATTTTGAAAATCACCAACAAATTCAACACCCTCAACATTGAAAAACGCCAACAAATTCAACAACAACCTCAATATTGAAAATCATCAACAAATTCAACAAGATCAACACTGAAAATCACCAACAAATTCAGCAACAGCCTCAACTTTGAAAAACACAAACAAGTTCATAAAAAACTTTCATAACACCAACACTTTCATCAACAATCTCAATATTGAAAATCACCAACAAATTCAACGACCTCAACTTTGAAAAACACCAACAAATTAAACAACAACCTCAACTTTTGAAAATATAAAAAAGTTCAACAAAATAAACATTGATAACACCAATAAATTCAAGAACAACCACAACTTTTAAAAATTCACCAAGTCCAACAAAATAAACATTGATGACAATATCCAATTCAACAACAACCTCAACATTTACAATCACCAACAAATTCAGCAATCTCAACACTGAAAATCACCAACAAATTCAACAACAACATCAACATTGAAAAACAATAAAAAATTCAGCAACAACATCAACTTTTATACTACAAAATAGTTCAACAAGAAAAACATTGACAACACCAACAAATTCAACAACAACCTCAACATTGAAAAACAGTAACAAAATCAACAACAACCGCCACATTGAAAAACACCAATAAATTCAACAACAACCTCAATATTTAAAAGCACCAACAAATTCAACAACAAAGACAAAATTGAAAATCACCAACAAATTGAACAACATCAACATTGAAAAACACTAACAAATTCAAAATCAACCTTAACTTTTAAAAGTACAAAAAAATTCAACAAAATAAATATTGATGACACTATCCAATTCAAAAGCAAGTTGACCATTTAAAATCACCAGCAAATTCAGCAACCTCAACACTGAAAATCACCAATAAATTCAACAACAACATCAACATTGAAAAACAATAAAAGATTCAGCAACAACATCCACCTTTAAAAATACAAACAATTTCAACAAAATAAACATTGACAACACCAACAAATTCAACAACAACCCCAATATTAAAAATGACCAACAAATTCAACAACAACCTCAATATTGAAAATCACCAACAAAATCAACAAAAACCTCACCATTGAAAAACACCAACAAATTCAACAACAACCTCAACTTCTAAAAGTACAAAAAAGTTTTAATAAAAACATTGATAACACCAAAAAATTCAACAACTACCTCAATATTGAAAATCACCAACAATTTCAACAACAACCTCAACATTGAAAAACGCCAACAAATTCAACAACACCTCAATATTGAAATTCCCAACAAATTAAACAACAACCTCAACTTTTACAAGTTCAAACAAGTTCAACAAAATAAATGTTGATAACGCCAACAAATTCAGCAATAACCTCAATATTGAAAATCAACAGCATATTCAACAAGAATAACACTGAAAATCACCAACAAATTCAGCAACCACCTCAACTTTGAAAAACAGAAAAAAGTTTAAAAAAAAACCATTCAAAACACCAACAAATTCAACAACAACCTCAACTTTTAAAAATATAAACAAGTTCAACAAAAAAACATTGATAACACCAACAAATTCAACAACTACCTCAATATTGAAAATCACCAACAAATGCAACAGCAACCTCAACATTGAAAAACACCAACAAATTCAAAAACAAACTCAACATTGAAAAACACCAACAAATTCAACGACAAACTCAAGTTTCAAAAATTAAAAATAGTTTAAAAAAATACATTGATTACACCAACAAATTCAACAACAACCTCAAAATTGAAAAGCACCAACAAATTCATCTACAACCTCAACATTGAAAAACACCAATACATTGAACAACAAATTCAACATTGAAAAACACCAACAAATTCCACAACAACTTCAACTTTGAAAAATACAAAAAAGTTCAAAAAATAACATTGATAACACCAACAAATTCAACAAAAACCTCAATATTGAAAATCACCAACAAATTCAAGAAACTCAACATTGAATATCACCAAGAAATTCAGCAACAACCTCGACTTTGAAAAACACAAAAAGGTTCAAATTAAACATTGATCACACCAACAAATTAATCAACAACCTCAATATTGAAAATCACCAGCAAATTCAACAACCTCAACTTTGAAAAACACAAAAAGGTTCAAATTAAACATTGATCACACCAACAAATTAATCAACAACCTCAATATTGAAAAACACCAACAAACTCAACAACAAACTCATCATTGAAAATTACCAACAATTTCACCAACAACCTCAACTTTGAAAAACGCAAAAAAGTTCAAAAAAAACCATTCATAACACTAACAAATTGATTAACAATCTCAATATTGAAAATCACCAACAAATTCAACGACTTCAACATTGAAAAATACCAACAAATTAATCAACAACCTCAACTTTTAAAAGTACAAATAAGTTCAACAAAATAAACATTGATAACACCAAGAAATTCAACAACAACCATAACTTTAAAAATTACAAAGAAGTTCAGCAAAATAAACATTGACAGCACCAAGAAATTAAACTACATCCTCAACATTGAAAAACACCAACAAATTTAACAACAACCTCAACTTTTAAAAGTACAAAAAAGTTTTTTAAAAAACATTGATAACACCAACAAATTCAACAACAACCTCAATATTGAAGATCACGAACAAATTCAACAACAACCTCAACATTGAAAAACACCAACAAATTCAACAAGAAGATCAACAATGAAAAACACCAATAAATTCAACATCAACCTCAACTCCCGCAACATTACACCGCTGCCCACACCACTCCCACAGAACTTCACCACCGCCCACACCACTCCCACAGCACAACACCACTGCACACACCACTCCCACAGCGCTGGACCACTGCCCACACCACTCCCGCAGCTCTACACCACTGCCCACAACACCTCCGCAGCACTACACCACTGCCCACACCAGTACCACAACACTACAACGCTGTCCACAACACTCCCACAGCGCTACACCACAACCAACATCACTCCAACATGGCTACACTACAACCCACTGCCACACTACACCCACAAGACAACACCACTGTCCACACCACTCCCAAAGCGCTACACTAATGCCCAAACCACTCCCACAGCGCTACACTAATGCCCAAACCACACCCACAGCGCTACACCGCTGCCCACACCAGTACAACAGCACTACACCACAGCCCACAACACTCCCAAAGCACTACACCACTGCTCACACCACTCACACAGCGCTACAACCCTGCCCACACAACTCCAGCAGCACTAGACCACTGGCCACACCACACCCACAGCACTACACCACTGCCCACACCACTTCCACAGCTCTACACCACTCTCCACATCACTATGCCACTGCCCACATCAATCCCGCAACGCAACACCACTGACCACATCACCTCCGCAGCACTATAGCAATACCCAAAGCACTCCCACAGCACTACACCACTGCCCACACCACACCCGCAGCACTACACCACTGCACACAACCCTCTCAAAGCACTACACCACTGCCCACACCACTCCCACAGCGCTACACAAGTGCCTACACCAATCCTACAGCACCCTACCACTGCCCACACCACTCCCACATCGTGTCACCACAACCAACACCACTCCGACAGAGCTACACTACAAACCACACCACTCCCATAGCGCAACAACACTGCCCAGACCACAACCACAGGACTACACCACTGCCCATACCACTGGCCCAGCGCTACATTAATGCCCACACCACTCCCACTGCGCTACACCAATGCCCACGCCACTCCAACAGCGCTAAACTAATGCACACACCACTCCCACAGCACTACACCACTGCCCAAACCACTACCACAGCACAACACCACTGCCCACACCGGTCCGACAGCGCTGCACTAATGCCCACACCACTCCCACAGCACTACACCACTGCACACACCTACCACAGCACTACACCAATGCCCACACCACTCCCACAGCACTACACAACAACAAACACCACTCCCACAGCGCTAAAATAATGCACACACCACTCCCACAGCGCTACACCACTGCTCACACCAGTCCATCAGCGCTGCACTAATGCCGACACCACTCCCACAGCGCTACAACACTGCCCACACCACTCCCACAGCGCTACACCACTGCCTAAACCAGTTCCATAGCGCTACACCACTGTCTACACCACTCCCACAGTACTACACCACTGCCCACACCACTCACAGAGCAATACACCATTGGCAACACCACTCCCACAGCATTACACCACGACACTCACCACTCCCACAGCACTTCAAAACTGCCCACACCACTCCCACAGCACTAAACTTCTGCCCACACCAGTCCCAGAGCGCTACACTTCTGCCCATAGCACTCCCACAGCACTACACCCTCCCCACACCACTCCCTCAGCACTAAACCCCTGCACACACCACTCCCGCAGCACTACATCATTGCCCACACCAATCCAACAGCACTACACCACTGCACACACCAGTCCCACAGCACTACACCACTACCCACACCACTTCCACAGCGTTACACCACTACACACACCACTCCCACAGGACTACACCAATGCCCACACCACTCCCACACCGCTACACCGATGCCCACACCACTCCCACAGCGATACCCCACAGCCCACACCACTCCCACAGCACTACACCACTACACACACCACTCCCACAGCGCTACACTGATGCCCACACCACTCCCACAGCGCTTCACTAATGCCCACAACACTCCCACAGCGCTACACTACTGCCCACACCACTCCCACAGATCTGCACTAATGCCCACAACACTCCCACAGCGCTTTAACACTACCCACACCACTCCCACAGCGCAGCACTAATGCCCACACCACTCCCAAAGCACTACACCACTGCCCACACCACTCTAACAGCAATACACCACTGCCCACACCAATCCCACAGCGCTACACCACAGCTCAAACCACTCCCACAGGACTACACCAATGCCCACACCACTCCCACACCGCTACACCGATGCCCACACCACTCCCACAGCGATACCCCACAGCCCACACCACTCCCACAGCACTAGACCACTACACACACCACTCCCACAGCGCTTCACTAATGCCCACAACACTCCCACAGCGCTACACTACTGCCCACACCACTCCCACAGATCTGCACTAATGCCCACAACACTCCCACAGCGCTTTAACACTACCCACATCACTCCCACAGCGCAGCACTAATGCCCACACCACTCCCAAAGCAATACACCACTGCCCACACCAATCCCACAGCGCTACACCACAGCTCAAACCACTCCCACAGGACTACACCACTGACCACAACACTCCCACAGCACTACACCTCTGCCCACACCACTCCCGCAGGACTACACCACTACCCACACTACTCCCACAGCACTACACAACTGTCCACGACACTCCCACAGCAATACACCACTACCATCACCACTCCCACAGCACTACATTACTGCCCACACGACTCCCACACCGTTACACCACACCCCACAACACTCCCACAGCGCTACATAACTGCCCACACCACTCCAACAGCACTACACCACGCCCACCCAACTCCCGCAGCTCTACACCACTAACCACACCTCTCCCACAGCGCTACACAAATGCCCACACCACTCCCACAGCGCTACACTAATGCCCACAATACTCCCACAGCGCTACACCACTGCCCACACAACTCCCGCAGCAGTACATCACTGCCCACACCACTCCCACAGCGCTACACCACAACCCACACCAGTCCCACAGCGCTACACCACTGCCCACACCACTCCAACAGCGCTACACCACTGCCCACACCACTCCCAAAGCGCTACACCACTGCCCATACCACACCGACAGCATGACGCCACTGCAAACATCCCTCCCGCTGCACTACACCACTGCCCACGCCAATTCCACAGCACTACACCACTGCCCACACCACTCCCACAGCGCTACACCACTGCCCACATTACCCCCGCAGCACTACACCACAACACACACCAATCCCACAGCACTACATCACTGCCCACACCACTCCAGCAGCGCTACACCACTGCCCAAACCATTCCCACAGCGCTACACCACTGCCCACACCACTCCCACAGCGTTACACCACTGCGCAACCACTCCCACAGCGCTACACCACAACCCGCACCACTCCCACAGCGCTACACCACTGCCCACAACACTCCCACAGCACTACACCACTGCCCAGACCACACTCACAGCGCTACACCACTGCCCACACCACACGCACAGCGCTGCACCATTGCCCGCACCACTCCCACAGCGCTACACCACTGCTAACACCAACCCACAGCGCTGCACTAATGCCTACATCTCTCCCACACCACTACAACACTGCACACACCACTCCCACAGCTCTACACCACTGCCCACACCACTCCCACAGCGCTACACCACGGCACAAGCCACTCCCACAGCGCTACACCACATCCCACACCACTCCCACAGCATTACACCACTGACCACACCACTCCCACAGCACAAATCCACTGTCCTAACAACTCCCACAGCGTTACACCACTGCCCACACAACTCCCACAGCGCTACATCACAGCACACACCACTCCCACAGCGCTACACCACTGCTCACGCCACTCCCACAGCGTTACACCACTGCCCACACCACTCCCAGAGCACTACACCACTGCACACACCACTCCCACAGCGCTATACTAATGCCCACAACAATCCCGCAGCGCAACACCACTGCCCACTCCAATCCCACTGCACTGCACCAATGTCCACACCACTCCAACAGCACTACACCACTGCCCACAACTCTCCCACAGCATTACACCACTGACCACACCACTCCCACAGCACAAATCCACTGTCCTAACCACTCCCACAGCGTTACACCACTGCCCACACAAATCCCACAGCGATACACCACAGCCCACACCACTCCCATAGCGCTACACCACTGCCCACGACACTCCCACAGCGTTACACCACTGCCCACACCACTCCCATAGCCCTACACCACTGCCCACACCACTCCCACAGCGCTATACTAATGCCCACACTCCCGCAGCGCAACACCACTGCCCACACCAATCCCACTGCACTACACCAATGTCCACAGCACTCCAACAGCACTACACCACTGCCCACACAACTCCCACAGCGCTACACCACTGCCCACACCACTCCCACAGTGTTACACCACTGCCCACAACATTCCCACAGCGCTACTCCACTTCCCACACCACTCCCACAGCGCTACACCACTGCCCACACCAGTCGTACAGCGCTACACCACTGCGCACACCAATCCCACAACGCTACACCACTACCCACAGCAGTCCCACAGCACTACACCTATGCCCACACCACTCCCACAACGCTACACTAATGCCCCCACCACTCGCAGAGCACTACACCACAGCCCACACCACTCCCACAGCGATACACAACTGCCCGCACCATTCCCACAGCGCTACTCCACTGCCCACACCACTCCCACAGCGCTACACCACTGCCCACACCACTCCCACAGCACTACACCACTGCCCACACCACTCCCACAGCGCTCTATCACTGCCCACACCACTCCCACAGCACTACACCACTGCCCACACCACTCCCACAGCGCTACACCACTGCCCACACCACTCCCACAGCACTACACCACTGCCCACACCACTCCCACAGCTCTACACCACTGTTCACACCACTCCCACAGCAATACACAACTGCCCACACGACTCCCACAGCGCTACACCACTGCCCACACCACTTTCACAGCACTACACCACTGCCCACACCACTCCCACAACGCTCTATCACTGCCCACACCACTCCCACAGCGCTACACCACAGCCCACACCACTCCAACAGCGCTACACCACTGCCCACTCCACTCCCACAGCGCTACACCACTGCCTACACCACTCCCACAGCGCTACACCATTGCCCACAACACTCCCACAGAGCTACACCACAGCCCTAACCACTCCCACAGGACTACACCACTGACCACAACACTCCCACAGCACTACACCCCTGCCCACACCACTCCCGCAGGACTACACCACTGCCCACACTACTCCCACAGCACTACACCACTGTACACAACACTCCCACAGCACTACACTACTACCATCACCACTCCCACAGCACTACATTACTGCCCACACGACTCCCACACCGTTACACCACACCCCACAACACTCCCACAACACTACATAACTGCCCACACCACTCCAACAGCACTACACCACTGCCCACCCATCTCCCGCAGCTCTACACCACTAACCACACATCTCCCACAGCGCTACACCAATGCCCACACCACTCCCACAGCGCTACACTAATGCCCACAACACTACCACAGCGCTACACCACAATCCACACCACTCCCACAGCGCTACACCACTGCCCACAGCACTCCCACAGCGCTACACCACTGCCCACACCACTCCCAAAGCGCTACACCACTGCCCATACCACACCCACAGCATGACACCACTGCACACATCCCTCCCGCTGCACTATACCACTGCCCACGCCAATTCCACAGCACTACACCACTGCCCACAACACTCCCACAGCGCTACACCACTGCCCACATCACCCCCGCAGCACTACACCACAACCCACAACAATCCCACAGCACTACACCACTGCCCACACCACTCCCGCAGCGCTACACCACTGCCCAAACCACTCCCACAGCGCTACACCACTGCCCACAACACTCCCACAGCGTTACACCACTGCGCAACCACTCCCACAGCGCTACACCACAACCCGCACCACTCCCCCAGCGCTACACCACTGAACACACCACACTCAAAGCGCTACACCACTGCCCACACCACTCGCACAGCGCTACACCACTGCCCACACCACTCCCACAGCATTGCACCACTGACCACACCACTCCCACAGCACAAATCCACTGTCCTAACCACTCCCACAGCGTTACACCACTGCCCACACATCTCCCACAGCGCTACACCACTGCTCACGCCACTCTCACAGCGTTACACCACTGCCCACACCACTCCAATAGCACTACACCATTGCCAACACCACTCCCACAGCGCTGTACTAATGCCCACAACACTCTCACAGCGCAACACGACTGCCCACAACAATCCCACTGCACTACACCAATGTCCACACCACTCCAACAGCACTACACCACTGCCCCCAACTCTCCCACAGCATTTCACCACTGACCACACCACTCAACACAGCACAAATCCTCTGTCCTAACCACTCCCACAGCGTTACACCACTGCCCAAACAATTCCCACAGCGATACACCACAGCACACACCACTCCCACAGCGCTACACCAATGCCCACGCCACTCCCACAGCGTTACACCACTGCCCACACCACTCCCATAGCACTACACCACTGCCCTCACCACTCCGACAGCGCTATACTAATGCCCACAACACTCCCGCAGCGCAACACCACTGCCCACACCAATCCCACTGCACTACACCAATGTCCACACCACTCCAACAGCACTACACCACTGCCCACACAACTCCCACAGCGCTACACCACTGCCCACACCACTCCCACAGCGTTACACCACTGCCCACAACATTCCCACAGCGCTACTCCACTTCCCACACCACTCCCACAGCGCTACACCACTGCCCACACCACTCGCACAGCGCTACACCACTGCCCACACCATTCCCACAACGCTACACCACTACCCACAGCAGTCCCACAACGCTACACTAATGCCCACACCACTCGCACAGCGCTACACCACTGCCCACAACATTCCCACAGCGCTACTCCACTTCCTACACCACTCCCACGACGCTACACTAATGCCCACACCACTCGCAGAGCACTACACCACAGCCCACACCACTCCCACAGCGATACAGAACTGCCCGCACCATTCCCACAGAGCTACACCACTGCGCACACCACTCCCACAGCGCTGCACCACTGCGCACACCACTCCCACAGCGCTACACCACAGCCCATACCACTCCCACAGCTCTAAACCACTGTTCAAACCACTCCCACAGCAATACACAACTGCCCACACCACTCCCACAGCGCTACACCACTGCCCACACCTCTCCCACAGCGCTACATCACTGCCCACGCCACCTCAACAGCGCTAAACCACTGCCCACACCACTCCCACAGCGCTACACCACAACATACACCACACCCACAGCGCTACACCACTGCCCACACCACTCCCAAAGCGCTACACCACTGCCCATACCACACCCACAGCATGACACCACTGCACACATCGCTCCCGCTGCACTACACCACTGCCCACGCCAATTCCACAACACTACACCACTGCCCACACCACACCCAAGCCGCTACACCACTGCACACGCCACTCCCACAGCGCTACACCACTGCCCACACCACTCACGCAGTGCTACACCACTGCCCACACCACTCGTACAGCGCTACACCACTGCCCACACCACTCCCACAGCATTACACCACTGCCCACACAACTCCCACAGAGCTAAACCACAGCACACACCACTCCAATAGCACTACACCACTGCCCACACCACTCCCACAGCGCTATACTAATGCCCACAACACTCCCGCAGCGCAACACCACTGCCCACAGCAATCCCACTGCACTACACCAATGTCCACACCACTCCAACAGCACTACACCACTGCCCACACCACTCCCACAGCGCTACACCACTGCCCACACAACTCCCACAGCGCCACACCACTGCCCACACCACTCCCACAGCGTTACACCACTGCCAACAACATTCCCACAGCGCTTCTCCACTTCCCACACCACTCCCACAGCGCTACACCACAGCCCACACCACTCGCACAGCGCTACACCACTGCCCACACCATTCCCACAGCGCTACACCACTACCCACAGCAGTCCCACAGCACTACACCTGTGCCCACACCACTCCCACAACGCTACACTAATGCCCACACCACTCGCACAGCACTACACCACAGCCCACACCACTCCCACAGCGATACACCACTGCCCACATCATTCCCACAGCGCTACACCACTGCCCACACCACCACACAGCTGCACTAATGCCCACACCACTCCCACACCACTACAACACTGCACACACCACTCCCACAGCTCTACACCACTGCTCACACCACTCCCACAGCGCTACCCCACTGCACACACCACTCGAACAGAGCTACACAACTGCCCACACCACTCCCACACCACTACAACACTGCACACACCACTCCCACAGCTCTACACCACTGCTCAGACCACTCCCACAGCGCTACCTCACTGCACACACCACTCCAACAAAGCTACCTCACTGCACACACCACTCCCACAGCGCTACACCACAGCCTACACCACTCCCACAGCGCAACACCACTGCCCACACCACTTCCACAGCACTACACCACTGCCCACACCACTCCCACAGCACTACACCACTGCCCGCACCACTCCCACAACACTACACCACAACCCACACCACTCCCAGAGCGTTACACCACTGCCCACACAACTCCTACAGCACTACAACACTGCCCACACCACTCCAACAGCGTTACAACACTGCCCATACCACTCCCACAGCGCTACACTAATGCCCACTCCACTCCCAAAGAGCTAAACAGAAGCCCTCACCACTCCCGCTGCATTAAACCAAAGACTGCACCACTCCCCCAGCGTTAGACCACAGCCCACATCCCTCCCGCTGCACTACACCACTGCCCACACCACTTCAGCAGCGCTACACCACAGCCCACACCACTCCCAAAGCGCTACACCTCTGCCCACAACACTACCACTGCGCTACACCACTGCCGACACCACTCCCACAGCGTTACACCACAGCACACACCACTCCCAAAGCGCTACACCACTGCCCATACCACTCCCACAGCATGACAACACTGCTCACATCCCTCCCGCTGCACTACACCACTGCCCACGCCAATCCCACAGCACTACACCACTGGCCACACCACTCCCACAGCGCTACTCCACTGCCCACATCACCCCCGCAGCACTACACCACTGCTCACACCACTCCCACAGCGCTACACTACTGCCCACACCACTCCAAACAGCGCTACACCACTGCCCATACCACACCCACAGTATGACACCACTGCACACATCCCTCCCGCTGCAATACACCACTGCCCACGCCAATTTTACAGCACTACACCACTGCCCACACCTCTCCCACAGCGCTACACCACTGCCCACATCACCCCCGCAGCACTACACCACAAGACACACCAATCCCACAGCAAAACACCACTCCCACACTACTCCCGCAACGCTACTCCACTGCCTAACCACTCCCACAGCGCTACACCGCAACCCGCACCACTCTCACAGCGCTACACCACTGCCCACAACACTCCCACAGCACTACACCAATGCCCACACCAAACTCACAGCGCTACAACACTGCCCACACCACAAGCACAGCGCTGCACCACTGCCGGCACCACTTCCACAGCACAACACCAAACCCCACACCACTCCCAGAGCGTTACACCACTGCCCACACCACTCCCACAGCGCTACAACACTGCACACACCACTCCCACAGCTCTACACCACAGCCCACACCACTCCCACAGCGCTACACCACTGCACACACCACGCCCACAGCGCTACACCACTGCCCACGCCACTCCCACAGCGTTACACTACTGCCCACACCATCCCATAGCTCTACACCACAGCCCACACCACTCCCACAGCGCTACACCACTGCACACACCACGCCCACAGCGCTACACCACTGCCCACACCACTCCCACAGCGCTACACCACAACATACACCACACCCACAGCGCTACACCACTGCCCACACCACTCCCAAAGCGCTACACCACTGCCCATACCACACCCACAGCATGACACCACTGCACACATCGCTCCCGCTGCACTACACCACTGCCCACGCCAATTCCACAACACTACACCACTGCCCACACCACACCCAAGCCGCTACACCACTGCACACGCCACTCCCACAGCGCTACACCACTGCCCACACCACTCACGCAGTGCTACACCACTGCCCACACCACTCGTACAGCGCTACACTACTGCCCACACCACTCCCACAGCATTACACCACTGCCCACACAACTCCCACAGAGCTAAACCACAGCACACACCACTCCAATAGCACTACACCACTGCCCACACCACTCCCACAGCGCTATACTAATGCCCACAACACTCCCGCAGCGCAACACCACTGCCCACAGCAATCCCACTGCACTACACCAATGTCCACACCACTCCAACAGCACTACACCACTGCCCACACCACTCCCACAGCGCTACACCACTGCCCACACAACTCCCACAGCGCCACACCACTGCCCACACCACTCCCACAGCGTTACACCACTGCCAACAACATTCCCACAGCGCTTCTCCACTTCCCACACCACTCCCACAGCGCTACACCACAGCCCACACCACTCGCACAGCGCTACACCACTGCCCACACCATTCCCACAGCGCTACACCACTACCCACAGCAGTCCCACAGCACTACACCTGTGCCCACACCACTCCCACAACGCTACACTAATGCCCACACCACTCGCACAGCACTACACCACAGCCCACACCACTCCCACAGCGATACACCACTGCCCACATCATTCCCACAGCGCTACACCACTGCCCACACCACCACACAGCTGCACTAATGCCCACACCACTCCCACACCACTACAACACTGCACACACCACTCCCACAGCTCTACACCACTGCTCACATCACTCCCACAGCGCTACCCCACTGCACACACCACTCGAACAGAGCTACACAACTGCCCACACCACTCCCACACCACTACAACACTGCACACACCACTCCCACAGCTCTACACCACTGCTCAGACCACTCCCACAGCGCTACCTCACTGCACACACCACTCCAACAAAGCTACCTCACTGCACACACCACTCCCACAGCGCTACACCACAGCCTACACCACTCCCACAGCGCAACACCACTGCCCACACCACTTCCACAGCACTACACCACTGCCCACACCACTCCCACAGCACTACACCACTGCCCGCACCACTCCCACAACACTACACCACAACCCACACCACTCCCAGAGCGTTACACCACTGCCCACACAACTCCTACAGCACTACAACACTGCCCACACCACTCCAACAGCGTTACAACACTGCCCACACCACTCCCACAGCGCTACACTAATGCCCACTCCACTCCCAAAGAGCTAAACAGAAGCCCTCACCACTCCCGCTGCATTAAACCAAAGACTGCACCACTCCCCCAGCGTTAGACCACAGCCCACATCCCTCCCGCTGCACTACACCACTGCCCACACCACTTCAGCAGCGCTACACCACAGCCCACACCACTCCCAAAGCGCTACACCTCTGCCCACAACACTACCACTGCGCTACACCACTGCCGACACCACTCCCACAGCACTACACCACTGCCGACATCACTCCCACAGCGTTACACCACAGCACACACCACTCCCAAAGCGCTACACCACTGCCCATACCACTCCCACAGCATGACAACACTGCTCACATCCCTCCCGCTGCACTACACCACTGCCCACGCCAATCCCACAGCACTACACCACTGGCCACACCACTCCCACAGCGCTACTCCACTGCCCACATCACCCCCGCAGCACTACACCACTGCTCACACCACTCCCACAGCGCTACACTACTGCCCACACCACTCCAAACAGCGCTACACCACTGCCCATACCACACCCACAGTATGACACCACTGCACACATCCCTCCCGCTGCAATACACCACTGCCCACGCCAATTTTACAGCACTACACCACTGCCCACACCTCTCCCACAGCGCTACACCACTGCCCACATCACCCCCGCAGCACTACACCACAAGACACACCAATCCCACAGCAAAACACCACTCCCACACTACTCCCGCAACGCTACTCCACTGCCTAACCACTCCCACAGCGCTACACCGCAACCCGCACCACTCTCACAGCGCTACACCACTGCCCACAACACTCCCACAGCACTACACCAATGCCCACACCAAACTCACAGCGCTACAACACTGCCCACACCACAAGCACAGCGCTGCACCACTGCCGGCACCACTTCCACAGCACAACACCAAACCCCACACCACTCCCAGAGCGTTACACCACTGCCCACACCACTCCCACAGCGCTACAACACTGCACACACCACTCCCACAGCTCTACACCACAGCCCACACCACTCCCACAGCGCTACACCACTGCACACACCACGCCCACAGCGCTACACCACTGCCCACGCCACTCCCACAGCGTTACACTACTGCCCACACCATCCCATAGCACTACACCACAGCCCACACAACTCCCACAGCTCTATACTATTGCCCACAACACTCCCGCAGCGCAACACCACTGCCCACACCAATCCCACTGCACTACACCAATGTCCACACAAATCCAACAGCACTACACCACTGCCCACACCGCTCACACAGCACTACACCACTGCCCACACAACTCCCAAAGCGCTACACCACTGCCCTCACCACTCCCACAGCGTTACACCACTGCACACACCATTCCCACAGCGCTACACCACTACCCACAGCAGTCCCACATCACTACACCTATGCCCTGACAACTCCCACAACGCTACACTAATGCCCACACCTCTCGCACAGCACTACGCCACAGCCCACACCAATCCCACAGCGATACACCACTGCCCACACCATTCCCAAAGCGCTACACCACTGCCCACCCCACCCCACAGCGCTGCACTAATGCCCACACCACTCCCACACCACTACAACACTGCACACACCACTCCCACAGCTCTACACCACTGCCCACACCACTCCCACAGCGCTACCCCACTGCGCACACCACACCCACAGAGCTACACCACTGCCCACACCACTCCCACAGCGCTACACCACAGCCCACACCACTCCCACAGCGCAACACCACTGCCCACACCACTCCCACAGCGATACACCACCGCCCACACCACTCCCACAACACTACACCACAACCCACACCACTCCAGGAGCGTTACACCACTGCCCACACAACTCCCACAGCGCTACACCACTGCCCACACCACTCCCACAGCGCTACACTAATGCCCACACCACTCCCAAAGCGCTAAACAAAAGCACTCACCAATCCCGCAGCATTAAACCAAAGACCGCACCACTCCCCCAGTCGTTACACCACTCCCCACATCCCTACCGCTGCACTACGCCACTGCCCACACCGCTTCAGCAGCGCTACACCACAGCCCACAAAACTCCCAAAGCGCTACACCACTGCAAACACAACTCCCACAGCGCTACACCACAGCCCACACCACTCCCACAGCGATACACCACTGCCCACACGACTCCCACAGCACTACACCAATGCCGACATCACCCCCGCAGCACTACAACACAACCCACACCAATCCCACAGCAGTACACCACTGCCCACACCACTCCCGCAGCGCTACACCACTGCCCTAACCACTCCCACAGCGCTACACCGCTGCCCACACCACACCCACAGCGTTAAACCACTGCCCAACCACTCCCACAGCGCTACACCACTGCACACAACACTCCTACAGCACTACACCACTGCCCACACCACACTCACAGCGCTACACCACTGCCCACACCACTCACACAGCGCTACACCACTGCCAACACCACCCCAAAGCGCTGCACTAATGCCCACACCGCGCCCACACCACTACAACACTGCACACACCATTCTCACAGCTCTACACCACTGCCCACACCACTCTCACAGGGCTACACCACTGCCCACACCACTCCCACAGCATTACACCACTGACCACACCACTCCCACAGCACAAATCCACTGTCCTAACCACTCCAACAGCGTTACACCACTGCCCACACCACTCCCATAGCACTACAATACTGCCAACAACACTCCCACAGCGCTATACTAATGCCCACAACACTCCCGCAGCGCAACATCACTGCCCACACCAATCCCACTGCACTACACCAATGTCCACACCACTCCAACAGCACTGCACCACTGCCTACACCGCTCCCACAGCGCTACACCACTGCCCACACAACTCCCACAGTGCTACACCACTGCCCACACCACTCCCACTGCGTTACACCACTGCCCACAACATTCCCACAGCGCTACTCCACTTCCCACACCACTCCCACAGCGCTACACCACTGACCACACCACTCGCACAGCGCTACACCACTGCCCACACCATTCCCACCACGCTACACCGCTGCCCACAGCAGTCCCACAGCACTACACCTATGCCCACACCGATCCCACAACGCTACTCTAATGCCCACACCACTCGCACAGCACTAAACCACAGCCCAAACCACTCCCACAGCGATACACCACTACCCACACCACCCCACAGCGCTGCACTAATGCCCACACCACTCCCACACCACTACAACACTGCATACACTACTCCCACAGTTCTACACCACTGCTCAGACCACTCCCACAGCGCTACCCCACTGCACACACCACTCCCACAGAGCTACACCACTGCCCACACCACTCCCACCGCGCTACACCACAGCCCACACCACTCCCACAGCGCAACAACACTGCCCACACAACTCCCACAGCACTACAACACTGCCAACACCACTCCCACAGCGTTACCCCACTGCCCACACCACTCCCAAAGCGCTACACTAATGCCCACACCACTCCCAAAGCGCTAAACAAAATCCCTCACCACTCCCGCAGCATTAACCCAAAGACCGCACCACTCCCCCAGCGTTACACAACTGCCCACATCCCTCCCGCTGCACTACACCACTGCCCACACCACTTCAGCAGCGCTACACCATAGCCCACACCACTCCCAAAGCGCTACACCACTGCCCACACAACTCCCAAAGCGCTACTCCACAGCCCACACCACTCACACAGCGCTACACCACTGCCCACGCCACTCCGACAGCGCTACACCACTGCCCACACCAGTCCCACAGCACTACATCGCAACCCACACCACACCCACAGCGCTACAACACTGCCCACAACACTCCCGCAGCGCTACACCACTTCCCACAGCACTCGGGCAGCGCCACACCACTGCCCACACCTCTCCCGCAGCGCTACACCTCTGCCCACATCAATCGCACAGCGCTAGACCACTGCCCACAAACTCCCAGAGCACTACACCACTGCCCACACCACTCCCACAGCGCTACACCACTGCACACACAACTCCCACACCGCTACTCCACAGCCCACACCGCTCCAACAGCGCTATACCTCTGCCCACACCACTACCACAGCGCTACACCACTACCGACACCACTCCCACAGCACTACACCACTGCCGACATCACTCCCACAGCGTTACACCACTGCCCACGCCACTCCAACAGCGCTAAACCACTGCCCACACCAGTCCCACAGCACTACACCGCAACCCACACCACACCCGCAGCGCTACACCACTGCACACACCACTCACACAGCGCTACACCACTGCCCACACCACTCCAAACAGCGCTACACCACTGCCGACACCACTCCCACAGCGTTACACCACAGCCCACACCACTCCCACAGCGTTACACCACAGCCCAAACCACACCCACAGCGCTATACCACTGCCCACGCCACTCCCAAAGCGCTACACTAATGCCCACACCACTGCGAAAGAGCTAAACAAAAGCTTTCACCACTCCCGCAGCATTAAACCAAAGACCGCACCACTCCCCCAGCGTTACACCACTGCCCACCTCCCTCCCGCTGCACTACACCACTGCCCACACCACTTCAGCAGCGCTACACCATAGCCCACACCACTCCCAAAGCGCTACACCACTGCCCACACAACTCCCAAAGCGCTACTCCACAGCCCACACCACTCACACAGCGCTACACCTCTGCCCACACCACTACCACAGCGCTACATCACTGCCGACACCACTCCCACAGCACTACACCACTGCCGACATCACTCCCACAGCGTTACACCACAGCCCACACCACTCCCACAGCGCTACACCACTGCCCACGCCACTCCAACAGCGCTACACCACTGCCCACACCACTCCCACAACACTACACCACAACCCACACCACACCCACAGCGCTACACCACTGCCCACACCAGTCCCAAAGCTCTACGCCACTGCCCATACCACTCCCACAGCATGACACCACTGCACACATCCCTCCCGCTGCACTACACCACTGCCCACGCCAATCCCACAGCCCTACACCACTGCCCACACCACTCCCACAGCGCTACTCCACTGCCCACACCACTCCCGCAGCGCTACACCACTGCCCACACCACTCCCACAGCGCTACACCACTGCCCACACCACTCCCGCAGCGCTACACCACTGCGCACACCACACTCACAGCGCTACACCACTGCCCAGAGCACACGCACAGCACTGCACCACTGCCCGCACCACTCCCACGGCACAACACCAACCCCCACACCACTCCCACAGCGTTAAACCACTGCCCACACCACTCACACAGCGCTACACCACTGCCAACACCACCCCACAGCGCTGCACTAATGCCCACACCACTCCCACACCACTACACCACTGCCCACACCACTCACACAGCGCTACACCACTGCCCACACAACTCCCACAGCGCTATACAAATGCCCACAACACTCCTGCAGCGCAACATCACTGCCCACAACAATCCCACTGCACTACACCAATGTCCACGCCACTCCAACAGCACTACACCACTGCCCACACCGCTCCCACAGCGCTACACCATTGCCCACACAACTCCCACAGCGCTACACGACTGCCCACACCACTCCCACAGCGTTACACCACTGCCCACAACATTCCCACAGCGCTACTCCACTTCCCACACCAATCCCACAGCGCTACACCACTGCCCACACCACTCGCACAGCACTACACCACTGCCCACATCATTCCCACAGCGCTACACCACTGCCCACAGCATTGCCACAGCACTACACTTATGCCCACACCACTCCCACAACGCTTCACTAATGCCCACACCACTCGCACAGCACCACACCACAGCCCACACCACACCCACAGCGATACACCACTGCCCAAACCAATCCCACAGCGCTACACCACTGCCCACACCACCCCACAGCGCTGCATTAATGCCCACACCACTCCCACACCACTACAACACTGCAAACACCACTCGAACAGCTCTACACCACTGCTCAGACCACTCCCACAGCGCTACCCCACTGCACACGCCACTCCCACAGAGCTACACCACTGCCCACACCACTCACACAGCGATACACCGCTGCCCACACCACTCCCGCAACACTACACCACAACCCACACCACTCCCAGAGCGTTACACCACTGCCCACACCACTCCCACATCACTACAACACTGCCCACACCACTCTCACAGCGTTACACCGCTGCCCACACCACTCCCACAGCGCTACACTAATGCCCACACCACTACCAAAGCGCTAAACAAAAGCCCTCACCACTCCCGCAGCATTAAACCAAAGACCGTACCACTCCCACACCGTTACACCACTGCCCACATCCCTCCCGCTGCACTACACCACTGCCCACACCACTTCAGCAGCGCTACACCACAGCCCACACCACTACCAAAGCGCTACACCACTGCTCACACAACTCCCACAGTACTACTCCATAGCCCACACCAGTCCCACAGCGCTATACTAATGCCCACACCACTCCCGCAGCGCAACACCACTGCCCACACCAATCCCACTGCACTACACCACTGCCCACACCATTCCCACAGCGCTACACCACTGCCCACACAACTCCCACAGCGCTACACCACTGCTCACACCACTCCCAGAGCGTTACACCACTGCCCACAGCACTCCCACAGCACTACAACACTGCCCACACCACTCCCACAGCACTACTAAACAACCAACAGCACTCCCGCAGTATTAAACCAAAGCCCGCACCACTCCAGCAGCGCTACACCACTGCCCACACCACTCCAGCAGCGCTACACCACTGCCCACACCACTACGAAAGTGTTACACCACAACACACAGCACTCCCACAAACGCTACATCACTGCCCACACCACTCCCACAGCACTACACCACTGATCACACCACTCCCACATCGTTACACCACAAACCAAACCACTCCCACAGCGTTACACGACTGCCCACATCACTCCCACAGAACTACACCACTGCCCACATCACTCCCACAGAACTACACCACTGCCCACACCACTGCCCACACCACTCCCACAGAACCACACCATTGCCAACACTACTCCCACAGAACTACAGCACTGCCCACACCACTCCCTCAGAACTCTAGCACTGCCCACACCACTCCTACAGCGCTACATCACTGTCCACACCACTCCTACAGCACTACAGCAAACCCACACCACTCCCACAGCGCTACACCACTGCCCACAGCACTGCCACAGAGCAACACCACTGGCCAAACCACTCCTCAGCGCTACACCACTGCCTACGCCACTCCATACAGCGTTACAACAGAACACACACCACTCCCACAGCACTACACCACACCCGCAGCACTACTCCACTACCCACAGCACTCCCACAACGCTTCACCACTGCCCACACCACTCCCATAGCGTTACACCACTGCCCACACCACTCCCACAGCGCTGCACTAATGCCCACACCACTCCCAAGCCACATCACCACAGCACACACCACTCCCACAGCTCTACAGCACTGCACACACCACTCCCACAGCGCTAAACCACTGCCCACACCACTCACGCAGCGCTACACCACTGCCAACACCACTCCCACAGCGCTACAACAATGCCCACACCACTCCCACAGCGTTACACCATTGACCACACAACTCTCACAGCACAAATCCACTGCCCACACACTCCCACAGCGTTACACCACTGCCCACACCATTCCCACACCGCAACACCACAGACAACACCACTCCCTCAGCGCTACACCACTGCACACACCACTCCCACAGCGCTACACCGTTGCACACACCACTCCCACAGCGATACACCACTGCCCACACCACTCCCACAAAACTACATCACTGCCCACACCACTCCCATAGAACTACACGACTGCCCACACCACTGCCTACACCACTCCCACAGAACCACACCACTGCCCACACCACTCCCACAGAACTACGCCTCGGCCCACACCACTCCCAGAGCACTACACCACTGCACACACCACTGCCTCTGAACTGCAGCATTGCCCACACCACTCCAACAGCGCTAAACTAAAGCCCAAATCACTCCCGCAGCGCTAAACCACTGCACTCACCACTCCCGCAGCATTAAACCAAAGCACGCACCACTCCAACAGCGTTAAACCACTGCCCACATCCCTCCCGCTACACTACACCACTGCCCACACCACTCCAACAGCACTACACCACTGCCCACACCACTCCGACAGCGCTACATCACTGCCCACAACACTCCAAGAGCGCTACACCACTGCACACACCACTCCCACAGCACTACACTACTGCCCACACGACTCCCACAGCACTACACCACTGCACACACCACTCCCACAGCGTTACACCAGTGTCCACACCACTCCTACAGCGTTGTACCACTGCCGACACCACTCCCACAGCACTACACTACTGCCCACTCCACTCCCACAGAGCTACACCACTGCCCACACCACTCCCACAGCGTTCCACCACTGCCCACAATACTCCCACAGCGCTAGACCTCTGACCACACCACTACCACAGCACTACACCACTGCCCACACCACTCCCACTGTGCTACACCACAACCCACAACACTCCCACAATGCTACACCACTGTCCACACCACTCGCACAGCGCTACATCACTGTCCACACTACTCCCAGAGCGCAACACCACAACCCACACAACTCCCACAGCGCTACCCTACTGCCCAAACAACTCCCACAGCGCTACACCACAACCCACACCACTCCCACAGCGCTACACCACTGCCCACACCACTCCCACAGAACCACACCACTGCCCACAATACTCCCACAGATCTATGCCTCTGCCCACACCACTCCCAAAGCACTACACCACTGCACACGCCACTGCCTCTGAACTGCAGCATTGCCCACACCACTCCAACAGCGCTAAACTAAAGCCCAAATCACTCCCGCATCGCTAAACCACTGCACTCATCACTCCCGCAGCATTAAACCAAAGCACGCACCACTCCAACAGCGTTAGACCACTGCCCACATCCCTCCCGCTACACTACACCACTGCCCACACCACTCCAACAGCACTACAACAATGCCCACACCACTCCGACAGCGCTACATCACTGCCCACAACACTCCAAGAGCGCTACACCACTGCACACACCACTCCCACAGCACTACACTACTACCCACTCGACTCCCACAGCACTACACCACTGCACACACCACTCCCACAGCGTTACACCAATGTCCACACCACTCCTACAGCGTTGCACCACTGCCCACACCACTCCCACAGCACTACACTACTGCCCACTCCACTCCCACAGCACTACACCACTGCACACACCACTCCCACAGCGTTACACCAATGTCCACACCACTCCTACAGCGTTGCACCACTGCCCACACCACTCCAACAGCACTACACCACTGCCCACACCACTCCGACAGCGCTACATCACTGCCCACAACACTCCAAGAGCGCTACACCACTGCACACACCACTCCCACAGCACTACACTACTGCCCACACGACTCCCACAGCACTACACCACTGCACACACCACTCCCACAGCGTTACACCAATGTCCACACCACTCCTACAGCGTTGCACCACTGCCCACACCACTCCCACAGCACTACACTACTGCCCACTCCACTCCCACAGCGCTACACCACTGCCCACACCACTCCCACAGCGTTCCACCACTGCCCACACCACTCCCACAGCGCTAGACCTATGCCCACACCACTACCACAGCACCACACCACTGCCAACACCACTCCCACTGTGCTACACCACAACCCATAACACTCCCACACTGCTACACCACTGTCCACACCACTCGCACAGCGCTACATCACTGCCCACACTACTCCCACAGCGTTACACCACAACCCACACCACTCCCACAGCGCTACCCTACTGCCCAAACCACTCCCACAGGGCTACACCACAACCCACACCACTCCCACAGCGCTACCCTATTGTCCACACCAAACGCACAGCGCTACACCACAACACACGCCACTCCCACAGCGCTACCCTACTGTCCACACCAAACGCACAGCGCTACACCGCAACCCACACCACTCCCACAGCGCTACACCACTACCCACCCCTCTCCCACAGCGCTACACCACTGCCCACACCACTACCACAGAACTACGCCTCTGCCCACACCACTCCCAAAGCACTACACCACTGCACACACCACTGCCTCTGAACTGCAGCATTGCCCACACTACTCCCACAGCGCTAAACTAAAGCCCAAATCACTCCCGCAGCGCTAAACCACTGCACTCAGCACTCCCGCAGCATTAAACCAAAGCACGCACCACTCCAACAGCGTTAGACCACTGCCCACATCCCTCCCGCTACACTACACCACTGCCCACACCACTCCAACAGCACTACACCACTGCCCACACCACTCCGACAGCGCTACACCACTGCCCACAACACTCCAAGAGCGCTACACAACTGTCCACACCACTCGCACAGCGCTACAGTACTGCCCACACCACTCCCACAGCGCTACACCACAACCCACACCACTCCCACAGCGCTACCCTACTGCTCACACCACTCCCACAGCGCTACACCACAACCCACACCACTCCCACAGCGCAACCCTACTGCCCACACCACTCCAACAGCTCTACACCACAAACCACTCCACTCCCACAGCGCTACACCACTGCCCACAGCGCTACACCACTGCCCACACCACTCGCACAGCGCTACAACACAACTCACACCACTCCCACAGCGCTACTCTACTGCCAACACCACTCCCACAGCGCTACACCACTGCCCACACCACTCCCACAGTGTTACACGATTGCCCACACCTCTCTCACAGCACAAATCCACTGCCCACACACTCCCACAGCGTTACACCACTGCCCACACCATTCCCAAAGCGCAACACCACAGCCCACACCACTCCCACAGCGCTACACCACTGCCCACACCATTCCCACAGCGCAACACCACAGCGCACACCACTCCCACAGCGCTACACCACTGCCCACACCATTCCCACAGCGCAACACCACAGCCTACACCACTACCACAGCAGCACACCACAGCCCACACCGCTCCCACAGCGCTACACCAATGCCCACACCACTCCCAAAGCGCTAAACTAAAGCCCCAAACACACCCGCAGCGCTACACCACTGCCCTCACCACTCCCGCAGCATTACACCAAAGCCAACACCATTCCCACAGCGTTACACCACTGACCACATCCCTCCCGCTGCACTACACCACTGCCCACACCACTCCAACAGCGCTACACCACTGCCCACAGCACTCCCACAGCTCTACACCACTGCCCACACCACTCCCACAGCGCAACACCACTGCGCACACCACTCCCACAGCATTACACCACTGCCCACACCACTCCCACAGCGCTACACGACTGCCCACACCACTCCCACATCGTTCCACCAGTGTCCACACCACTCCTACAGCACTACACCACTGCCCACACCTCACCCACAGCGTTGCACCACTGCCCACACCACTCCCACAGCCCTACACCTATGCCCACACCACTACAAGAGCACTGCACCACTGCCCACACCACTCCCACAGCGCTATACCACAACCCACAGCACTACACCACTGCCCAAGCCACTCGCACAGCGCTACACCACAACCCACAAAACTCCCACAACGCTACACCACTGCCCACACCACTCCCACAGCACTACACCACAACACACACCACTCCCACAGCGCTACACCACTGCCCACTCCACTCCCGCAGTGTTACACCACTTCACACACCACTCCAGCAGCGCTACACCACTGCCCACACCACTCCCACAGCGATACACAACTGCCCACAAGACTCCAACAGCACTACACCACTGCCCGCACCACTCGCACAGCGATACACCTCAACCCACACCACTCCCACAGCGCTACCCGACTGCCCACACCACTCCAACAGCGCTACACCACAACCCACACCACTCGCACAGCGCTACCCTAATGCCCACACTACTCGCGCAGCACTACACCACAACCCACACCACTCCGACAGCGCTACACCACAACCCACACCACTCCCACAGCGCTACACCACTGCCCACACCTCTCCCACAGCGCTACACCACTGCCCACACCACTCCCACAGCGCTACACCGTTGCACGCACCACGCCCAGAGAACTACACGACTGCCAACACCACTGCCCACATCACTCCCACAGAACCACACCACTGCCCACGCCACTCCCACAGAACTACGCCTCTGCCCACACCACTCCCAAAGCACTACACCACTGCCCACACCACTCCCACAGCGCTACGCCACAACCCACAGCACTACACCACTGCCCAAGCCACTCGCAAAGCGCTACACCACTGCCCACACCACTCCCACAGCACTACACCACAACCCACAAAACTCCCACAACGCTACACCACTGCCCACACCACTCCCACAGCACTACACCACAACCCACACCACTCCCACAGCGCTACACCACTGCCCACTCCACTCCCGCAGTGTTACACCACTTCCCACACCACTCCAGCATGCTACACCACTGCCCACACCACTCCCGCTGTGCTAAACTACTGCCCACACTACTCCCACAGCGATACACCACTGCCCACAACACTCCAACAGCACTACACCACTGCCCGCACCACTCGCACAGCGTTACACCTCAACCCACACCACTCCCACAGCGCTACACAACTGCCCACACCACTCCAACAGCGCTACACCACAACCCACACGACACCCACAGCGCTACCCAACTGCCCACATTACTCGCGCAGCGCTACACCACAACCCACACCACTCCCACAGCGCTACACCACAACCCACACCACTCCCACAGAACCACACCACTGCCCACACCACTCCCACAGAACTACGCCTCTGCCCACACCACTCCCAAAGCACTACACCACTGCACACACCACTGCCTCTGAACTGCAGCATTGCCCACACCACTCCAACAGCGCTAAACTAAAGCCCAAATCACTCCCGCATCGCTAAACCACTGCACTCATCACTCCCGCAGCATTAAACCAAAGCACGCACCACTCCAACAGCGTTAGACCACTGCCCACATCCCTCCCGCTACACTACACCACTGCCCACACCACTCCAACAGCACTACAACAATGCCCACACCACTCCGACAGCGCTACATCACTGCCCACAACACTCCAAGAGCGCTACACCACTGCACACACCACTCCCACAGCACTACACTACTACCCACACGACTCCCACAGCACTACACCACTGCACACACCACTCCCACAGCGTTACACCAATGTCCACACCACTCCTACAGCGTTGCACCACTGCCCACACCACTCCCACAGCACTAAACTACTGCCCACTCCACTCCCACAGCACTACACCACTGCCCACACCACTCCCACTGTGCTACACCACAACCCACAACACTCCCACAGCACTACACCACTGCCCACACTACTCCCACAGCGCTACACCACAACCCACACCACTCCCACAGCGCTACCCTACTGCCCAAACCACTCCCACAGCGCTACACCACAACCCACACCACTCCCACAGCGCTACCCTACTGTCCACACCAAACGTACAGCGCTACCTACTGCCCACACACTCCCACAGCGTAACGCCACTGCCTACACCACTACCACAGCGCCACACCACAGCCCTCACCGCTCCCACAGCGCTACACCAATGCCCACACCACTCCCACAGCGCTACACCGTTGCACACACCACTCCCACAGCGATACACCACTGCCCACACCACTCCCACAAAACTACATCACTGCCCACACCACTCCCATAGAACTACACGACTGCCCACACCACTGCCCACATCACTCCCACAGAACTACGCCTCTGCCCACACCACTCCCAAAGCACTACACCACTGCGCACAACACTGCCTCTGAACTGCAGCATTGCCCACACCACTCCCACAGCGCTAAACTAAACCCAAATCACTCCCGCAGCGCTAAACCACTGCACTCACCACTCCCGCAGCATTAAACCAAAGCACGCACCACTCCAACAGCGTTAGACCACTGCCCACATCCCTCCCGCTACACTACACCACTGCCCACACCACTCCAACAGCACTACACCACTGCCCACACCACTCCGACAGCGCTACATCACTGCCCACAACACTCCAAGAGCGCTACACCACTGCACACACCACTCCCACAGCACTACACTACTGCCCACACGACTCCCACAGCACTACACCACTGCACACACCACTCCCACAGCGTTACACCAATGTCCACACCACTCCTACAGCGTTGCACCACTGCCCACACCACTCCCACAGCACTACACTACTGCCCACTCCACTCCCACAGCGCTACACCACTGCCCACACCACTCCCACAGCGTTCCACCACTGCCCACACCACTCCCACAGCGCTAGACCTATGCCCACACCACTACCACAGCACCACACCACTGCCAACACCACTCCCACTGTGCTACACCACAACCCATAACACTCCCACACTGCTACACCACTGTCCACACCACTCGCACAGCGCTACATCACTGCCCACACTACTCCCACAGCGTTACACCACAACCCACACCACTCCCACAGCGCTACCCTACTGCCCAAACCACTCCCACAGGGCTACACCACAACCCACACCACTCCCACAGCGCTACCCTATTGTCCACACCAAACGCACAGCGCTACACCACAACACACGCCACTCCCACAGCGCTACCCTACTGTCCACACCAAACGCACAGCGCTACACCGCAACCCACACCACTCCCACAGCGCTACACCACTACCCACCCCTCTCCCACAGCGCTACACCACTGCACACACCACTGCCTCTGAACTGCAGCATTGCCCACACTACTCCCACAGCGCTAAACTAAAGCCCAAATCACTCCCGCAGCGCTAAACCACTGCACTCAGCACTCCCGCAGCATTAAACCAAAGCACGCACCACTCCAACAGCGTTAGACCACTGCCCACATCCCTCCCGCTACACTACACCACTGCCCACACCACTCCAACAGCACTACACCACTGCCCACACCACTCCGACAGCGCTACACCACTGCCCACAACACTCCAAGAGCGCTACACAACTGTCCACACCACTCGCACAGCGCTACAGTACTGCCCACACCACTCCCACAGCGCTACACCACAACCCACACCACTCCCACAGCGCTACACCACAACCCACACCACTCCCACAGAACCACACCACTGCCCACACCACTCCCACAGAACTACGCCTCTGCCCACACCACTCCCAAAGCACTACACCACTGCACACACCACTGCCTCTGAACTGCAGCATTGCCCACACCACTCCCACAGCGCTAAACTAAAGCCCAAATCACTCCCGCAGCTCTAAACCACTGCACTCACCACTCCCGCAGCATTAAACCAAAGTACGCACCACTCCAACAGCATTAGACCACTGGCCACATCCCTCCCGCTACACTACACCACTGCCCACACCACTCCAACAGCACTACACCACTGCCCACACCATTCCGACAGCGCTACACCACTGCCCACAACACTCCAAGAGCGCTACACCACTGCGCACACCACTCACAAAGCACTACACTACTGCCCACACCACTCCCACAGCACTACACCACTGCCCACACCAATCCCACAGCGTTACACCAATGTCCACACCACTCCTACAGCGTTGCACCACTGCCCACACCACTCCCACAGCACTACACTACTGCCCACTCCACTCCCACAGCGCTACACCACTGCCCACACCACTCCCACAGCGTTACACCACTGCCCACACCACTCCCACAGCGCTAGACCTCTGCCCACACCACTACCACAGTACTACACCACTGCCCACACCACTCCCACTGTGCTAAACCACAACCCACAACACTCCACAGCGCTACACCACTGTCCACACCACTCGCACAGCACTACACCACGGCCCACACCACTCCCACTGTGCTAAACCACAACCCACAACACTCCACAGCGCTACACCACAACCCACACCACTCCCACAGCGCTACCCTACTGCCCACACCACTGGCGCAGCGCTACACCACAACACACACCACTCCGACAACGATACACCACTGCCAACACCACTCCCACAGCGCTACACCACTGCCCACACCACTCCCACAGTGTTACACCACTGCCCACACCACTCCCACAGCGTTACACCACTGCCCACACCACTTCCACAGCACTATACCACTGCCCACACCACTCCAGCAGCGCTTCACCACTGCCCACACCACTCCCTCAGCACTACACCACTGCCCACACCACTCCCACAGCACTGCACCACTGCCCACACCACTCGCACAGCACTAACCAATGCCCACACCACTCCCACAGCGTTACATCACTGCCCAAACCACTCCCACTGCGATAGGCCATTGCCAACACCACTCCCACAGCGCTACACCACTGCCCACACCACTCACACAGCACTACACCACTGCCCACACCACACGAACAGCACAACACCATTGCCCACACCACTCCCACTGCACTACATCACTGCCCACACCACTCCCACAGCGCTATACCATTGGCCACACCACACCCACAGCGCTACACCACTGCCCGCACCCCTCCAGCAGCGCTACACCAATGACCACACCGCTCCCACAGCACTACACCACTGCCCACACCACTCCCACAGCACTACACCACTGCCCACACCACTCGAACAGCGTTACACCACTGCCCACACCACTCCCACAGGACTAGACTAATGCCCACACCACTGAAAAAGCGCTAAGCTAAAGCCCAGACCACTCCCACAGCGTTACACCACTGCCCACATCCCTCCCTCTGCACTGCACCAATGCCCACACCATTCCAATAGCACTACACCACTGCCCACACCACTCCCAGAGCGCGTCAACACTGCCCACACCACTCCCACAGCGCTACCACTGCCCCCACCACTCCAACAGCACAACACCACTGCCCACACCACTCCCACAGCGCTACACCACTTCCCACACCACTCCCACAGCTCTACACCACTGCCCACACAGCTCCAACAGCGCTACACCACTGCCCACACCACTCCCACAGCGCTACACCGCTGTCCACACATCTCCCGCAGCGCTACACAACTGCCCACACCATTCCCACAGCGCTACACCACTGCCCACAACACTCCCACAGCATACACACCACTGCCCACACCACTCCCACAGCGCTTCACCACTGCCCACACCACTCGCACAGCGCTGCAACACTGCGCACACCTCTCCCACAGCACTACCACTGCCAACACCACTCCCACAGCACTACACCACTGCCCACACCACTCCCACAGCGCTACACCACTGTCCGCGCCACTCCCAAAGCGTTACACCTATGTCCACACCCCTCCTACAGCACTACACCACTTCCCACACCACTCCCACAGCGTGGCACCACTGTCCACACCACTTCCACAGCGCTACACCTCTGCCCACACCACCACCACAGCACTACGCCACTGCCCAACACCACTCCCACAGCGCTACACCTAAACCCACACCACTCCCTCTGCACTACACTACTTCCCACGCCAATCCCGCAGCGCTACCCCACTGCCCACACCACTCAAGCAGCGCTACACCACTGCCCACACCACTCCCGCAGTGTTACACCACTGCCCACAACACTCCAGCTGCTCTACACCACTGCCCACACCACTCCCGCAGTGCTACACCACGGCCGACACCACTCGCACAGCATTACACCACTGCTCACAACACTCCCACAGCAATACACCACTGCCCACACCACTCCCACAGCACTTCACCACTGCCCACACCACTCCCACAGCACTAAACCACTGCCCAAACCACTAGCACAGCGTTACACCACTGCCCACACCACTCCCACAGCGTGACACCACTGCCCACACCACTCCCACTGCACTACACCACTGCACACACCACTCCCACTGCACTACACCACTGCCCACACGACTCCCACAGCACTACACCTCTCCCACACCGCTCCCACAGCGCTGCACCACTGCCCGCACCACTCCCGCAGCGCTACACCACTGCCCACACCACTCCCACAGCGTGACACCACTGCCCACACCACTCCCACTGCACTACACCACTGCACACACCACTCCCACTGCACTACACCACTGCCCACACCACTCCCACAGCACTACACCACTGCCCACACGACTCCCACAGCACTACACCTCTGCCACACCGCTCCCACAGCGCTGCACCACTGCCCACACCACTCCCGCAGCGCTCCACCACTGCCCCCGCCACTCCCACAGCGTTACACCAAACCGACACCACTCCCAGAGCACTACACCACAACCCTCATCACTCCCACAGCGCTAAACCACTGCCCACTCCACTCCCACAGCGCTACAACACTGCCCACACCACTCCCACAGCACTACAACACTGCCCACACGACTCCCACAGCACTACACCTCTGCCACACCGCTCCCACAGCGCTGCACCACTGCCCACACCACTCCCGCAGCGCTCCACCACTGCCCACACCACTCCCACAGCACTACAACACTGCCCACACCACTCCCACAGCACTACACCACTACCCACACCAGTCCCACAGCGCTACACCACTGCCCACCACACTCCCACAGCACTACACCACTGCACACACCACACCCACAGCACTACACCACTGCCCAAACCACACCCACAGCGCTACACCACTGCCCACACCACTCCCACAGCAGTATACCACTGCCTTCACCACTCCCACAGTGTTAAACTACTGCCAACACCACTCCCACAGCAGTACACCACTGCCCACACCACTCCCATATCGCTGCACCACAGCCCACACCACTCCCACAGCACTACACCACTGCCCACAACACTCCCACAGCACAACACCACTGCCCACACCACTCCCACAGCGCTACACCACAACCCACACCACTCCCACAGCGCTATATCAATGCCCACACCACTCCCACAGTACTACACCACTGCCCACCCCACTCCTACAGCGCTACACCACTGCCCACATCACTCCCACACCGCTACACTAATGGCTACCCCACTCCCACAGCGCTACACCACAACCCACACCACTCCCACAGCGTTACACCACTGCCCACAACACTCCCGCAGCACTACACCACAACTCACACCACTCCCACCGCTTTACACCACTGCCCACATCACTCCCGCAGCGGTACACCACAACCCACACCACTCCCACAGTGTTGCACCACTGCCCACACCACTCCAGCAGCGCTACACCACTGCCCACGCCACTCCCACAGCGTTAAACCAAACCCACACCAATCCCACAGCACTACACCTTTGCCCACACAACTCCCACAGCGATACACCACAACCCACACGACTCCTAAAGCGGTATAGTAATGCCAGAACACGCCCACAGCGCTACACTAATGACCACACCATTCACACAGCGTTACACCACTGCCCACACCACTCCCACAGCGCTACACCACTGCCCAAGCCATTCCCCCAGCGCTACACCACAACCCACACCACTCCCGCAGCGGTACACCACTGCCCACACCACTCCCACAGCGCTACACCACTGCCCACACCACTCCCACAACACTACACAACTACCCACAGCACTCCCACAGCCCTACACCACTGCCCACACCACTCCCTCAGCACTACACCACAACCCATACCACTACCACAGCACTACACCACTACCCACACCACTCCCACAGCGCTACACCACTGCGCACAACACTCCCACAGCACTACTCCACCGCCCACACCACTACCACAGCACTACAGCACAATCCAGACCACTCCCACAGCACTACACTACTGCCCACACCACTCCCTCAGCACTACACCACTGCCCACACCACTCCCAAAGCGCGACAACACTGCCCACACCAATCCCACAGCACTAAACCACTGCCCACACCACTCCCGCAGCTCTACACCAATGCCCACACAACTCCCGCAACGCTAGAATCCTGCCCTCACCACTCCAATATCACTACACCACTGCCCACGCCATTCCCACAGCACTACACCACAGCCCACACCACTCGAACAGCACTACAACACTGCCCACGCCACTCCCACAGCGCTACACCACTGCCCACGCCACTCCCACAGCGCGACACAACACAAACCACTCTCACAGCGCTACACCAGAACACACACCACTCCCACAGCGCTACACCACTGCCCACACGACTCCCACAGCGCTGCAGCACTGCGCACAGCACTCCCACAGCACTACAACACTGCCAACACCACTCCCACTGCACTACACCACTGCCCACACCACTCCCACAGCGCTACACCACTGACCACGCCACTCCCACAGCGTTACACCTATGTCCACACCCCTCCTACAGCACTACACCACTTCCCACACCACTCCCACAGCGTGGCACCACTGTCCACACCACTTCCACAGCGCTACACCTCTGCCCACACCAACACCACAGCACTACGCCACTGCCCAACCCCACTCCCACAGCGCTACACCAAAACCCACACCACTCCCTCTGCACTACACTACTTCCCACGCCAATCCCGCAGCGCTACCCCACTGCCCACAACACTCCCACAGCGCTACACACCTGCCCACACCACTCCCACAGCGCTACACTACTGCCCACACCACTCCCACAGCGCTACACCACTTCCCACACCACTCTCACAGCGCCAAAAACACTGCCCGCACCACTCCCAAAGCGCTACAACACTGCCCACAACACTCCCACAGCGTTACACCACAACCCACACCACTCCCAGAGAATTACACCACTACCCACACCACTCCGACAGAACTACACCACTGCCCACACCACTCCAACAAGGCTACACCACTGCCCACACCACTCCCTCAGCACTACACCACTGCCCACACCACTCCCACTGCACTACACCACTGCACACACCACTCCCACTGCACTACACCACTGCCCACACGACTCCCACAGCACTACACCTCTCCCACACCGCTCCCACAGCGCTGCACCACTGCCCGCACCACTCCCGCAGCGCTACACCACTGCCCACACCACTCCCACAGCGTGACACCACTGCCCACACCACTCCCACTGCACTACACCACTGCACACACCACTCCCACTGCACTACACCACTGCCCACACCACTCCCACAGCACTACACCACTGCCCACACGACTCCCACAGCACTACACCTCTGCCACACCGCTCCCACAGCGCTGCACCACTGCCCACACCACTCCCGCAGCGCTCCACCACTGCCCCCGCCACTCCCACAGCGTTACACCAAACCGACACCACTCCCAGAGCACTACACCACAACCATCATCACTCCCACAGCGCTAAACCACTGCCCACTCCACTCCCACAGCGCTACAACACTGCCCACACCACTCCCACAGCACTACAACACTGCCCACACCACTCCCACAGCACTACACCACTACCCACACCAGTCCCACAGCGCTACACCACTGCCCACCACACTCCCACAGCACTACACCACTGCACACACCACACCCACAGCACTACACCACTGCCCAAACCACACCCACAGCACTACACCACTGCCCACACCACTCCCACAGCAGTATACCACTGCCTTCACCACTCCCACAGTGTTAAACTACTGCCAACACCACTCCCACAGCAGTACACCACTGCCCACACCACTCCCATATCGCTGCACCACTGCCCACACCACTCCCACAGCACTACACCACTGCCCACAACACTCCCACAGCACAACACCACTGCCCACACCACTCCCACAGCGCTACACCACAACCCACACCACTCCCACAGCGCTATATCAATGCCCACACCACTCCCACAGTACTACACCACTGCCCACACCACTCCTACAGCGCTACACCACTGCCCACATCACTCCCACACCGCTACACTAATGGCTACCCCACTCCCACAGCGCTACACCACAACCCACACCACTCCCACAGCGTTACACCACTGCCCACAACACTCCCGCAGCACTACACCACAACTCACACCACTCCCACCGCTTTACACCACTGCCCACATCACTCCCGCAGCGGTACACCACAACCCACACCACTCCCACAGCGTTGCACCACTGCCCACACCACTCCAGCAGCGCTACACCACTGCCCACGCCACTCCCACAGCGTTAAACCAAACCCACACCAATCCCACAGCACTACACCTTTGCCCACACAACTCCCACAGCGATACACCACAACCCACACGACTCCTAAAGCGGTATAGTAATGCCAGAACACGCCCACAGCGCTACACTAATGACCACACCATTCACACAGCGTTACACCACTGCCCACACCGCTCCCACAGCGCTACACCACTGCCCAAGCCATTCCCCCAGCGCTACACCACAACCCACACCACTCCCGCAGCGCTACACCACTGCCCACGCCACTCCCACAGCGCGACACAACACAAACCACTCTCACAGCGCTACACCAGAACACACACCACTCCCACAGCGCTACACCACTGCCCACACCACTCCCACAACACTACACAACTACCCACAGCACTCCCACAGCCCTACACCACTGCCCACACCACTCCCTCAGCACTACACCACAACCCATACCACTACCACAGCACTACACCACTACCCACACCACTCCCACAGCGCGACACCACTACCCACACCACTCCCACAGCACTACACCACAACCCACACCACTCCCACAGCACTACACCACTGCGCACAACACTCCCACAGCACTACTCCACCGCCCACACCACTACCACAGCACTACAGCACAATCCAGACCACTCCCACAGCACTACACTACTGCCCACACCACTCCCTCAGCACTACACCACTGCCCACACCACTCCCAAAGCGCGACAACACTGCCCACACCAATCCCACAGCACTAAACCACTGCCCACACCACTCCCGCAGCTCTACACCAATGCCCACACAACTCCCGCAACGCTAGAATCCTGCCCTCACCACTCCAATATCACTACACCACTGCCCACGCCATTCCCACAGCACTACACCACAGCCCACACCACTCGAACAGCACTACAACACTGCCCACGCCACTCCCACAGCGCTACACCACTGCCCACGCCACTCCCACAGCGCGACACAACACAAACCACTCTCACAGCGCTACACCAGAACACACACCACTCCCACAGCGCTACACCACTGCCCACACGACTCCCACAGCGCTGCAGCACTGCGCACAGCACTCCCACAGCACTACAACACTGCCAACACCACTCCCACTGCACTACACCACTGCCCACACCACTCCCACAGCGCTACACCACTGACCACGCCACTCCCACAGCGTTACACCTATGTCCACACCCCTCCTACAGCACTACACCACTTCCCACACCACTCCCACAGCGTGGCACCACTGTCCACACCACTTCCACAGCGCTACACCTCTGCCCACACCACCACCACAGCACTACGCCACTGCCCAACCCCACTCCCACAGCGCTACACCAAAACCCACACCACTCCCTCTGCACTACACTACTTCCCACGCCAATCCCGCAGCGCTACCCCACTGCCCACAACACTCCCACAGCGCTACACACCTGCCCACACCACTCCCACAGCGCTACACTACTGCCCACACCACTCCCACAGCGCTACACCACTTCCCACACCACTCTCACAGCGCCAAAAACACTGCCCACACCACTCCCAAAGCGCTACAACACTGCCCACAACACTCCCACAGCGTTACACCACAACCCACACCACTCCCAGAGAATTACACCACTACCCACACCACTCCGACAGAACTACACCACTGCCCACACCACTCCAACAAGGCTACACCACTGCCCACACCACTCCCTCAGCGCTACAACACTGCCCACACCACTCCCACAGCACTACAACACTGCCCACACCACTCCCACAGCACTACACCACTACCCACACCAGTCCCACAGCGCTACACCACTGCCCACCACACTCCCACAGCACTACACCACTGCACACACCACACCCACAGCACTACACCACTGCCCAAACCACACCCACAGCACTACACCACTGCCCACACCACTCCCACAGCAGTATACCACTGCCTTCACCACTCCCACAGTGTTAAACTACTGCCAACACCACTCCCACAGCAGTACACCACTGCCCACACCACTCCCATATCGCTGCACCACTGCCCACACCACTCCCACAGCACTACACCACTGCCCACAACACTCCCACAGCACAACACCACTGCCCACACCACTCCCACAGCGCTACACCACAACCCACACCACTCCCACAGCGCTATATCAATGCCCACACCACTCCCACAGTACTACACCACTGCCCACACCACTCCTACAGCGCTACACCACTGCCCACATCACTCCCACACCGCTACACTAATGGCTACCCCACTCCCACAGCGCTACACCACAACCCACACCACTCCCACAGCGTTACACCACTGCCCACAACACTCCCGCAGCACTACACCACAACTCACACCACTCCCACCGCTTTACACCACTGCCCACATCACTCCCGCAGCGGTACACCACAACCCACACCACTCCCACAGCGTTGCACCACTGCCCACACCACTCCAGCAGCGCTACACCACTGCCCACGCCACTCCCACAGCGTTAAACCAAACCCACACCAATCCCACAGCACTACACCTTTGCCCACACAACTCCCACAGCGATACACCACAACCCACACGACTCCTAAAGCGGTATAGTAATGCCAGAACACGCCCACAGCGCTACACTAATGACCACACCATTCACACAGCGTTACACCACTGCCCACACCGCTCCCACAGCGCTACACCACTGCCCAAGCCATTCCCCCAGCGCTACACCACAACCCACACCACTCCCGCAGCGCTACACCACTGCCCACGCCACTCCCACAGCGCGACACAACACAAACCACTCTCACAGCGCTACACCAGAACACACACCACTCCCACAGCGCTACACCACTGCCCACACCACTCCCACAACACTACACAACTACCCACAGCACTCCCACAGCCCTACACCACTGCCCACACCACTCCCTCAGCACTACACCACAACCCATACCACTACCACAGCACTACACCACTACCCACACCACTCCCACAGCGCGACACCACTACCCACACCACTCCCACAGCACTACACCACAACCCACACCACTCCCACAGCACTACACCACTGCGCACAACACTCCCACAGCACTACTCCACCGCCCACACCACTACCACAGCACTACAGCACAATCCAGACCACTCCCACAGCACTACACTACTGCCCACACCACTCCCTCAGCACTACACCACTGCCCACACCACTCCCAAAGCGCGACAACACTGCCCACACCAATCCCACAGCACTAAACCACTGCCCACACCACTCCCGCAGCTCTACACCAATGCCCACACAACTCCCGCAACGCTAGAATCCTGCCCTCACCACTCCAATATCACTACACCACTGCCCACGCCATTCCCACAGCACTACACCACAGCCCACACCACTCGAACAGCACTACAACACTGCCCACGCCACTCCCACAGCGCTACACCACTGCCCACGCCACTCCCACAGCGCGACACAACACAAACCACTCTCACAGCGCTACACCAGAACACACACCACTCCCACAGCGCTACACCACTGCCCACACGACTCCCACAGCGCTGCAGCACTGCGCACAGCACTCCCACAGCACTACAACACTGCCAACACCACTCCCACTGCACTACACCACTGCCCACACCACTCCCACAGCGCTACACCACTGACCACGCCACTCCCACAGCGTTACAACTATGTCCACACCCCTCCTACAGCACTACACCACTTCCCACACCACTCCCACAGCGTGGCACCACTGTCCACACCACTTCCACAGCGCTACACCTCTGCCCACACCACCACCACAGCACTACGCCACTGCCCAACCCCACTCCCACAGCGCTACACCAAAACCCACACCACTCCCTCTGCACTACACTACTTCCCACGCCAATCCCGCAGCGCTACCCCACTGCCCACAACACTCCCACAGCGCTACACACCTGCCCACACCACTCCCACAGCGCTACACTACTGCCCACACCACTCCCACAGCGCTACACCACTTCCCACACCACTCTCACAGCGCCAAAAACACTGCCCACACCACTCCCAAAGCGCTACAACACTGCCCACAACACTCCCACAGCGTTACACCACAACCCACACCACTCCCAGAGAATTACACCACTACCCACACCACTCCGACAGAACTACACCACTGCCCACACCACTCCAACAAGGCTACACCACTGCCCACACCACTCCCTCAGCACTACACCACTGCCCACACCACTCCCACATCACTAAACCATTGCCCACACCACTCCAGTCCACAACACTCCCACTGCGCTACACAACAACCCACACCACTCCCTCAGAACTACACCACTGCCCACACCACTCCCACAGAACTACACCACTGCTCACACCACTCCCACAGTACTACACCTCTGCCCACACCACTACCCACAGCGCTACACCACTGCCCACACCACTCCCACAGAACTACAGCACTGCCCAAACCACTCCCAGAGAATTACACCACTGCCCACACCACTGCCCACACCAACCCACAGAACTACACCACTGCCCACACCACTCCCTCAGAACTAGAGCACTGCCCACACCACTCCTATAGCACTACACCACTCCCAACACCACTCCCACAGCGTTACACCAATGCCTACACACTACTCCCACAGTACTACACCACTGCCCACACCACTCCCACAGCAAAACTCCACTGCCCACACCACTCCCACAGCGCACCACCACTGCCCACAACACTCCCACAGCGCTACACCCCTGCACACAACACTCCCACAGCGCAACACCACTGCCGACACCACTCCCACAGCGCTACACCACTGCCCACAAGAATCCCACAGCGCTACACCACTGCCCACACCACTCCCACAGCGCTAAACTAAAGCCCGCACCGCTCCAGCAGCACTATACCAGTGCCCAGACCACTCCAGCATTGCTACACCATTGCCCACACGACTCCCGCAGTGCTACACCACTGCCCACACCACTCCCGCAGCGTTACAGCACTGCCCACACCACTCCCACAGAACTACACCACTGCCCACATCACTCGCACAGCACTAGACCACTTCCCACACCACTCCAGCAGCGCTACACCTCTGCCCACACAACTCCCACAGCGCTACACCACTGCCCACACGACTCCCACACCGCTACACTAATGCCAACGCCACTCCCATAGCGTTACACCAAACCCACACCACTCCCACAGCGCTACACCACAGCCTACACCACACCCACTGCGCAAAACCACTGCCCACATCACTCCCACAGCGCAAAACCACTGCCCACATCACTCCCACAGGGCTACACCATAACCCACAACACTACAGCAGCGGTATAGTAATGCCACAACACTCCCACAGCGCTACACTAATGCCCACACCAACCCACACAGCGAAACACCACTGCCCAGACCACTCCCACAGCGCGACACCACTGCCCACACCACTCCCACAGCGCTACACCACTGCCCTCAACACTCCCACAGCACTACACCACAACCCACACCACTCCTACAGCACTGCACCACTACCCACACCAATCCCACAGAGTTACACCAATGCCAACACCACTCCCACAGCACTACACCACAACCCACACCACTCCTACAGCACTACACCACTACACACACCACTCCGACAGAACTACACCACTGCCCACACCACTCCAACAAGGCTACACCACTGCCCACACCACTCCCTCAGCACTACACCACTGCCCACACCACTCCCACATCACTAAACCATTGCCCAAACCACTCGCGCAGCATTACAACGCTGCCCACAACACTCCCAATGCGCTACACAACTACCCACACCACTCCCACAGAACTACACCACTGCCCACACCACTCCCACAGAACTACACCACTGCTCACACCACTCCCACAGTACTACACCATTGCACAAAACACTACCCAAAGCGCTACACCACTGCCCACACCACTCCCACAGAACTACAGCACTGCCCACACCACTCCCAGAGAATTACACCACAGCCCGCACCACTGCCCACACCACTCCCACAGCTCTACACCACTGCCCACACCACTCCCACAGCGCTAAACAAAAGCCCGCACCGCTCCAGCAGCACTATACCAGTGCCCAGACCACTCCAGCATTGCTACACCACTGCCCACACCACTCCCGCAGTGCTACACCACTGCCCACACCACTCCCGCAGCGTTACAGCACTGCCCACACCACTCCCCCAGCACTACACCACTGCCCACATCACTCGCACAGCACTAGACCACTTCCCACACCACTCCAGCAGCGATACACCACTGCCCACACCACTCACACAGCGCTACACCACTGCCCACACAACTCCCACAGCGCTACACCACTGCCCACACGAGTCCCACACCGCTACACTAATGCCCACGCCACTCCCACAGCGTTACACCAAACCCACACCACTCCCACAGCGCTACACCACAGCCCACACCACACCCACAGCACTACACCACAACCCACACCACTCCTACAGCACTACACCACTACCAACACCAATCCCACAGAGTTACACCAATGCCACACCACTCCCTCTGCATTACACCAGTGCCCACACCACTTCCACAGCGCTACACCACTGCCCACACCACCCCCATAGCACTATAACACTGCCTTAACCACTCCCACAGCACTACACCACTACCCACACCACTCCCACAGCGTTACACCAATGCCCACAACACTCCCACAGTACAACACCACTGCCCACACCAAACCCACAGCAAAACACCAATGCCCACACCACTCCCACAGCAAAACACCACTGCCCACACCACTCCCACAGCAAAACACCACTGCCCACACCACTCCCACTGCGCTACACCACTGCCCACACAACTCCCACAGCGCTACACCACTGCCCACACGACTCCCACACCGCTACACTAATGCCCACGCCACTCCCACAGCGTTACACCAAACCCACACCACTCCCACAGCGCTACACCACAGCCCACACCACACCAACTGTGCTACACCACTGCCCACATCACACCCACAGCGCAAAACCACTGCCCACATCACTCCCACAGGGCTACACCATAACCCACAACACTCCAGCAGCGGTATAGTAATGCCACAACACTCCCACAGCGCTACACTAATGCCCACACCAACCCACACAGCGAAACACCACTGCCCAGACCACGCCCACAGCGCGACACCACTGCCCACACCACTCCCACAGCGCTACACCACTGCCCACAACACTCCCACAGCACTACACCACAACCCACACCACTCCTACAGCACTACACCACTACCCACACCACTCCCACAGCACTACACCACAACCCACACCACTCCCACAAGCGCTACACCACTGCCCACACCACTCCCACAGCGCTACACCACCGCCCACACCACTCCCACAGCACTACACCACTGCCCACACCACTCCCCCTGCATTACACCACTGCCTTAACCACTCCCACAGCACTACACCACTACCCACACCACTCCCACAGCGTTACACCAATGCCCACACCACTCCCACAGTACTACACCACTGCCCACACCACTCCCACAGCAAAACACCACTGCCCACACCACTCCCACTGCGCTACACCACTGCCCACACTACACCCACAGCGCACCACCACTGCCAACAAAACTCCCACAGCGCTACACCCCTACACACACCACTCCCACAGCGCAACACCACTGCCCACACCACTCCCACAGCGCTAAACTAAAGCCCGCACCGCTCCAGCAGCACTATACCAGTGCGCAGACCACTCCAGCATTGCTATACCACTGCCCACACCACTCCCGCAGTGATACACAACTGCCCACACCACTCCCGCAGCGTTAAAGCACTGCCCACACCACTCCCACAGCACTACACCACTGCCCACATCACTCGCACAGCACTAGACCACTTCCCAATCCACTTCCAGCAGCGATACACCACGGCCCACACCAATCCCACGGCGTTACACCACTGCCCACAACACTCACACAGCGCTACACCACTGCCCACACAACTCCCACAGCGCTTCACCACTGCCCACACGACTCCCACACCGCTACACTAATGCCCACACCACTCCCACAGCGCTACACCACAGCCCACACCACACCCACTGCGCTACACCCCTGCCCACATCACACCCACAGCGCAAAACCACTGCCCTCATCACTCCCACAGGGCTACACCATAACCCACACCACTCCAACAGCGTTATAGTAATGCCACAACACTCCCACAGAGCTACACTAATGCCCACACCAACCCACACAGCGAAACACCACTGCCCACACCACTCCCACAGCGCGACACCACTGCCCACACCACTCCCACAGCACTACACCACTGCCCACAACACTCCTACAGCACTACACCACTACACACACAAATCCCACAGAGTTACACCAATGCCAACACCACTACCACAGCACTACACCACTGCCCACACCACTGCCACAGCGCTACACCATTGCCCACGCCACTCCCACAGCGCGACACAACACAGACCACTCCTACAGCGCTACACCACTGCCCACACGACTTCCACAGCGCTACACCACTGCCCACACCACTCCCACAGCGTTACACCAATGCCCACACCACTCCCAAGGCGCTACACCACCGCCCACACCACTCCCACAGCGCTACACCACTGCCCACACCACTCCCACTGCATTACACCACTGCCCACACCACTCCCACAGCGCTACACCACTGCCCACACCACCCCCATAGCACTATAACACTGCCTTAACCACTCCCACAGCACTAAACCACTGCCCACACCACTCCCACATCGCTACACCACTGCACACACCACTCCCGCAGCGCTACACCACTGCCCACACCACTCCCACATCGTTACACCACAACCCACACCACTCCCACAGAACTACACCACTGCCCACACCTCTCCCACAGCACGACACCACTGCCCACAACACTACCCACACCACTCCCGCAGAACTACACCACTGCACACACCACACCCACAGCACTACACCACTGCACACACCACTGCCCACACCACTCCCACAGAACTACACCACTGCCCACACCACTCCTAAAGCACTACACCACTTCCCAAACCTCTCCCACAGCGTTACACGAATGCCCACACCACCGCCACAGTACTACACCACTGCCCACACAACTCCCACAGCACTACACCACTGCCCACACCACTCCCACAGCGCTACACCACCTCCCACAACACTCCCACAGCGCAACACCACTGCCCATACCACTCCCACAGCGCAACACCACCGCCCACAACACTCCCACAGCGCTACACTACTGCCCACACCACTCCCACAGCACTACACCACTTCCCACACCACTCCCACAGCGCTACAACACTGCCCACTCCATTCCCAAAGCGCTACAACACTGCCCACAACACTCCCACAGCGTTACACCACAACACATACCACTCCCACATAATTACACCACTGCCCACACCACTCCCACAGAACTACACCACTGCCCACACCACTCCCACATCGCTAAACCACTGCCCACACCACTCCCGCAGCGTTACAACGCTGCCCACAACACTCCCACTGCACTACACCACAATCTACACCACTCCCACAGAACTACACCACTGCCCACACCACTGCCACAGCGCTACACCATTGCCCACGCCACTCCCACAGCGCGACACAACACAGACCACTCCTACAGCGCTACACCACTGCCCACACGACTTCCACAGCGCTACACCACTGCCCACACCACTCCCACAGCGTTACACCAATGCCCACACCACTCCCAAGGCGCTACACCACCGCCCACACCACTCCCACAGCGCTACACCACTGCCCACACCACTCCCACTGCATTACACCACTGCCCACACCACTCCCACAGCGCTACACCACTGCCCACACCACCCCCATAGCACTATAACACTGCCTTAACCACTCCCACAGCACTAAACCACTGCCCACACCACTCCCACATCGCTACACCACTGCACACACCACTCCCGCAGCGCTACACCACTGCCCACACCACTCCCACATCGTTACACCACAACCCACACCACTCCCACAGAACTACACCACTGCCCACACCTCTCCCGCAGCACGACACCACTGCCCACAACACTACCCACACCACTCCCGCAGAACTACACCACTGCACACACCACACCCACAGCACTACACCACTGCACACACCACTGCCCACACCACTCCCACAGAACTACACCACTGCCCACACCACTCCTAAAGCACGACACCACTTCCCAAACCTCTCCCACAGCGTTACACGAATGCCCACACCACCGCCACAGTACTACACCACTGCCCACACAACTCCCACAGCACTACACCACTGCCCACACCACTCCCACAGCGCTACACCACCTCCCACAACACTCCCACAGCGCAACACCACTGCCCATACCACTCCCACAGCGCAACACCACTGCCCACAACACTCCCACAGCGCTACACTACTGCCCACACCACTCCCACAGCACTACAGCACTTCCCACACCACTCCCACAGCGCTACAACACTGCCCACTCCATTCCCAAAGCGCTACAACACTGCCCACAACACTCCCACAGCGTTACACCACAACACATACCACTCCCACATAATTACACCACTGCCCACACCACTCCCACAGAACTACACCACTGCCCACACCACTCCCACATCGCTAAACCACTGCCCACACCACTCCCGCAGCGTTACAACGCTGCCCACAACACTCCCACTGCACTACACCACAATCTACACCACTCCCACAGAACTACACCACTGCCCACACCACTCCCACAGAACTACACCACTGCTCACACCACTGCCCACACCACTCCCACAGAACTACACCACTGCCCACACCACTCCTTCAGAACTACAGCACTGCCCACACCACTGCCCACACCACTCCCACAGAACTACACCACTGCCCACACCACTCCTTCAGAACTACAGCACTGCCCACACCACTCCTAAAGCACTACACGACTATCCACACCACTCACACAGCGTTACACCAATGCCCACACAACTCCCACAGTACTACACCACTGCCCACACCACTCCTACAGCAAAACACCACTGCCCACACCACTCCCACAGCGCACCACCACTGCCCACAACACTCCCACAGCGCTACACCCCTGCACACACCACTCCAACAGCGCTATAAAAATGCCCACAACACTCCCACAGCGCTACACCACTGCCCTCAAGACTCCCACAGCGCTACACCACTGCCCACACCACTCCAACAGCGCTAAACTAAAGCCCGCACCGCTGCAGCAGCACTATACCAGCGCCCAGACCACTCCAGCATCGCTACACCACTGCCAACACCACTCCCGCAGTGCTACACCACTGCCCACATCACTCCCGCAGCGTTACAGCACTGCCCACACCACTACCACAGCACTACAGCATTGCCCACATCACTCGCACAGCACTACACAAATTCCCACACCACTCCAGCAGCGATACACCACTGCCAACACCACTCCAACAGCACTACACCACTGCCCACACCACACCCACAGCACTACACCACTGCACACACCACTACCACTGCACTACACCACTGCCCACACCACTCGCACAGCATTACACCACTGCCCACACCACTCGCACAGCACTACACCACTGTCCAAACCACTCCCTCAGCGTTACACCACTGCCCACACCACTCCAACTGCACTACACCACTACCCACACCACTTCCACTGCACTACACCACTGCCCACTCCACTCCCACAGCACTACACCACTGCCCACACCACTCCCACAGCACTACACCACTACCCGCACCACTCCCACAGCGCTACACCACTACCCGCACCACTCCCACAGCGCTACACCACTGCTCACCCCACTCCCACAGCACTACCCACACCACTCCCACAGCGCTGCACCACTGCCCACACCACTCCCAGAGCGGTACACCTCTGCCCACAACAATCCCACAGCGTTACACCACTACCCTCACAACTCTCACAGCGCTACACCACTGCCCACACGACTCCCACACCGCTACACTAATGCCGACACCACTCCTGCAGCACTACACCACTGCCCACGCCACTCCCACAGCGCGACACCACAGCCCACACCACTCCCACTGCGCTACACCACATCGCAAATCACTCCCACAGCGCTAAACCACTGCCCACATCACTCCCAAAGGCTACTCCACAACCCACACCACTCCAGCAGCGGTATAGTAATGCCACAACACACCCACAGCGCTACACTAATGCCCACACCAAACCACACAGCGAAACACCACTGCCCACACCACTCCCACAGCGCTACACCACTGCCCACAACACTCGCACAGCACTACACCACAACCCACACCACTCCCACAGCACTACACCACTACCCACACCACTCACACAGCGCTACACCACTGCCCAAACCACTCCCACAGCACTACACCACTACCCACACCACTCCCACAGCAGTACACCGATAACCACACCACTCCCACAGCACTAAACCACTGCCCACACCACTCTCACAGCGCTACACCACTGCCCACACCACTCCCATAGCACTATACCACTGCCTTAACCACTCCCACAGCACTACACCACTGCCCACACCACTCCAGCAGCGGTATAGTAATGCCACAACACTCCCACAGCGATACACTAATGCCCACACCAATCCACACAGCGAAACACCACTGCCCACACCACTCCCACAGCGCCACACCACTGCCCACGCCACACCCAAAGCACTACACCACTAACCATCCCACTCCCACAGCGTTATACCACTGCCCACACCACTCCCACAGCGCCACACCACTGCCCACACCACTCCCACAGCACTACACCACTGAACACACCTCTCCCACAGCGCTACACCACTGCCCACACTACTCCTGCAACGCTACACTCCTGCCCTCACCACTCCCACAGCGCTACACCACTGCCCACACCACTCCCACAGCGCTACACCACTGCCCACGCCACTCCCACAGCAGTACACCACTGCCCACACAACTCCCACAGCACTACACCACTGCTCACACAACTCCCACAGCGCTACACCACTGCCAACGCCACTCCCACAGCGCGACACAACACACACCACTCCCACAGCGCTACACCACTGCCCACACCACTCCCACAGCACTACACCACTGCCCACACCACTCCCACAGCGCTACACCACTGCCCACGCAACTCCAGCAGTGCTACACCACTGCGCACACCACTCCCGCAGCGTTACAGCACCGCCCACATCACTCCAGCAGAGCTACACCACTGCTCACACCACTCCCACAGCATTACACCACTGCCCACACCACTCGCGCATCACTACACCACTGCCCACACCACTCCAGCAGCACTACACCACTGCCCACTCCACTCCCACAGACCTACACCTCTGCCCACACCACTCCCACAGCACTACACCACTGCCCACACCAGTCCCACAGCACTACACCGCAGTCCACACCACTCCCACAGCCCTACACCACTGCCCACAACACTCCCACTGCACTACACCACATCCCACACCACTCCGACTGCACTACACCACTGCCCACACCACTCCCACAGCGTTGCACCACTGGTAGCACCACTCCCACAGCACTAAACCACTGCCCACACCACTCCCACAGCGCCACACCACTACACGCACCACTCCCGCAGCACTACACCACTGCCCACACCACACCAACAGCGCTACACCTCTGCACACACCACTCCCAGAGCAATACACCACTACACACACCACTCTCACAGCGCTACACCACTGCCCACACCACTCCCACAGCACTACACCACTACCCACACCTCTCCCACAGTACAACACAACTACCCACACCACTCCCACAGAGTTACACCAATGCCCACAAAACTCCCAGAGCGCAACACCACTGCCTACACCACTCCCACAGCGATACACAACTGCCCACACGACTCCCACACCGCTACACTAATGCCCACACCACTCCCACAGCACTACACCACTGCCCACGCCACTCCCACAGCGTTACACCAAACCCACACCACTCCCGCAGCACTACACCACTGCCCACACAACTCCCACAGCGCTACACCAAAGCACACACAACTCCCACAGCGTTACACCACTGCCCTCACCACTCCCATAGCACTACACTACTGCCAACACCACTCCCACAGCGCTATACAAATGCCCACAACACTCCCGCAGCGCAACATCACTGCCCACAACAATCCCACTGCACTACACCAATGTCCACGCCACTCCAACAGCACTACACCACTGCCCACACCGCTCCCACAGCGCTACACCATTGCCCACACAACTCCCACAGCGCTACACCACTGCCCACAACATTCCCACAGCGCTACTCCACTTCCCACACCAATCCCACAGCGCTACACCACTGCCCACACCACTCGCACAGCGCTACACCACTGCCCACACCATTCCCACCACGCTACACCGCTGCCCATAGCAGTCCCACAGCACTACACCGATGCCCACACCACTCCCACAACGCTACACTAATGCCCACACCACTCGCACAGCACTACACTGCAGCCCAAACCACTCCCACAGCGCTACACCACAACCCACACCATTCCCACAGCGCTACACCACTGCCCACACCACCCTGCAGTGCTGCACTAATGCCCACACCACTCCCACACCACCACAACACTGCACACACCACAACCACAGCTCTACACCACTGCTCAGACCACTCCCACAGCGCTACCCCACTGCACACATCACTCCCACAGAGCTACACCACTTCCCACACCACTCCCACAGCGCAACAACACTGGCCAAACCACCTCCTCAGCGATACACTACTGCCCACACCACTCCCACAACACTAAACCACAACCCACACCACCCCCAGTGCGTTACACCACTGCCCACACAACTCCCACAGCACTATAACACTGCCCACACCACTCCCACAGCGTTACCCCACTGCCCACACCACTCCCAAAGCGCTAAACAAAAGCCCTCACCACTCCCACAGCATTAAACCAAAGACCGCACTACTCCCCCAGCGTTACACCACTGCCCACATCCCGCCCGCTGCACTACACCACTGCCCACACCACTTCAGCAGCGCTACACCACAGCCCACACCACTCCCAAAGCGCTACTCCACAGCACACACCACTCCCACAGCGCTACACCTCTGCCTACACCTCTACCACAGCGCTACACCTCTGCCGACACCACTCCAACAGCGCTACACCACTGCCCACACCACTCCCACAGCACTACACCACAACCCACACCACACCCACAGCGCTACACCACTGCCCACACCACTCCCAAAGCGCTACACCACTGCCCAAAGCACTCCCACAGCATGACACCACTGCACACATCCCTCCCGCTGCACTACACCACTGCCCAGACCACTCCCACAGCGCTACTCCACTGCCCACAACACTCCCGCAGCACTACACCACTGCCCGCACCACTCCCACAGCGTTAAACCACTGCCCACACCACTCACAAAGCGCTACACCACTGCCAACACCACCCACAGCGCTGCACTAATGCCCACAGCGCTCCCACACCACTACAACACTGCACACACCACTCCCACAGCGCTACACCACTGCCCACACCACTCGCACAGCGCTACACCACTGCCCACACCACTCCCACAGCGTTACACCACTGACCACACCACTCCCACAGCACAAATCCACTTCCCTAACCTCTCCCACAGCGTTTCACCACTGCCCACACAACTCCCACAGCGCTACACCACAGCACACACCACTCCCACAGCGCTACACCACTGCTCACACCACTCCCACAGCGCTATACTAATTCCCACACCACTCCCACAGCGCAACACCACTGCCCACACCAATCCCACTGCACTACACCACTGCTCACACCATTCCCACAGCGCTACACCACTCCCCACACCACTCCCACAGCACTACACCACTGCCCACACCACTCCGAAAGTGTTACACCACAACACACAGCACTCCCACAAACGCTACATCACTGCCCACACCACTCCCACAGCGCTACACCACTGATCACACCACTCCCACATCGTTACACCACAAACCAAACCACTCCCACAGCGTTACACGACTGCCCACATCACTCCCACAGAACTACACCACTGCCCACATCACTCCCACAGAACTACACCACTGCCCACACCACTGCCCACACCACTCCCACAGAACCACACCACTGCCAACACTACTCCCACAGCGCTAGATCACTGCCCACACCACTCCTACAGCACTACAGCAAACCCACACCACTCCCACAGCGCTACACCACTGCCCACAGCACTGCCACAGCGCAACACCACTGGCCAAACCACTCCTCAGCGCTACACCACTGCACACACCACTCCCACAGCTCTACAGCACTGCACACACCACTCCCACAGCGCTAAACCACTTGCCCACACCACTCACGCAGCGCTACACCACTGCCCATACCACTCCCACAGCGCTACACAACTGCCAACACCACTCCCACAGCGCTACAACAATGCCCACACCACTCCCACAGCGTTACACCATTGACCACACAACTCTCACAGCACAAATCCACTGCCCACACAAACCCACAGCGCTACACCAATGCCCACACCACTCCCAAAGCGCTAAACTAAAGCCCAAACCACTCCCGCAGCGCTACACTACTGCCCTCATCACTCCCACAGCATTACACCACTGCCCACACCACTCCCACAGCGTTACACCACTGCCCACATCCCTCCCGCTGCACTACACCACTGCCCACACCACTCCAACAGCGCTACACCACTGCCCACACCACTCCCACAGCGCTACACCACTGCCCACACCACTCCCACAGCGTTACACCAATGTCCACACCACTCCTACAGCACTACACCACTGCCCACACCACACCCACAGCGTTGCACCACTGCCCACACCATTCCCACAGCCCTACACCTCTGCGCACACCACTACAAGAGCACTACACCAGTGAGCACACAACTCCCACAGCGCAACACAACAACCCACAGCACTGAACCACTGCCCCAGCCACTCGCACAGCGCGACACCACTGCCCACACCACTCCAACAGCGCTACACCACAACCCACACCACTCCCACAGCGCTACCCTACTGCCCACACTACTCGCGCAGCGCTACACCACCACCCACACCACTCCCACAGCGCTACACCACAACCCACACCACTCCCACATCGCTACAGCACAGCCCACACCTCTCCCACAGCGCTACACCACTGCCCACACCACTCCCACAGCGCTACACCGTTGCACACAACAAGCCCACAGCGTTACACCACTGCCCATACCACTCCCACAAAACTACATCACTGCCCACACCACTCCCAGAGAACTACACGACTGCCCACACCACTGTCCACAGAACTCCCACAGAACCACACCACTGCCAAAACCACTCCCACAGAACTACGCCTCTGCCCACACCACTCCCAAAGCACTACGCCACTGCCCATACCACTCCCACAGCGCTACACCACAACCCACAGCACTACACCACTGCCCAAGCCACTCGCACAGCGCTACTCCACTGCCCACACCACTCCCACAGCACTACACCACAACCCACACCACTCCATCAGCGCTACACCACTGCCCACACCACTCCCACAGCGATACACCACTGCCCACAACACTCCAACAGCACTACACCACTGCCCGCACCACTCGTACAGCGTTACACCTCAACCCACACCACTCCCACAGCGCTACACTACTGCCCACACTACTCGCGCAGCGCTACACCACAACCCACACCACTCCCACAGCGCTACACCACAACCCACACCTCTCCCACAGCGCTACACTACTGCCCACAACTCTCCCACAGCGCTACACCACTGCCCACATCACTCCCACAGCGCTACACCGTTGCACACACCACTCCCACAGCGATACACCACTGCCCACATCACTCCCACAAAACTACATCACTGCACACACCACTCCCATAGAACTACACGACTGCCCACACCACTGCCCACACCACTCCCACAGAACCACACCACTGCCCACACCACTCCCACAGAACTACGCCTCTGCCCACAACACTCCCAAAGCACTACACCACTGCACACACCACTGCCTCTGAACTGCAGCATTGCCCACACCACTCCAACAGCGCTAAACTAAAGCCCAAATCACTCCCGCAGCGCTAAACCACTGCACTCACCACTCCCGCAGCATTAAACCAAAGCACGCACCACTCCAACAGCGTTAGACCACTGCCCACATCCCTCCCGCTACACTACACCACTGCCCACACCACTCCAACAGCACTACACCACTGCCCACACCACTCCGACAGCGCTACATCACTGCCCACAACACTCCAAGAGCGCTACACCACTGCACACACCACTCCCAAAGCACTACACTACTGCCCACACGACTCCCACAGCACTACACCACTGCACACACCACTCCCACAGCGTTACACCAATGTCCACACCACTCCTACAGCGTTGCACCACTGCCCACACCACTCCCACAGCACTACACTACTGCCCACTCCACTCCCACAGAGCTACACCACTGCCCACACCACTCCCATAGCGTTCCACCACTGCCCACACCACTCCCACAGCGTTAGACCTCTGCCCACACCACTACCACAGCGCTACACCACAACCCACAACACTCCCACACTGCTACACCACTGTCCACACCACTCGCACAGCGCTACATCACTGCCCACACTACTCCCACAGCGCTACACCACAACCCACACCACTCCCACAGCGCTACCCTACTGCCCAAACGACTCCCACAGCGCTACACCACAACCCACACCACTCACACAGCGCTACACCACTGCCCACACCACTCCCATAGAACTACACGACTGCCCACACCACTGCCCACACCACTCCCACAGAACCACACCACTGCCCACACCACTCCCACAGAACTACGCCTCTGCCCACAACACTCCCAAAGCACTACACCACTGCACACACCACTGCCTCTGAACTGCAGCATTGCCCACACCACTCCAACAGCGCTAAACTAAAGCCCAAATCACTCCCGCAGCGCTAAACCACTGCACTCACCACTCCCGCAGCATTAAACCAAAGCACGCACCACTCCAACAGCGTTAGACCACTGCCCACATCCCTCCCGCTACACTACACCACTGCCCACACCACTCCAACAGCACTACACCAATGCCCACACCACTCCGACAGCGCTACATCACTGCCCACAACACTCCAATAGCGCTACACCACTGCACACACCACTCTCACAGCACTACACTACTACCCACACGACTCCCACAGCACTACACCACTGCACACACCACTCCCACAGCGTTACACCAATGTCCACACCACTCCTACAGCGCTGCACTACTGCCCACACCACTCCCACAACGTTCCGCCACTGCCCACACCACTCCCACAGCGCTAGACCTCTGCCCACACCACTCCCACAGCGCTAGACCTCTGCCCACACCACTACCACAGCACTACACCACTGCCCACACCACTCCCACTGTGCTACACCACAACCCACAACACTCCCACAGCACTACACCACTGTCCACACCACTCGCACAGCGCTACATCACTGCCCACACTACTCCCACAGCGCTACACCACAACCCACACCACTCCCACAGCGCTACCCTACTGCCCAAACCACCCCCACAGCGCTACACCACAACCCACACCACTCCCACAGCGCTACCCTACTGTCCACACCAAACGCACAGCGCTACACCACTGCCCAAACCACTCGCACAGCGCTACACCGCAACCCACACCACTCCCACAGCGATACACCACTGCCCACACCACTCCCACAAAACTACATCACTGCACACACCACTCCCATAGAACTACACGACTGCCCACACCACTGCCCACACCACTCCCACAGAACCACACCACTGCCCACACCACTCCCACAGAACTACGCCTCTGCCCACAACACTCCCAAAGCACTACACCACTGCACACACCACTGCCTCTGAACTGCAGCATTGCCCACACCACTCCAACAGCGCTAAACTAAACCCTAATCACTCCCGCAGCGCTAAACCACTGCACTCACCACTCCCGCAGCATTAAAACAAAGCACGCACCACTCCAACAGCGTTAGACCACTGCCCACATCCCTCCCGCTACACTACACCACTGCCCACACCACTCCAACAGCACTACACCACTGCCCACACCACTCCGACAGCGCTACATCACTGCCCACAACACTCCAAGAGCGCTACACCACTGCACACACCACTCCCACAGCACTACACTACTGCCCACACGACTCCGACAGCACTACACCACTGCACACACCACTCCCACAGCGTTACACCAATGTCCACACCACTCCTACAGCGTTGCACCACTGCCCACACCACTCCCACAGCACTACACTACTGCCCACTCCACTCCCACAGAGCTACACCACTGCCCACACCACTCCCACAGCGTTCCACCACTGCCCACACCACTCCCACAGCGCTAGACCTCTGCCCACACCACTACCACAGCGCTACACCACAACCAACAACACGCCCACACTGCTACACCACTGTCCACACCACTCGCACAGCGCTACATCACTGCCCACACTACTCCCACAGCGCTACACCACAACCCACACCACTCCCACAGCGCTACCCTACTGCCCAAACGACTCCCACAGCGCTACACCACAACCCACACCACTCCCACAGCGCTACCCTACTGTCCACACCAAACGCACAGCGCTACACCACTGCCCAAACCACTCGCACAGCGCTACACCGCAACCCACACCACTCCCACAGCGATACACCACTGCCCACACCACTCCCACAAAACTACATCACTGCCCACACCACTCCCATAGAACTACACGACTGAAAACACCACTGCCCACACCACTCCCACAGAACTACACCACTGCCCAAACCACTCGCACTGCGCTACACCGCAACCCACACCACTCCCACAGCGATACATCACTGCCCACACCACTCCCACAAAACTACATCACTGCCCACACCACTCCCAAAGCACTACACCACTGCCCACACCACTGCCTCTGAACTGCAGCATTGCCCACACCACTCCAACAGCGCTAAACTAAAGCCCAAATCACTCCCGCAGCGCTAAACCACTGCACTTACCACTCCCGCAGCATTAAACCAAAGCACGCACCACTCCAACAGCGTTCGACCACTGCCCACATCCCTCCCGCTACACTACACCACTGCCCACACCACTCCAACAGCACTACACCACTGCCCACACCACACCGACAGCGCTACATCACTGCCCACAACACTCCAAGAGCGCTACACCACTGCCCACACCACTCCCACAGCACTACACTACTGCCCACACGACTCCCACAGCACTACACCACTGCACACACCACTCCCACAGCGTTCCACCACTGCCCACACCACTCCCACAGCGCTAGACCTATGCCCACACCACTACCACAGCAGTACACCACTGCCCACACCACTCACACAGCGCTACACCACAACCCACAACACTCCCACACTGCTACATCACTGCCCACACTACTCCCACAGCGCTACACCACAACCCACACCACTCCCACAGCGCTACCCTACTGCCCAAACCACTCCCACAGGGCTACACCACAACCCACACCACTCGCACAGCGCTACCCTACTGTCCACACCAAACGCACAGCGCTACACCGCAACCCACACCACTCCCACAGCGCTACACCACTGCCCACACCACTCCCACAGCGCTAAACTAAAGCCCAAATCACTCCCGCAGCGCTAAACCACTGCACTCACCACTCCTGCAGCATTAAACCAAAGCACGCACCACTCCAACAGCGTTAGACCACTACCCACATCCCTCCCTCTACACTACACCACTGCCCACACCACTCCAAGAGCGCTACACCACTGCCCACACCACTCCCACAGCGCTACACCACAACCCACACCACTCCCACAGCGCTACCCTACTGCCCACACCACTCCAACAGCTCTACACCACAAACCACTCCACTCCCACAGCGCTACACCACTGCCCACAGCGCTACACCACTGCCCACACCACTCGCACAGCGCTACAACACAACCCACACCACTCCCACAGTGTTACACGATTGCCCACACCTCTCTCACAGCACAAATCGACTGGCCACACACTCCCACAGCGTTACACCACTACCCACACCATTCCCACAGCGCAACACCACAGCCCACACCACTCCCACAGCGCTACACCACTGCCCACACCATTCCCACAGCGCAACACCACAGCCTACACCACTACCACAGCGCCAATCCACAGCCCACACCGCTCCCACAGCGCTAAACTAACGCCCCAACCACATCCGCAGCGCTACACCACTGCCCTCACCACTCCCGCAGCATTACACCAAAGCCCACACCACTCCCACAGCGTTACACCACTGCCCACATCCCTCCCGCTGCACTACACCACTGCCCACACCACTCCAACAGCGCTACACCACTGCCCACAGCACTCCCACAGCTCTACACCACTGCCCACACCACTCCCACAGCGGAACACCACTGCGCAAACCACTCCAACAGCGCTACACCACTGCCCACACCACTCCCACAGCGCTACACGACTGCCCACACCACACCCACAGCGTTACACCAGTGTCCACACCACTCCTACAGCACTACACCACTGCCCACACCACACCCACAGCGTTGCACCACTGCCCACACCACTCCCACAGCCCTACACCTATGCCCACACCACTACAGGAGCACTGCACCACTGCCCACACCACTCCCACAGCGCTATACCACAACCCACAGCACTACACCACTGCCCAAGCCACTCGCACAGCGCTACACCACTGCCCACACCACTCCCACAGCACTATACCACAACCCACAAAACTCCCACAACGATACACCACTGCCCACACCACTCCCACAGCACTACACCACAACCCACACCACTCCCACAGCGCTACACCACTGCCCACTCCACTCCCGCAGTGTTACACCACTCCCCACACCACTCCAGCAGTGCTACACCACTCCCACAGCGATACACAACTGCCCACAAGACTCCAACAGCACTACACCACTGCCCGCACCACTCGCACAGCGATACACCTCAACCCACACCACTCCCACAGCGCTACCCGACTGCCCACACCACTCCAACAGCGCTACACCACAACCCACACCACTCGCACAGCGCTACCCTAATGCCCACACTACTCGCGCAGCGCTACACCACAACCCACACCACTCCCACAGCGCTACACCACTGCCCACACCTCTCCCACAGCGCTACACCACTGCCCACACCACTCCCACAGCGCTACACCGTTGCACACAACACGCCCAGAGAACTACACGACTGCCCACACCACTGCCCTCACCACTCCCACAGAACCACACCACTGCCCACACCACTCCCACAGCGCTACACCGCAACCCACAGCACTACACCACTGCCCAAGTCACTCGCACAGCGCTTCACCACTGCCCACACCACTCCCACAGCACTACACCACAACCCACAAAACTCCCACAACGCTACACCACTGCCCACACCACTCCCACAGCACTACACCACAACCCACACCACTCCCACAGAGCTACACCACTGCCCACTCCACTCCCGCAGTGTTACACCACTTCCCACACCACTCCAGCAGCGCTACACCACTGCCCACACCACTCCCGCTGTGCTACACTACTGCCCACACCACTCCCACAGCGATACACCACTGCCCACAACACTCCAACAGCACTACACCACTGCCCGCACCACTCGCACAGCGTTACACCTCAACCCACACCACTCCCACAGCGCTACACGACTGTCCACACCACTCCAACAGCGCTACACCACAACCCACACCACACCCACAGCGCTACCCTACTGCCCACACTACTCGCGCAGCGCTACACCACAACCCACACCACTCCCACAGCGCCACACCAGTGCCCACACCTCTCCCACAGAACCACACCACTGCCCTCACCACTCCCACAGAACTACGCCTCTGCCCACAACACTCCCAAAGCACTACAGCACTGCACACACCACTGCCTTTGAACTGCAGCATTGCCCACACCACTCCCACAGCGCTAAACTAAAGCCCAAATCACTCCCGCAGCGCTAAACCACTGCACTCACCACTCCCGCAGTATTAAACCAAAGCACGCACCACTCCAACAGCGTTAGACCACTGCCCACATCCCTCCCGCTACACTACACCACTGCCCACACCACTCCAACAGCACTACACCACTGCCCACACCACTCCGACAGCGCTACACCACTGCCCACAACACTCCAAGAGCGCTACACCACTGCGCACACCACTCCCAAAGCACTACACTACTGCCCACACCACTCCCACAGCACTACACCACTGCCCACACCAATCCCACAGCGTTACACCAATGTCCACACCACTCCTACAGCGTTGCACCACTGCCCACACCACTCCCACAGCACTACACTACTGCCCACTCCACTCCCACAGCGCTACACCACTGCCCACACCACTCCCAAAGCGTTACACCACTGCCGACACCACTCCCACAGCGCTAGACCTCTGCCCACACCACTACCACAGTACTACACCACTGCCCACACCACTCCCACTGTGCTACACCACAACCCACAACACTCCACAGCGCTACACCACTGTCCGCACCACTCGCACAGTACTACACCACAACCCACACCACTCCCACAGCGCTACCCTACTGCCCACACCACTGGCGTAGCGCTACACCACAACACACACCACTCCGACAACGATACACCACTGCCCACACCACTCCCACAGCGTTACACCACTGCCCACACCAGTCCCACAAATCTACACCACTGCCCACACCACTCCCACAGAACTACACCACTGCCCACACCACTTACAAAGAACCACACCTCTGCCCACGCCACTCACACAGAACAACACCTCTGCCCACACCAGTCCTACAGCACTACACCACTGACCACACCACTCCTACAGCGCTACACCACTATCAACACCACTCCCACAGCACAACACCACTGCCCACAACACTCCCACAGCGCTACACCACAAGAAACAACACTCCCACAGCGCTACACCACAACCCACACCACTGCCACAGCACAACAACACTGCCCACAACACTCCCACAGCGCTACACCACAACACACATCACTCCCACAGCGCAACACCACAACCCACACCACTCCCACAGCGCTACACAACTACAAACACCACTCCCACAGCGCTACACCACAACCCACACTGCTCCCACAGCGCTACACCACTACCCACACCACTCCCACAGCACAACACCACTGCCCACACCACTCCCAGAGCGCTACACCACTGCCCACACCACTCCCACAGAACTACACCACAACCCACACCACACCCACAGCGCTGCACTACTACCCACACCACTGCCACAGAATTACACCACAACCCACATCATACCCACAGCGCTACACCACAACCCACACCACTCCCACAGCGCTACACCACTGCCCACACCACTTCCACAGCACTATACCACTGCCCACACCACTCCAGCAGCGCTACACCACTGCCCACAACACTCCCTCAGCACTGCACCACTGCCCACACCACTCGCACAGCACTACACCACTGCCCACACCACTCCCACAACATTACATCACTGCCCAAACCACTCCCACTGAAATAGGCCACTGCCAACACCACTCCAACAGCGCTACACCACAACCCACACCACTCCCACGGCACTACACAACTGCCCACACCACACCAGCAGCGCTACACCACTGGCCACATCAGTCCCACTGCACTAAACCACTGCCCCCACCACTCCCACAACGCTAGACTAATGCGGAAACCACTCCCACAGCGCTACACCACAACCCACACCACTCCCACAGAACTACGCCTCTGCCCACAACACTCCCAAAGCACTACAGCACTGCACACACCACTGCCTTTGAACTGCAGCATTGCCCACACCACTCCCACAGCGCTAAACTAAAGCCCAAATCACTCCCGCAGCGCTAAACCACTGCACTCACCACTCCCGCAGTATTAAACCAAAGCACGCACCACTCCAACAGCGTTAGACCACTGCCCACATCCCTCCCGCTACACTACACCACTGCCCACACCACTCCAACAGCACTACACCACTGCCCACACCACTCCGACAGCGCTACACCACTGCCCACAACACTCCAAGAGCGCTACACCACTGCGCACACCACTCCCAAAGCACTACACTACTGCCCACACCACTCCCACAGCACTACACCACTGCCCACACCAATCCCACAGCGTTACACCAATGTCCACACCACTCCTACAGCGTTGCACCACTGCCCACACCACTCCCACAGCACTACACCACTGCCCACACCAATCCCACAGCGTTACACCAATGTCCACACCACTCCTACAGCGTTGCACCACTGCCCACACCACTCCCACAGCACTACAACACTGCCCACACCACACCCTCTGCACTACACCACTGCCTACACCATTCCCACAGCACTACACCACTGCCCACACCACTCCCAGAGCGCTACACCACAATCCAGACCACTCCCACAGCGCTACACCACTGCCTACACCACTCCAGCAGCGCTACACCTCTGCCCACATCACTCCCACTGCACTACATCACTGCCCACACCACTCCCACAGCGCAACACCACTGCCCACACCACACCCACAGCACTACACCACTGCCCGCACCCCTCCAGCAGCGCTACACCACTGCCCACACCGCTCCCACAGCACTACACCACTGCCCACACCTCTCCCACAGCACTACACCACTGCCCACACCACACAAACAGCACTACACCACTGCCCACACCACTCCCACTGCACTACATCACTGCCCACACCACTCCCACAGCACTATACCACTGCCCACACCACAACCACAGAACTACACCACTGCCCGCACCACTCCAGCAGCGCTACACCAATGCCCACACCGCTCCCACAGCACTACACCACTGCCCACACCACTCCCACACCAGTCGAACAGCACTATACCACTGCCCACACCACTCCAACAGCACTACACCACTGCCCACGCCACTCCCAGAGCAATACTGCACTGCCCCCGCCACTCCCACAGCACTACACCACTGCCCACACCACTCCCAGAGCGCTACACCACTGCCCACACCACTCCCAGAGCGCTACACCACTGCCCACACCACTTCCTCAGCACTACACCAATGCCTACACCACTCCCACAGCACTACACCACAACCCACACCGCTCCCACAGCACTACACCACTGCCCACACCACTCCCACAGCACTACACCACTGCCCACACCACTCGAACAGCACTACACCACTGCCCACACCACTCCCACAGCACTACACCACTACCACCCCACTCCCACTGAACAACACGACTGCCTGCACCACTCCCACTGCACTACACCACTGCCCAAACCACTCCCACAGCACTACACCACTGCCCACACCACTCCCACAGCAGAACACCACTGCACACACCAATCCCACAGCACTACACCACTACCCACACCACTCCCACGGCACAACACGACTGCCTGCACCACTCCCACTGCACTACACCACTGCCCACACCACTCCAACAGCACTACACCACTCCCCACGCCACTCCCAGAGCACTACTACACTGCCCACGCCACTCCCACAGCACTACACCACTGCACACACCACTCCCAGAACGCTACACCACTGCCCACACCACTCCCTCAGCACTGCACCACTGCCCACACCACACCCACAGCACTAAACCACAACCCACACCACTCCCACAGCACTACACCACTGCCCACACCACTCCAGCAGCGCTACACCACTGCCCACATCACTCCCACTGCACTACACCACTGCCCACACCACTCCCACAGCACTACACCACTGCCCACACCACTCCCACAGCACTACACCACTGCCCACACCACTCCCACAGCACTACACCACTGCCCACTCCACACCCACAGCAGAACAGCAGTGCACAAACTACACTTACAGCTCTACACCACTACCCACACCACTCCCAATGCACTATACGACTGCCTGCACCACTCCCACTGCACTACACCACTGCCACAACCAGTCCCACAGCACTACACCACTGCCCACATCACTCCCACAGCGCTACACCACTGCCCACACCACTCCCACAGCACTACCATACTGACCACACCACTCCCAAACCGCTACACTAATGCCCAAACCACTCCCACAGCGCTACACCACAACCCACACCACTCCCACATCGCTACACCACAACCCACATCAGTCCCACAGCGTTAAACCATTGCCCGCACCACTCCCACAGCACCACACCACTGCCCACACCACCCCACAGCGCTGCACTAATGCCCGCACCAGTCCCACACCACAGCACCACTGCACACACCATACCCACAGCTCTACACCACTGCCCACACCACTCACGCAGCGCTACACAACTGCCGACACCACCCCACAGCGCTGCACTAATGCCCACACCACTCCCACACTACTACACCACTGCACACACCAGTCCAACCGCTCTACACCACTGCACACACCACTCCCACTGCGATACCCCACTGCCCACACCACTCCGACAGCGCTACACCACTGCCCACACCACTTCCGCAGCGCTACACCACTGCCCATACCATTCCCACAGCGCTACACACTGCCCACACCTCTCCCACAGAGCTACACCACTGCCCATACCACTCCCACAGCACAACTCCACTGCCCACACCACTCCCAGAGCGCTACACCACAGCCCACACCACTCCCACAGCACAAAACTAATGCCCACACCACTCACAAAGGGCTAAACTAAAGCCCACACCACTCCCACAGCGTTACACCACTGCCCACAACCCTCCCGCTGCACTACACCACTGCCCACACCATTCCAACAGCACTACACCACTGCCCACACCATTCCAACGGCACTACACCACTGCCCCCACCACTCCAACAGCACTACACCACTGCCCACACCACTCCCATAGCGCTACACCACTGCCCACACCACTCCCACTGCGCTATACCACTGCCCACACAACTCCAACATCGCTACACCACTGCCCACACCTCTCCCGCAGCGCTACACAACTGCCCACACCACTTCCACAGCACTACACCACTGCCCACACCACTCCCACAGCAAAAACACCACTGCCCACACCACACCCACAGCGCTACACCACGGCCCACACCACTCCCACAGCGCTACACCACTGCCCACACCACTCCCGCAGGGCTACACCACTGCCCATAACACTCGCACAGCATTACACCACAACCCACACCACTCCCACAGCGCTACACGACTGCCCACTCCACTCCCACAGCGCTACACCACAACCCACACCACTCCCACAGCGTTACACCACTGCCCACAACACTCCCACAGGTCTACACTAATGCCCACACGACTGACAAAGCGCTAAACTAAAGCCCAGACCACTCCCATAGCGTTACACCACTGCCCACATCCCTCCCTCTGCACTACACCACTGCCCACACCACTCCCAGAGCGCGTCAACACTGCCCACACCACTCCCACAGCGCTACCAATGCCCCCACCACTCCAACAGCACTACACCACTGCCCACACCACTCCCACATTGCTACACCACTTCCCACACCACTCCCACAGCGCTACACCACTGCCCACACAGCTCCAACAGCGCTACACCACTGCCCACAACACTCCCACAGCAAACACACCACTGTACACACCACTCCCACAGCGCTACACCACTGCCCACACCACTCCCACAGCGCTACAGCACTGCGCACACCACTCCCACAGCACTACAATACTGCCAACACCACTCCCACAGCACTACACCACTGCCCACACCACTCCCACAGCGCTACACCACTGTCCACGCCACTCCCACAGCGTTACACCTATGTCCACACCCCTCCTACAGCACTACACCACTACCCACACCACTCCCACAGCGTGGCACCACTGTCCACACCACTTCCACAGCGCTACACCTCTGCCCACACCACTACCACAGCACTACGCCACTGCCCACACCACTCCCACAGCGCTACCCCTAAACCCACACCACTCCCTCAGCACTACACTACTTCCCACGCCAATCCCGCAGCGCTACCCCACTGCCCACACCACTCCAGCAGCGCTACACCACTGCCCACAACACTCCAGCTGCTATACACCACTGCCCACACCACTCCCGCAGTGCTACACCACTGCCCACACCACACCCGCAGCGCTACACCACTGCCCCCGCCACTCCCACAGCGTTACACCAAACCGACACCACTCCCAGAGCACTACACCACAACCCTCACCACTCCCACAGCACTACGCCACTACCCACACCAGTCCCACAGCGCTACACCACTGCCCACAACACTCCCACAGCACTACACCACTGCACACACCACACCCACAGCACTACACCACTGCCCAAACCACACCCACAGCGCTACACCACTGCCCACACCACTCCCACAGCAGTATACCACTGCCTTCACCAATCCCACAGTGTTAAACTACTGCCGACACCACTCCCACAGCAGTACACCACTGCCCACACCGCTCCCATAGCGCTGCACCACTGCCCACACCACTCCCACAGCACTACACCACTGCCCACAACACTCCCACAGCACAACACCACTGCCCACACCACTCCCACAGCGCAACACCACTGCCCGCAACACTCTCACAGAACTACACCACTGCCCACACCACTCCCACATCGCTAAACCACTGCCCACACCACTCCCGCAGCGTTACAACGCTGCCCACAACACTCCCACTGCGCTACACCACAATCCACACCACTCCCACAGAACTACACCACTGCCCACACCACTCCCACAGAACTACACCACTGCTCACACCACTCCCACAGCACTACACCACTGCCCACACCACTACCCACAGCGCTACACCACTGCCCACACCACTCCCTCAGAACTACAGCACTGCCCACACCACTTCCCACACCACTCCCACAGAACTACACCACTGCCCACACCACTCCTTCAGAACTACAGCACTGCCCACACCACTCCTAAAGCACTACACGACTACCCACACCACTCCCACAGCGTTACACCAATGCCCACACAACTCCCACAGTACTACACCACTGCCCACACCACTCCTACAGCAAAACACCACTGCCCACACCACTCCCACAGCGCTACACCACTGCCCACACCACGCCCACAGGGCACAACCACTGCCCACACCACTCCCACAGAACTACACCACTGCTCACACCACTCCCACAGCACTACACCACTGCCCACACCACTACCCACAGCGCTACACCACTGCCCACACCACTCCCTCAGAACTACAGCACTGCCCACACCACTGCCCACACCACTCCCACAGAACAACACCACTGCCCACACCACTCCTTCAGAACTACAGCACTGCCCACACCACTCCTAAAGCACTACACGACTACCCACACCAGTCCCACAGCGTTACACCAATGCCCACACAACTCCCACAGTACTACACCACTGCCCACACCACTCCTACAGCAAAACACCACTGCCCACACCACTCCCACAGCGCTACACCACTGCCCACACCACGCCCACAGCGCACCACCACTGCCCACAACACTCCCACAGCGCTACACCCCTGCACACACCACTCCCACAGCGCTACAAAAATGCCCACAACACTCCCACAGCGCTACACCACTGCCCTCAAGACTCCCACAGCGCTACACCACTGCCCACACCACTCCAACAGCGCTAAACTAAAGCCTGCACCGCTGCAGCAGCACTATACCAGCGCCCAGACCACTCCAGCATCGCTACACCACTGCCCACACCACTCCTGCAGCGTTACAGCACTGCCCACAACACTCCCACAGCACTACACCATTGCCCACATCACTAGCACAGCACTACACAAATTCCCACACCACTCCAGCAGCGATACACCACTGCCAACACCACTCCAACAGCACTACACCACTGCCCACACCACACCCACAGCACTACCCCACTGCCCACACCACTACCACTGCACTACACCACTGCCCACACCACTCGCACAGCACTACACCACTGCCCCCGCCACTCCGACTGCACTACACCACTGCCCACACGACCTCCACAGCACTACACCACTGCCCACACCACTCCAACACCCCTACACTAATGCCCACAGAGCTCCCACAGCGTTACACCAAACCCACACCACTCCCACAGCACTACACCACAAGCCACATCACTCCGACTGCACTACACCACTGCCCACACGACTCCCACAGCACTACACCACTGCCCACACCACTCCAACACCCCTACACTAATGCCCACACCGCTCCCACAGCGTTACACCAAACCTACACCACTCCCACAGCACTACACGACTACCCACACCACTCCCACAGCGCAGCACCTCTGCCCACACCACTCCCACAACACTACACCACTACCCACACCACTCCCACAGCGCTACACCACTGCTCACCCCACTCCCACAGCACTACAGCACTACCCACACCCCTCCCGCAGCGCTACACCACTGCCCACACCACTCCCAGAGCGCTACACCACTGCCCACACGACTCCCACAGCGCTACACCACTGCCCACGCCACTCCCACAGCGTTACACCAAACCCACACCACTCCCACAGCACTACACCACAGCCCACACCACACCCACTGCGCTACACCACATCCCAAATCACTCCCACAGCGCTTAACCTCTGCCCACATCACTCCCAAAGGCTACACCACAACCCACACCACTCCAGCAGCGGTATAGTAATGCCACAACACACCCACAGCGCTACACTAATGCCCACACCAAACCACACAGCGAAACACCACTGCCCACACCACTCCCACAGCGCGACACCACTGCCCACACCACTCCCAAAGCGCGACACCACTGCCCACACCACTCCCACAGCGCGACACCACTGCCCACAACACTCGCACAGCACTACACCACAACCCACACCACTCCCACAGCACTACACCACTACCCACACCACTCACACAGCGCTACACCACTGCCCAAACCACTCCCACAGCACTACACCACTACCCAAACCACTCCCACAGCATTACACCAATGCCCACACCACTCTGACAGCACTACACCACTGCCCACACCACTCGCACAGCGCTACACCACTGCCCACACCACTCCCATAGCACTATACCACTGCCTTAACCACTCCCACAGCACTACACCACTGCCCACAACACTCCCACATCGCTACACCACTGCACACACCACTCCCGCAGCGCTACACCACGGCCCACACCACTCCCACAGCGTTACACCACAACCCACACCACTCCCACAGAACTACACCACTGCCCACAACACTACCCACACCACTCCCACAGAACTACACCACTGCACACACCACACCCACAGCACTACACCACTGCCCACACCACTGCCCACACCACTCCCACAGAACTACACCACTGCCCACACCACTCCCACAGCGTTACACGAATGCCCACACCACAGCCACAGTACTACACCACTGCCCACACCACTCCCACAGCGCTACACCACCTCCTACACCACTCCCACAGCGCTACACCACTGCCCACACCACTCCCAGAGCGGAACACCACTGCCCACACCACTCCCGCAGCGCTACAGCACTGCCCACACCACTCCAGCAGCGCTACACCACTGCCCACACCACTCCAGCAGCGGTATAGTAATGCCACAACACTCCCACAGCGATACACTAATGCCCACACCAACCCACACAGCGAAACACCACTGCCCACACCACTCCCACAGCGCCACACCACTGCCCACACCACTCCCACAGCGCTACACCACTGCCCACACTACCCCTGCAACGCTACACTCCTGCCCTCACCACTCCCACAGCGCTACACCACTGCTCACACAACTCCCACAGCGCTACACCACTGCCAACGCCACTCCCACAGCGCGACACAACACACACCACTCCCACAGCACTACACCACTGCCCACACCACTCCCACAGCGCGACACCACAGCCCACACCACACCCACTGCGCTACACCACATCCCAAATCACTCCCACAGCGCTTAACCTCTGCCCACATCACTCCCAAAGGCTACACCACAACCCACACCACTCCAGCAGCGGTATAGTAATGCCACAACACACCCACAGCGCTACACTAATGCCCACACCAAACCACACAGCGAAACACCACTGCCCACACCACTCCCACAGCGCGACACCACTGCCCACACCACTCCCAAAGCGCGACACCACTGCCCACACCACTCCCACAGCGCGACACCACTGCCCACAACACTCGCACAGCACTACACCACAACCCACACCACTCCCACAGCACTACACCACTACCCACACCACTCACACAGCGCTACACCACTGCCCAAACCACTCCCACAGCACTACACCACTACCCAAACCACTCCCACAGCATTACACCAATGCCCACACCACTCTGACAGCACTACACCACTGCCCACACCACTCGCACAGCGCTACACCACTGCCCACACCACTCCCATAGCACTATACCACTGCCTTAACCACTCCCACAGCACTACACCACTGCCCACAACACTCCCACATCGCTACACCACTGCACACACCACTCCCGCAGCGCTACACCACGGCCCACACCACTCCCACAGCGTTACACCACAACCCACACCACTCCTACAGAACTACACCACTGCCCACAACACTACCCACACCACTCCCACAGAACTACACCACTGCACACACCACACCCACAGCACTACACCACTGCCCACACCACTGCCCACACCACTCCCACAGAACTACACCACTGCCCACACCACTCCCACAGCGTTACACGAATGCCCACACCACAGCCACAGTACTACACCACTGCCCACACCACTCCCACAGCGCTACACCACCTCCTACACCACTCCCACAGCGCTACACCACTGCCCACACCACTCCCAGAGCGGAACACCACTGCCCACACCACTCCCGCAGCGCTACAGCACTGCCCACACCACTCCAGCAGCGCTACACCACTGCCCACACCACTCCAGCAGCGGTATAGTAATGCCACAACACTCCCACAGCGATACACTAATGCCCACACCAACCCACACAGCGAAACACCACTGCCCACACCACTCCCACAGCGCCACACCACTGCCCACACCACTCCCACAGCGCTACACCACTGCCCACACTACCCCTGCAACGCTACACTCCTGCCCTCACCACTCCCACAGCGCTACACCACTGCTCACACAACTCCCACAGCGCTACACCACTGCCAACGCCACTCCCACAGCGCGACACAACACACACCACTCCCACAGCACTACACCACTGCCCACACCACTCCCACAGCACTACACCACAACCCACACCACTCCCACAGCGCTACACCACATCCCACACCACTCCCACAGCGCTACACCACTGCCCACACCACTCCCACAGCACTACACCACTGCCCACACCACTCCCACAGCACTACACCACAACCCACACCACTCCCACAGCGCTACACCACTGCCCACGCCACTCCAGCAGTGCTACACCACTGCCCACTCCACTCCCACAGACCTACACCTCTGCCCACACCACTCCCACAGCACTACACCACTGCCCACACCAGTCCCACAGCACTACACCACTGCCCACACCACTCCCACAGCGTTGCACCACTGGTAGCACCACTCCCGCAGCACTAAACCACTGCCCACACCACTCCCACAGCGCCACACCACTACACGCACCACTCCCGCAGCACTACACCACTGCCCACACCACACCAACAGCGCTACACCACTGCCCACACCACACCAACAGCGCTACACCACTGCACACACCACTCCCACAGCAATACACCACTACACACACCACTCCCACAGCACTACACCACTACCCACACCTCTCCCACAGCAAAACACAACTACCCACACCACTCCCACAGAGTTACACCAATACCCACAAAACTCCCACAGCGCAACACCACTGCCTACACCACTCCCACAGCACTACACTAATGCCCACACCACTCCCACATCGCTACACTAATGCCCACACCACTCCCACAGCGCTACACCACAACCCACACCACTCCCACAGCGTTACACCACTGCCCACACCACTCCCACAGCGCTACACTAATGCCCACACCACTGCCACATCGCTACACTAATGCCCACACCACTCCCACAGCGCTACACCACAACCCACACCACTCCCACAGCGTTACACCACTGCCCACACCACTCCCACAGCGTTACACCACTGCCCACACCACTCCCACAGCGCTACACTAATACTCACACCACTCCCACATCGCTACACTAATGCCCACACCACTCCCACAGCGCTACACAACTGCCCACACCTCTCCCACAGCGCTACACAACTGCCCACACCACTCCCACAGCGCTACACTAATGCCCACACCACTCCCACAGCGCTACACAACTGCCCACACCACTCCCACAGCGCGAAACCACCGCCCACGCCACTCCCACTGAACTACACCACTGTCCACAACACTCCCACAACGCTACATAACTGCTCACACCACTCCCAAAGCGCTACACCACTGCCCAAACCAGACCTACAGCGCTACACTACTGCCCACAACATTCCCACAGTGCTAAACCACTGCCCACACCACTCCCACAGCACTACAACACTGCCCACACCACTCCCACAGCGCTACACTAATGCCCACAAAACTCCCACAGCGCTACACCACTGCCCACACCACTCCCACAGCCCTACACCACTGCCCACACCACTCCCACAGCGCTACACTAATGCCCGCACCACTCCAGCAGCGCTACACCACTGCCCACACCACTCCCGCAGTGCTACACCACTGCCCACACAACTCCAGCAGCGCTACACCACTGCCCACACCACTCCCACAGCGTTACACCACTGCCCAGAACACTCCCACAGCGCTGCACCACTGCACACACCACTCGCACAGCGTTACACCACAACCCACACCACTCCCGCAGTGCTACACCACTGCCAAGACCACTCCAGCAGCGCTACACCTCAACCCACACTACTCCCACAGAACTACACCACTGCCCACACCAATTCCAATAATACACCATCGGAGGGTTAGTAATTGAGGGTGTGCTGCACTTTTGGAGTGTCAGTAATTGATGGTGTGCTGCACTATTGGAGTGTCAGTAATTGAGGGTGTGCTGCCCTATTGGATGGTCAGTAATTGAGGGTGTGCTGCACTATTAGAGTGTCAGTAATTGAGGGTGTGCTGCCCTATTGGAGTGTCAGTAATTGAGGGTGTGCTGCACTATTGGAGTGTCAGTAATTGAGCGTGTGCTGCTCTATTGGAGTGTCAGTAATTGAGGGTGTGCTGCACTATTGGAGGGTCAGTAATTGAGGGTGTGCTGCACTATTGGAGGGTCAGTAATGGGGGGTGTGCTGCACTATTGGAGGGTCAGTAATTGAGGGTGTGCTGCACTATTGGAGTGTCAGTAATTGAGGGTGTGCTGCACTATTGGAGTGTCAGTAATTGAGGGTGTGCTGCACTATTGGAGTGTCAGTAATTGAGGGTCTGCTGCACTATTGGAGTGTCAGTAATTGAGGGTGCGCTGCACTATTAGAAATTCTGCAATTGAGGGTGTGCTGCACTACTGGAGTGTCAGTAATTGAGGGTGTGCTGAACTATTGGAGGGTCAGTAATGGGGGGTGTGCTGCACTATTGGAGGGTCAGTAATGTGGGGTGTGCTGCACTATTAGAAAGTCTGCAATTGAGGGTGTGCTGCACTATTGGGGTGTCAGTAATTGAGGGTGTGCTGCACTATTGGAGTGTCAGTAATTGAGTGTGAGCTTCAACATTAGAGTGTCAGTAATTGAGTGTGTGATGCCCTATTGGAGGGTCAGTAATTGAGGGTGTGCTGCACTAATGGAGTGTCAGTAATTGAGGGTGTGCTGCACTATTGGAGTGTCAGTAATTGAGGGTGTGCTGCACTATTGGAGTGTCAGTAATTGAGGGTGTGCTGCACTATTGGAGTGTCAGTAATTGAGGGTGTGCTGCAATATTGGAGTGTCAGTAATTGAGGGTGTGCTGCACTATTGGAGTGTCAGTAATTGAGGGTGTGCTGCACTATTGGAGTGTCAGTAATTGAGGGTGTGCTGCACTATTGGAGTGTCAGTAATTGAGGGTGTGCTGCAATATTGGAGTGTCAGTAATTGAGGGTGTGCTGCACTATTGGAGTGTCAGTAATTGAGGGTGTGCTGCACTATTGGAGTGTCAGTAATTGAGGGTGTGCTGCACTATTGGAGTGTCAGTAATTGAGGGTGTGCTGCAATATTGGAGTGTCAGTAATTGAGGGTGTGCTGCACTATTGGAGGGTCAGTAATTGAGGGGGTGCTGCACTATTGGAGGTTTAGCAATTGAGGGTATGCTGCACTATTGGACTGACAGTAATTAAGGGTATGTTGCACTATTAGAGAGTCAGTAATTGAGGGAATTCTGCACTTTTTTAATGTCAGTAATTGAGGGTGTGCTGCGCTATTGGAGTTATAGTAATTGAGGGAATTCCGCACTATTGGAGTGTCAGTAATTGAGGATGCGCTGCACTGTTGGATAGTCAGTAATTGAGGGTGTGCTGCACTATTGGAGTGTCAGTAATTGAGGGTGTGCTGCACTACTGTAGTGTCAGTAATTGAGGGTGTGCCGCACGATTGGAGTGACAGAAATTGAGGGTGTGCTGCACTATTGGAGTGTTTGTAATGGAGGGTGTACGGCACGATTGGAGTGACAGTAATTGAGGGTGTGCTGCACAACTGGTGTGTCAGTAATTGAGGGTGTGCTGCAGTATTGGAGTGTCAGTAATTGAGGGTGTGCTGCACTATTGGAGTGTCAGTAATTGAGGGTGTGCAGCACTGTTGGGGTGTCAGTAATTGAGGGTGTGCTGCACTATTGGAGTGTCAGTAATTGAGGGTGTGTTGCTCTGTTGGAGTGACAGTAACTGAGGGTTTGTGGCACTTTTGGAGTGTCAGTAATTGAGGGTGTGCTGCACTATTGGAGTGTCAGTAATTGAGGGTGTGCAGCACTATTGGGGTGTCAGTAATTGAGGGTGTGCTGCACTATTGGAGGGTCAGTAATTGAGGGTGTGCTGCAATATTGGAGTGTCAGTAATTGAGGGTGTGCTGCACTATTGGAGGGTCAGTAATTGAGGGTGTGTTGCACTATTTGAGTGTCAGTAATTGTGGTTGTGCTGCACTATTGGAGTGTCAGTAATTGAGGGTGTGCTGCACTATTGGAGGGTCAGTAATTGAGGGTGTGCTGCACTATTGGAGGGTCAGTAATTGAGGGTGTGCTGCACTATTGGAGTGTCAGTAATTGAGGGTGTGATGCACTATTGGAGGGTCAGTAATTGAGGGTGTGCTGCACTATTGGAGTATTAGTAATTGAGGGTGTGCTGCACTATTGGAGTGTCAGTAATTGAGGGAATTCTGCACCATTGGAGTGTCAGTAATTTATGGTGTGCTGCACTATTGGAGAGTCAGTAATTGAGGGTGTGCTGCACTATTGGAGTGTCAGTAATTGAGGGTGTGCTGCACTATTGGAGTGTCAGTAATTGAGGATGTGCTGCACTATTGAAGTGTCAGTAATTGAGGGTGTGCTGCACTATTGGAGTGTCAGTAATTGAGGGTGTGCTGCACTATTGCAGTGTCAGAAATTGAGGGTGTGCTGCAATATTGGAGTGTGAGTAAATGAGGGTGTGCTGCACTATTGGAGGGTCAGTAATTGAGGGTTTGCTGCACTATTGGAGTGTGAGTATTTGAGGGTGTGCTGCACTATTGGAGGGTGAGTAATTGAGGGTGTGCTGCACTATTGGAGTGTGAGTATTTGAGGGTGTGCTGCACTATTGGAGGGTCAGTAATTGGGGGTGTGCTGCACTATTGGAGTGTGAGTAATTGAGGGTGTGCTGCACTATTGGTTTGTGAGTAATTGAGGGTGTGCTGCACTATTGGAGTGTCAGTAATTGAGGGTGTGCTGCACTATTGGAGGGTCAGTAATTGAGGGTGTGCTGCACTATTGGAGTGTGAGTAATTGAGGGTGTGCTGCACTATTGGAGTGTCAGTAATTGAGGATGTGCTGCACTATTGGAGTGTCAGTAATTGAGGGTTTGCTGCACTATTGGAGTGTCAGTAATTGAGGGTGTGCTGCACTATTGGAGTGTCAGTAACTGAGGGTGTGCTGCACTATTGGAGGGTCAGTAATTGAGGGTGTGCTGCACTATTGGAGTGCCAGTAATTGAGGGTGTGCTGCACTATTGGAGTGTCAGTAATTGAGGGTGTGCTGCACTATTGGAGTGTCAGAAATTGAGGGTGTGCTGCACTATTCGAGGGTCAGTAATTGAGGATATTCTGCACGATTGGAGGGTCGGTATTTGCGGGTGTGCTGCACTATTGGAGGGTCAGTAATTGAAGGTTTGCTGCACTATTAGACTGACAGTAATTGAGGGAATTATGCACTATTGGAGTGCCAGTAATTGAGGGTGTGCTGCACTATTGGACTGTCATTAATTGAGGGTTTTTCTGCACTATTGGAGGGTCAGTAATTGAGGGTGTGTTGCACTATTTGAGTGTCAGTATTTGTGGTTGTGCTGCACTATTGGAGTGTCAGTAATTGTGGGTGTGCTGCACTATTGGAGTGTCAGTAATTGAGGGTGTGTTGCACTATTTGAGTGTCAGTAATTGTGGTTGTGCTGCACTATTGGAGTGTCAGTAATTGAGGGTGTGCTGCACTATTGGAGGGTCAGTAATTGAGGGTGTGCTGCACTATTGGAGTGTCAGTAATAGAGGGTGTGCCGCACTATTGGAGGGTCAGTAATTGAGGGCGTGCTGCACTATTGGAGAGTCAGAAATTGAGGGTGTGCTGCACTATTGGAGTGTCAGTAATTGAGGGTGTGCTGCACTATTGGAGGGTCAGTAATTGAGGGTGTGCTGCACTATTGGAGTGTCAGTAATTGAGGTTGTGATGCACTATTGTAGGCTCAGTAATTGAGGGTGTGCTGCACTATTGGAGTATTAGTAATTGAGGGTGTGCTGCACTATTGGAGTGTCAGTAATTTATGGTGTGCTGCACTATTGCAGTGTCAGTAATTGAGGGTGTGCTGCACTATTGGAGTGTCAGTAATTGAGGATGTGCTGCACTATTGAAGTGTCAGTAATTGAGGGTGTGCTGCACTATTGGAGTGTCAGTAATTGAGGGTGTGCTGCACTATTGCAGTGTCAGAAATTGAGGGTGTCCTGCACTATTGGAGTGTCAGTAATTGAGGGTGTGCTGCACTGTTGGAGTGTCAGTAATTGAGGGTGTGCTGCACTATTGGAGTGTCAGTAATTGAGGGTGTGCTGATATTGGAGTGTCAGTAAGTGAGGGTGTGCTGCACTATTGGAGTGTCAGAAATTGAGGGTGTGCTGCACTATTGGAGGGTCAGTAATTGAGGAAATTCTGCACTATTGGAGGGTCAGTATTTGAGGGTGTGCTGCACTATTGGACTGTCATTTATTGAGGGTTTTTCTGCACTATTGGAGGGTCAGTAATTGAGGGAGTACTGCACTATTCGAGTGTCAGTAATTGAGGGTGTGCTGCACCATTTGAATGTCATTAATTGAGGGTTTTTCTGCACTATTGGAGGGTCAGTAATTGAGGGTTCTTCTGCACCATTTGAGTGTCAGTAATTGATGGTGTGCTGCACTATTGGAGTGTCAGTAATTGAGGGTTCTTCTGCACCATTTGAGTGTCAGTAATTGATGGTGTGCTGCACTATTGCTGTATCAGTAATTGAGGGTGTGCTGCACTATTTGAGGGTCAGAAATTGAGTGTGTGCTGCACTAGTGGAGTTTCAGTAATTGAGGGTGTGCTGCAGTATTGGAGTGTCAGTAATTGAGGGTGTGCTGCCCTATTGGATGGTCAGTAATTGAGGGTGTGCTGCACTATTAGAGTGTCAGTAATTGAGCGTGTGCTGCTCTATTGGAGTGTCAGTAATTGAGGGTGTGCTGCACTATTGGAGGGTCAGTAATTGAGGGTGTGCTGCACTATTGGAGGGTCAGTAATGGGGGGTGTGCTGCACTATTGGAGGGTCAGTAATTGAGGGTGTGCTGCACTATTGGAGTGTCAGTAATTGAGGGTGTGCTGCACTATTGGAGTGTCAGTAATTGAGGGTGTGCTGCACTATTGGAGTGTCAGTAATTGAGGGTCTGCTGCACTATTGGAGTGTCAGTAATTGAGGGTGCGCTGCACTATTAGAAATTCTGCAATTGAGGGTGTGCTGCACTACTGGAGTGTCAGTAATTGAGGGTGTGCTGAACTATTGGAGGGTCAGTAATGGGGGGTGTGCTGCACTATTGGAGGGTCAGTAATGTGGGGTGTGCTGCACTATTAGAAAGTCTGCAATTGAGGGTGTGCTGCACTATTGGGGTGTCAGTAATTGAGGGTGTGCTGCACTATTGGAGTGTCAGTAATTGAGTGTGAGCTTCAACATTAGAGTGTCAGTAATTGAGTGTGTGATGCCCTATTGGAGGGTCAGTAATTGAGGGTGTGCTGCACTAATGGAGTGTCAGTAATTGAGGGTGTGCTGCACTATTGGAGTGTCAGTAATTGAGGGTGTGCTGCACTATTGGAGTGTCAGTAATTGAGGGTGTGCTGCACTATTGGAGTGTCAGTAATTGAGGGTGTGCTGCAATATTGGAGTGTCAGTAATTGAGGGTGTGCTGCACTATTGGAGTGTCAGTAATTGAGGGTGTGCTGCACTATTGGAGTGTCAGTAATTGAGGGTGTGCTGCACTATTGGAGTGTCAGTAATTGAGGGTGTGCTGCAATATTGGAGTGTCAGTAATTGAGGGTGTGCTGCACTATTGGAGTGTCAGTAATTGAGGGTGTGCTGCACTATTGGAGTGTCAGTAATTGAGGGTGTGCTGCACTATTGGAGTGTCAGTAATTGAGGGTGTGCTGCAATATTGGAGTGTCAGTAATTGAGGGTGTGCTGCACTATTGAAGGGTCAGTAATTGAGGGGGTGCTGCACTATTGGAGTGTCAGTAATTGAGGCTGTGCTGCACTATTGGAGTGACAGTAATTGAGGGTGTGCTGCACTGTTGGAGGGTCAGTAATGGGGGGTGTGCTGCACTATTAGAAAGTCTGCAATTGACGGTGTGCTGCAATATTGGCGTGTCAGTAATTGAGGGAGTGCTGAACTTTTGGAGGGTCAGTAATGGGGGGTGTACTGCACTATTGGAGGGTCAGTAATGTGGGGTGTGCTGCACTATTAGAAAGTCTGCAATTGAGGGTGTGCTGCACTATTGGGGTGTCAGTAATTGAGGGTGTGCTGCACTATTGGAGTGTCAGTAATTGAATGTGTGCTGCACTATTGGAGTGTCAGTAATTGAGGGTGTGCTGCACTATTGGAGTGTCAGTAATTGAGGCTGTGCTGCACTATTGGAGTATCAGTAATTGAGGGTGCGCTGCACTATTGGAGTGTCAGTAATTGAGGGTGTGCTGCAGTATTGGAGTGTCAGTAATTGAGGGTGTGCTGCACTATTGGAGTGTCAGTAATTGAGGGTGTGCTGCACTATAAGAGTCTCAGTAATTGAGGGTGTGCTGAACTATTGGAGGGTCAGTAATGGGGGGTGTGCTGCACTATTGGAGGGTCAGTAATGTGGGGTGTGCTGCACTATTAGAAAGTCTGCAATTGAGGGTGTGCTGCACTATTGGGGTGTCAGTAATTGAGGGTGTGCTGCACTATTGGAGTGTCAGTAATTGATGTTGTGCTGCACTATTGGAGTGTCAGTAATTGAGGGTGTGCTGCACTATTGGAGTGTCAGTAATTGAGGGTGTGCTGCACTATTGGAGTGTCAGTAATTGAGGATGTGCTGCACTATTGGAGTGTCAGTAATTGAGGGTGTGCTGCACTATTGGAGTGTCAGTAATTGAGGGTGTGCTGCAGTATTGGAGTGTCAGTAATTGAGGGTGTGCTGCACTATTGGAGTGTCAGTAATTGAGGGTGTGCTGCACTATTGGAGTGTCAGTAATTGAGGGTGTGCTGCACTATTGGAGTGTCAGTAATTGAGGGTGTGCTGCACTATTGGAGTGTCAGTAATTGAGAATGTGCTGAACTATTGGAGTGACAGTAATTGAGAATGTGCTGAACTATTGGAGTGACAGTAAATGTGGGTGTGCTGCAATTTTGGAGGGTCAGTAATTGAGGGTTTGCTGCACTATTGGAGGGTCAGTAATTGAGGGTTGGCTACACAATTGGAGGATCAGTAATTGAGGGTTTGCTGCATTATTGGAGTGTTAGTAATTGAGGGTGTGCAGTACTATTGGAGAGTCAGTTATTGAGGGTTTGCTGCACTATTGGAGGGTCAGTAATTGATGGTGTGCTGCACCATTGGAGTGACAGTAATTGAGGGTGTTCTGCACTATTGCAGTGTCAGTAATTGAGGGTGTGCCGCACAATTCGAGTGTCAGTAATTGAGTGTGTGCTGCACTATTGCAGTGTCAGTAATTGAGGGTGTGCTGCACTATTGGAGTGTCAGTAATTGAGGGTTTGCTGCACTATTGGAGGGTCAGTAATTGAGGGTGTGCTGCACTATTGGACTGTCATTAATTGAGGGTTTTTCTGCACTATTGGAGGGTCAGTAATTGAGGGTGTTTGCACTATTGGTGTGTCAGATATTGAGGGTGTGGTGAACTATTGGGGTGTCAGTTATTGAGGGTGTGCTGCACTATTGCGGTGCCAGTTTTTAAGGGTGTGCTGCACTATAGGAGGGTCAGTAATTGAGGGTTGCTGCATTATTGGGGTGTCAGTTATTGAGGGTGTGCTGCACTATTGGAGGGTCAGTAATTGAGGGTTTTTCTGCACTATTGGACGGTCAGTAATTGAGGGTGTGCTGCACTATTGGAGGTTTAGCAATTGAGGGTATGCTGCACTATTGGACTGACAGTAATTAAGGGTATGTTGCACTATTAGAGAGTCAGTAATTGAGGGAATTCTGCACTTTTTTAATGTCAGTAATTGAGGGTGTGCTGCACTATTGGAGTTATAGTAATTGAGGGAATTCCGCACTATTGGAGTGTCAGTAATTGAGGATGCGCTGCACTGTTGGATAGTCAGTAATTGAGGGTGTGCTGCACTATTGGAGTGTCAGTAATTGAGGGTGTGCTGCACTACTGTAGTGTCAGTAATTGAGGGTGTGCCGCACGATTGGAGTGACAGAAATTGAGGGTGTGCTGCACTATTGGAGTGTTTGTAATGGAGGGTGTACGGCACGATTGGAGTGACAGTAATTGAGGGTGTGCTGCACAACTGGTGTGTCAGTAATTGAGGGTGTGCTGCACTATTGGAGTGTCAGTAATTGAGGGTGTGCAGCACTATTGGGCTGTCAGTAATTGAGGGTGTGTTGCTCTGTTGGAGTGACAGTAACTGAGGGTTTGTGGCACTTTTGGAGTGTCAGTAATTGAGGGTGTGCTGCACTATTGGAGTGTCAGTAATTGAGGGTGTGCAGCACTATTGGGGTGTCAGTAATTGAGGGTGTGCTGCACTATTGGAGGGTCAGTAATTGAGGGTGTGCTGCACTATTGGTGTGTCAGTAATTGAGGGTGTGCAGCACTATTGGAGGGTCAGTAATTGAGGGTGTGTTGCACTATTTGAGTGTCAGTAATTGTGGTTGTGCTGCACTATTGGAGTGTCAGTAATTGAGGGTGTGCTGCACTATTGGAGGGTCAGTAATTGAGGGTGTGCTGCACTATTGGAGGGTCAGTAATTGAGGGTGTGCTGCACTATTGGAGTGTCAGTAATTGAGGGTGTGATGCACTATTGGAGGGTCAGTAATTGAGGGTGTGCTGCACTATTGGAGTATTAGTAATTGAGGGTGTGCTGCACTATTGGAGTGTCAGTAATTGAGGGAATTCTGCACCATTGGAGTGTCAGTAATTTATGGTGTGCTGCACTATTGGAGAGTCAGTAATTGAGGGTGTGCTGCACTATTGGAGTGTCAGTAATTGAGGGTGTGCTGCACTATTGGAGTGTCATTAATTGAGGATGTGCTGCACTATTGGAGTGTCAGTAATTGAGGGTGTGCTGCACTATTGGAGTGTCAGTAATTGAGGGTGTGCTGCACTATTGAAGTGTCAGTAATTGAGGGTGTGCTGCACTATTGGAGTGTCAGTAATTGAGGGTGTGCTGCACTATTGCAGTGTCAGAAATTGAGGGTGTGCTGCAATATTGGAGTGTCAGTAATTGAGAGTGTGCTGCACTATTGGAGGGTCAGTAATTGAGGGTGTGCTGCACTATTGGAGTGTGAGTATTTGAGGGTGTGCTGCACTATTGGAGGGTCAGTAATTGAGGGTGTGCTGCACTATTGGAGTGTGAGTAAATGAGGGTGTGCTGCACTATTGGAGGGTCAGTAATTGAGGGTTTGCTGCACTATTGGAGTGTGAGTATTTGAGGGTGTGCTGCACTATTGGAGGGTGAGTAATTGAGGGTGTGCTGCACTATTGGAGTGTGAGTATTTGAGGGTGTGCTGCACTATTGGAGGGTCAGTAATTGGGGGTGTGCTGCACTATTGGAGTGTGAGTAATTGAGGGTGTGCTGCACTATTGGTTTGTGAGTAATTGAGGGTGTGCTGCACTATTGGAGTGTCAGTAATTGAGGGTGTGCTGCACTATTGGAGGGTCAGTAATTGAGGGTGTGCTGCACTATTGGAGTGTGAGTAATTGAGGGTGTGCTGCACTATTGGAGTGTCAGTAATTGAGGATGTGCTGCACTATTGGAGTGTCAGTAATTGAGGGTTTGCTGCACTATTGGAGTGTCAGTAATTGAGGGTGTGCTGCACTATTGGAGTGTCAGTAACTGAGGGTGTGCTGCACTATTGGAGGGTCAGTAATTGAGGGTGTGCTGCACTATTGGAGTGTCAGTAATTGAGGGTGTGCTGCACTATTGGAGGGTCAGTAATTGAGGATATTCTGCACGATTGGAGGGTCGGTATTTGCGGGTGTGCTGCACTATTGGAGGGTCAGTAATTGAAGGTTTGCTGCACTATTAGACTGACAGTAATTGAGGAAATTATGCACTATTGGAGTGCCAGTAATTGAGGGTGTGCTGCACTATTGGACTGTCATTAATTGAGGGTTTTTCTGCACTATTGGAGGGTCAGTAATTGAGGGTGTGTTGCACTATTTGAGTGTCAGTATTTGTGGTTGTGCTGCACTATTGGAGTGTCAGTAATTGTGGGTGTGCTGCACTATTGGAGTGTCAGTAATTGAGGGTGTGTTGCACTATTTGAGTGTCAGTAATTGTGGTTGTGCTGCACTATTGGAGTGTCAGTAATTGAGGGTGTGCTGCACTATTGGAGGGTCAGTAATTGAGGGTGTGCTGCACTATTGGAGTGTCAGTAATAGAGGGTGTGCCGCACTATTGGAGGGTCAGTAATTGAGGGCGTGCTGCACTATTGGAGAGTCAGAAATTGAGGGTGTGCTGCACTATTGGAGTGTCAGTAATTGAGGGTGTGCTGCACTATTGGAGGGTCAGTAATTGAGGGTGTGCTGCACTATTGGAGTGTCAGTAATTGAGGTTGTGATGCACTATTGTAGGCTCAGTAATTGAGGGTGTGCTGCACTATTGGAGTATTAGTAATTGAGGGTGTGCTGCACTATTGGAGTGTCAGTAATTGAGGGTGTGCTGCACTATTGGAGTGTCAGTAATTGAGGGAGTGCTGCACTATTGCAGTGTCAGAAATTGAGGGTGTCCTGCACTATTGGAGTGTCAGTAATTGAGGGTGTGCTGCACTGTTGGAGTGTCAGTAATTGAGGGTGTGCTGCACTATTGGAGTGTCAGTAATTGAGGGTGTGCTGATATTGGATTGTCAGTAACTGAGGGTGTGCTGCACTATTGGAGGGTCAGTAATTGAGGGTGTGCTGCACTATTGGAGTGTCAGTAATTGAGGGTGTGCTGGACTATTGGAGTGTCAGTAATTGAGGGTGTGCTGCACTATTGGAGTGTCAGAAATTGAGGGTGTGCTGCACTATTGGAGGGTCAGTAATTGAGGAAATTCTGCACTATTGGAGGGTCAGTATTTGAGGGTGTGCTGCACTATTGGACTGTCATTTATTGAGGGTTTTTCTGTACTATTGGAGGGTCAGTAATTGAGGGAGTTCTGCACTATTCGAGTGTCAGTAATTGAGGGTGTGCTGCACCATTTGAATGCCATTAATTGAGGGTTTTTCTGCACTATTGGAGGGTCAGTATTTGAGGGTGTGCTGCACTATTGGAGTGTCAGTAATTGAGGGTTTTTCTGCACCATTTGAGTGTCAGTAATTGATGGTGTGCTGCATTATTGCTGTATCAGTAATTGAGGGTGTGCTGCACTATTTGAGGGTCAGAAATTGAGTGTGTGCTGCACTAGTGGAGTTTCAGTAATTGAGGGTGTGCTGCACTATTGGAGTGTCAGTAATTGAGGGTGTGCTGCACTATTGGAGGGTCAGTTATTGAGGGTGTGCTGCACTATTAGAGAGTCAGTAATTGAGGGTGTTCCGCACTATTGGAGTGTCAGTAATTGAGGGTGTGCTGCACTATTGGAGGGTCAATAATTGAGGGTGTGCTGCACTATTGGAGGGTCAGTAATTGAGGGTGTGCAGCACTATCCGAGTGTCAGTAATTGAGGATGTGCTGCGCTATTGGAGGGTCAGTAATTGAGGGTGTGCTGCACTATTGGAGTGTCAGTAATTGAGGGTGTGCTGCACTATTGGAGGGTCAGTAATTGAGGGTGTGCTGCACTATTGGAGTGTCAGTAATTGAGGGTGTGCTTCACTATTGGAGTGTCAGTAATTGAGGGTGTGCTGCACTATTGGAGTGTCAGTAATTGATGATGTGCTGCACTATTGAAGTGTCAGTAATTGAGGGTGTGCTGCACTATTGGAGTGTCAGTAATTGAGGGTGTGCTGCACTATTGCAGTGTCAGAAATTGAGGGTGTGCTGCACTATTGGAGTGTCAGTAATTGAGAGTGTGCTGCACTATTGTAGTGTCAGTAATTGAGGGTGTGCTGCACTATTGGAGGGTCAGTAATTGAGGGTGTGCTGCACTATTGGAGTGTCAGTAATTGAGGGTGTGCTGCACTATTGGAGTGTCAGTAATTGAGGGTGTGCTGCACTATTGGAGTGTCAGTAATTGAGGGTGTGCTGCACTATTGGAGTGTCAGTAATTGAGGGTGTGCTGCATTATTGGAGTGTCAGAAATTGAGGGTGTGCTGCACTATTGGAGGGTCAGTAATTGAGGAAATTCTGCACTATTGGAGTGTCAGAAATTGAGGGTGTGCTGCACTATTGGAGGGTCAGTAATTGAGGAAATTCTGCACTATTGGAGGGTCAGTATTTGAGGGTGTGCTGCACTATCCGAGTGTCAGTAATTGAGGGTGTGCTGCGCTATTGGAGGGGCAGTAATTGAGAGTATGCTGCACTATTGGAGTGTCAGTAATTGAGGGAATTCTGCACCATTGGAGTGTCAATAATTGAGGGTGTGCTGCACTATTGGAGTGTCATTAATTGAGGGTGTGCTGCACTATTGGAGGGTCAGTAATTGAGGGTGTGCTGCACTATTGGAGGGTCAGTAATTGAGGTTGTGCTGCACTTTAGGAGTGTCAGTAATTGAGGGTGTGCTGCACTATTGGAGTGTCAGTAATTGAGGGTGTGCTGCACTATTGGAGGGTCAGTAATTGAGGGTGTGCCGCACTATTGGAGTGACAGTAATTGAGGGTGTTCTGCATTATTGGAGTGTCAGTAATAGAGGGTGTGCTGCACTATTGGATGGTCAGTAATTGAGGTTGTGCTGCACTATTGGAGTGTCAGTAATTGAGGGTGTGCTGCTCTATTGGAGTGTCAGTAATTGAGGGTGTGCTGCACTATTGGAGTGTCAGTAATTGAGGGTGTGCTGCACTATTGGAGGGTCAGTAATTGAGGGTGTGCTGCACTATTGGAGTGTCAGTAATTGAGGGTGTGCTGCACTATTGGAGTGTCAGTATTTGTCGGTGTGCTGCACTATTAGAGTGTCAGTAATTGAGGGTGTGCTGCACTATTGCAGTATCAGTAATTGAGGGGGTGCTCCACTATTGGAGGGTCAGTAATTGAGGGTGTGCTGCACTATTGGAGTGTCAGTAATTGAGGGTGTGCTGCACTATTGGAGTGTCAGTAATTGAGGCTGCGCTGCACTATTGGAGTGTCAGTAATTGAGTGTGTGCTGCATTATTTCAGTGTCAGTAATTGAGGGTGTGCTGCACTATTGGTGCGTCAGTATTTGATGTTGTGCTGCACTATTGGAGTGTCAGTAATTGAGGGTGTGCTACACTATTGGAGTGTCAGTAATTGAGGCTGCGCTGCACTATTGGAGTGTCAGTAATTGAGTGTGTGCTGCATTATTTCAGTGTCAGTAATTGAGGGTGTGCTGCACTATTGGAGTGTCAGTAATTGAGGGTGTGCTGCACTATTGGAGTGTCAGTAATTGAGGGTGTGCTACACTATTGGAGTGTCAGTAATTGAGGCTGCGCTGCACTATTGGAGTGTCAGTAATTGAGGGTGTGCTGCACTATTGGAGGGTCAGTAATTGAGGGTGTGCTGCACTATTGGAGTGTCAGTAATTGAGTGTGTGCTGCACTATTGGAGTGTCAGTAATTGAGGGTGTGCTGCACTATTGGAGTGTCAGTAATTGAGGGTATGCTACACTATTGGAGTGTCAGTAATTGAGGGTGTGCTGCACTAATGGAGTGTCAGTAATTGAGGGTGTGCTGCACTATTGGAGTGTCAGTAATTGAGGGTGTGCTGCACTATTGGAGTGTCAGTAATTGAGTGTGTGCTGCATTATTTCAGTGTCAGTAATTGAGGGTGTGCTGCACTATTGGAGTGTCAGTAATTGAGGGTGTGCTGCACTATTGGTGTGTCAGTATTTGTGGTTGTGCTGCACTATTGGTGTGTCAGTAATTGAGGGTGTGCTGCACTATTGGAGTTTCAGTAATTGAGGGTGTGCAGCACTATTTGAGGTTCAGTAATTGAGGGTGTGCTGCACTATTGGAGTGTCAGTAATTGAGGGTGTGCTGCACTATTGGAGTGTCAGTAATTGAGGATGAGCTGCACTATTGGAGTGTCAGTAATTGAGGGTGTGCTGCACTATTGGAGTGTCAGTAATTGAGGATGAGCTGCACTATTGGAATGTCAGTAATTGAGGGTGTGCTTCACTATTGGAGTGTCAGTAATTGAGGGTGTGCTGCACTAATGGAGTGTCAGTAATTGATGGTGTGCTGCACTATTGGAGTGTCAGTAATTGAGGGTGTGCTGCACTATTGGAGGGTCAGTAATTGAGGGTGTGCTTCACTATTGCAGGGTCAGTACTTGAGGGTTTGCTGCACTATTGGAGTGTCAGTAATTGAGGGTGTGCTGCATTATTTCAGTGTCAGTAATTGAGGGTGTGCTGCACTATTGGAGTGTCAGTAATTGAGGGTGTGCTGCACTATTGGAGAGTCAGTAATTGATGGTGTTCTGCACTATTGGAGTGTCAGTAATTGATGGTGTTCTGCACTATTGGAGTATCAGTAATTGAGGGTGTGCTGCACTATTGGAGTGTTAAAGGGACAGAGAGTGAGATCACGGGGAGGTTAAATGGACAGAGAGTGAGATCACAGGTAGGTTAAAGGGTCAGAGAATGAGATCACGGGGAGGTTAAGGGGGCAGAGAGTGAGATCACCGGGAGGTTAAAGGGACAGAGAGTGAGATCAGGGGAGGTTAGAGGGACAGAGAGTGAGATCACGGGGAGGTTAATGGGACAGTGAGTGAGATCACAGCGAGGTTAAGGGGACTGAGAGTGAGATCATGGGGAGGTTAAAGGGACAGAGGCTGACATCACGGGGTGGTTAAATGGACAGAGTGTTAGAACAGAGACAGTGAAAGGGACAGAGATTGAGATCAGGGACTGTTAAAGGGACAGAAATTGAGATCGGGCATAGTTAAAAGGACAGAGAGTAAGATCAGGGCAATTGAAAGGGACAGAGAGTGAGATCACGGGGAGGTTAAAGGGACAGAGAGTGTGATCACGGGGAGGTTATGGGGACAGATAGTGAGATCACGGGGAGGTTATAAGGACAGAGAGTGATATCATGGGGAGGTTAAAAGGACAGAGAGAGAGATCACGGGTGGGTTAAAGGGCCAGAGAGTTAGATGACGGGGAGGTTAAAAGGACAGAGAATGAGATCACGGGGTGGTTAAAGGGACAGAGAGAGAGATCACGGCGAGTTTAAAAGGACAGAGACTGTGATCATGGGGAGGTTAAAGGGACAGGGAATAAGATCACGGGGAGGTTAAAGGGACAGAGAGTGAGATCACGGGGAGGTTAAAGGGACAGAGAGAGAGATCACGGGGAGGTATTGAGGTTGTTGTTGAAATTGTTCACGTTTTACAATGTTGAGGTTGTTGTTGAATTTGTTGGTGTCATCAAATTTTTTTTTGAACTTTTTCTCTTCTTTTATAAGTTGAGGTTGTTGTTCAGTTTGTTGGTGTTTTTCAATGTTGAGGTTGTAGTTGAATTTGTTGGTGATTTTTAGTGTTGTGGTTGCTGAATTTGTCGGTGATGTTTAATGTTGAGGTTGTTGTTGAAAAGGATAGTGTCATCAATGTTTATTTTGTTGAACTTGTTTGTATTTTTATAAGTTGTGGTTGTTGTTGAATTTGTTGGTGTTTTTCAATGTTGAGGTTTTCGTAAATTTTTTGGTGTTTTTCCATGCTGAGATTCTTGTTGAATTTGTTGCTGATTTTCAATATTGAGGTTGTTCTTGAATTTGTTGGTGTTATCAATAATCTTTTTTGAACTTTTTTGTACTTTTAAAAGTTGAGGTTGTTGAAGAATTTGTTGCTTTTTTTCAAAGTTGAGTTTGTTGTTGAATTTTTTGGTGTTATCAATGTTATTTTTTGAACTTTTTTATATTTTTCAATGTTGAGGTTGTTGTAGAATTTGTTGGTGTTATCAATGTATTTTTGAACTTTTTCTCTTTTAAAAGTTGAGTTTGTTGTTCAATTTGTTGCTGTTTTTCAATATTAAGGTTGTTGTTGAATTTGTTGGTGTTTTTCAATGTTGAGGTTGTTGTTGAATTTGTTGGTTTTATCAAATGTTTTTTTGAACTTTTTCTCTTTTATGAGTTGAGGTTGTTGTACAATTTGTTGGTGTTTTTCATTCTTGAGGTTGTTGTTGAATTTGTTGGTGTTTTTCACTGTTGAGGTTGTTGTTGAATTTGTTGGTGTTATCAATGTTTTTTTGAACTTTTTCTCTTGTTTTAAAAGTTGTGGTTGTTGTTAAATTTGTTGGCGTTTTTCAATGTACATTGAGTTTTGTAGGGAAACAGATTTCACTTTCAGCGGCCCTTGTGCATTTTGACATCTCAGCAATCTGAAATACCCTAGGGTTTCAAACTGCAGGCCTCAACATTTTGCATTGTTTTGTTTTCCACTAAAGTCAGGGAGTGAAGACCTTGAATTCCCTCTTGTGTTTTTAACACCTAGTATATGAATCGGATCTGTAAATGCTGTGCTTCAGCACTGGGGCTTTTGCATAAGCAGTCACATGTCATAGAATGGACTCCAAAATTGAGCCTGTGACAGTAATGTTAACATGTATAAACCATAAACTCAATGTAGATTCATTATTGTCCAATGGGGACTTGAACAGCTGCATATAACAGTGGGAACTGTAGAAGGAACTGCTAGCCAGGATCTTCAAATTGCTTTCATTAACTGCACATTTCAATCACACCTTGTCTGGGCAGCAAAAGGTACTGGAACATTTAAGTGTAGGTTCTAAAAAAAAACTGTACTCAAATGCCTGAGTACTCTGCTTCCCTATTTACCTTTGGTTCCTGAACCACTGCAAAGCAAGATGTGGCCAAGGTCTTTTTAATGTGGGTTGTGCTTGGCATCTTTGTGGCTGTATGGAAATGAAGGACTGATGTCATGCCCATATTTCAAAGTTAAATACTCTCATACGTATAATTTAAGAGGCATTTGTTGAAGGATTGATTTTTGCAGCAATTGGTTCTGCTTCATTTCACTTGTAAGTGATATGAAGTTGGTCCCATGTATCTCCCAGCCTCCAACAAGACATGAAATCGCTCAAAGGACATTATGCGGGAATTCAAAATGCAGTTGGATGTTTGGTTGAAATGCTAGAAGGATGAGCTCAAGGGGCTGAGTGTTCTTTTTCTTCTGTTTTAAGCAAGTAAATGCACACTTAGCAATCCAGCTTAGAAGTACCTAGCCCAACAGTAGTTGGTTTACAATTTGACTCATTTTATATTTGCCAGGGGCACTACAGGGAAGAGAACATGCAGCTTCCCCCAACCATGCTTCCAAGTTGTGACCATCCTCCCCACTAATCACAGTGCAACTAGTCTTATCTTAGACCTGCTTACAAATAATCCAAATTTGTGAGAGACCAGGTAAGTATAACTGGCATTAAAACTGCAATGACTAAACTATATAACCAATTTTGCACCGCATAGCTGGAAAATAAATCTGAAGGAACCACAATGTCCTGCCAATGTTTGAGGCACACTTGCAAAATAATCTATTTTATGTTACAGAGGTGAAGACTGGTGCTAAATATTGCGCAACTGACCAATGGAATAGCAAAATTAACACAGCTGGAAATCTTGTTGAATTTTGACTTCCTGTTGTGGCCTGAATGAGCCAGCAATTCCAGTTTTTCATTGTTCAAGCTATCGACACTCATATTGTAACATTTCCTTCCTAATATAGTTTTCAAGATGCTCAATAAAATAATGATCTCTGACTGTCTTAATCACGTAAATCAAGTGTAAGGAGGGTTCACTATGATTCCAATATGGATTCCAGAGGATCCCATTCACTTAGCAAAAGGATGACTGTGAAAGGCAGGAGGAGAAAAAGGGTGGTGGTCTGAACTCTGAAAACCAATCTGAAGGTATTGAGACAATGGGTGGGAACTCTGCTTTAGCCCCACTGCTATAACTTCACCAGAAGTACGACATAAACAGAGTTCTCACTGCACTGTCGCCAAGTAGCGGTGGCAGAACAGAAGTAACTGAGGGAATTCTTGTCCACTGGCCCCAATGTGGAATCAGAAGATTTGCATCCCAGAGGCCTCACGATTAAAGCTCTCCTTTTGTGTGACTGAAAATGAGGGTGGTGATGGAGCTTTTTATGGTCTTCTGCATGCAGAGCGGGAAACAATTATTTTTTTTAAACCAGAAATGCACCCATCTTGCTTCCAATATCAAGTTAATTACCTCTGTTATAGATAACATTGAATACCATATATACTTCACACATGTAAAGTTTAAATATAACCACTCTATTCTGCAGCACATTTTCTGCATTAGGTGTGTGGCCATGCTTGTAAAAGTGATTTAGATAGAGTCTGTACAAATATTTAATGGGTACAAATCCTTTTAAATGTCAACTGTGAAAGGTTTCGCAATAAGGGACTGTGAAGAAGTTTGTGGTACTGACAGGATCTCATTGCTGAACTCAATTGTCTGGAAAAGCACACAGTCTAATTCCTTTCAGAGAAGAATTTGAAAACAGACTGCTGCTTCAACATCATCTCTTATCAGTTCAACACATGTAGTCTCAGTTGGGGAGCAATGTTCTGTCTGTTAGCTGTTGCGAGATATATTTAAATCAAATTGTATACAAAAATGTTAGCTTTCAGGTTTATAGTATGTAGCCTTCCAGTCCTTGAATTTAAACTTCAAGTTGGAGCGGTGCTTATCCTCAGTTGCTATAAATATGGATCATCTGGAACAAAGCTTGAGCTGCAGTGGGCACCTAAGGCTTGTGCTTGTCAAAGTAACCCTGTCCATTTTGGCAAGTACATTTTGTGAATGAAACCAGCTTAAGCCAGGCAGTTAGAAAATTAACTTTGCCTTTTCAACACATTACAAAAAGGTTCAATAGCTGGAATAAAACAATTTACATTTCAAAATAAATTTAGCTCAGCAAGTTTATTTGGGTGAGTAAGTGACCTACATAAACCAAGGAAGTCCCAGATAAAATGCCTCACCGATCTTGGCTGAGACAGCAGTAAGGGCGTCGCAAATGGCCTAAGTGCTATTGGATCAAAGAGGAAAATCAGCATGTGCTATCCAATAACTCCTGTTGCAAGTTCTCATGAGTGCTCAGGAGAAGACAGGGTCACATTCACATTCTTCCATGGTCAAGAAACCTGCCAACTCTGACACAAGTGGTTGCTGAAAACATTTTGTTACCTCCAAATGGGAACGACTAGTTAGGATCTGTGCAGAGTACAGCCAAAGAGCTGAGGGGGAGACAGAATAAATGGGTTTGTTTACTCTAACAATTTGGAAGGTATTTAAGTTGTCTGAACAGAGACTAACTTCAGTAACATCAAATGAGAGATCACACAAAGAGTACACCCATCAGTTGCATTCCAACTAACCACAGAGCCAGAAGCCAGTCAAAAGTGCCAGCACCACAAGTTCACAAACCATGCAATGAAATTCAACCCAACTGCAAATAACCAATGATACTAGGAGTAACTATATTCAGGAATTTGTGTTGATTTCTCTCAATTTAATGAAGGCAATGAAACAACTGCAGTTTCAAAGCTAGACAGAAATAGTGCAACATGAGCAAATATAAACTTTTAAAATCTGATGTTGGAATAATAAAAAAGAAAAGCAAGTTGGAAATAAGAATTGATCGCAATCTTCCATTTTACAATTACTGGTAATGAATGCCATCACACAAGAGTATTCAAAAGGCTGAGGTAGTGCAGCACTAACAGCTAATGCCAACACAACAGAATAGCCAGCCTATATAATACTATTTAAGAATGAATCAGTAATTTCAAGGCTCTAAGATAATCCTTCGGGTACTGTTGATTACAACACCAGCTATGTGCTTTATGTGATCTGATCCATTCGATTTAATTACAACCTTGAAATCACTCCCGGGCATCCATTACTGATTTACGTTCCTAAATTCCATAAACCATTATCAACCTTGACTCATTGGATAGATAGAAAAACAGTGCAAATGCTACCAAGCTCAGAATGGTAATGGGCAATCAGGCAACTAGGGAGGGTCTGCGAACATTCCAATCCTTAAAAATAGTACAACGTATCACAAGTACGAGAGACAATTTGAAGTACTTGCAATTGTTTTCAGCCAAAAGTGCCTCCTCCCAAGGTTGTTGACATCAAAAGTGCCAGCATTCTAGTCAATTTGCTTCTGCATGCTGTGAGGGAATCTGTGTTTTTAAATTTAATTTGTAGGACTTTGAGGCAGACCATTGCTAAAACAGAAACTGTATTGAAAAGGGAACAGAAAGGGAAACAGAACAGTTGGTAAACATAGAAAGGAATCTGACCCTCCCAGTTTCTAAGGAATGCTATGACCAGGTTAACAGGGTGAATGGACTCCTCTCTTTGTCCCACTCCTGAGTTGGTTGTAGCAGTTTGAATTTAAAAAGGGAGCTGATATTGCATATATATATATATAGTTATGTGTGTGTGTAAATACATATATGTGTGTGTAAATACATATATATGTAAATATGTATATATGTGTAAATGTAAATAAATGTAAAATTGATGCAGAAATTTTTAAAAAGCTTAAAATGAACAAATATGTTCAACTACCTACTAATGCAAAAAAAATACATACAGAATCCCGCCCAAGCATGCACAAAAAAGTAAAATTGCAGTGTATCAGCTAATAAAAACGTGGCCAAGTAACAAGTCAGAAAAAAAATTATTCACAGAATAACCAGATGCTTGTTCACAGCTGCAGAGACCCAGTTCACAGTAGCTGCTGGTTCTTGGAGGTTTCTCACTGGAGACAGCAGTGTTGATTCAAAATTCTTTTATAAGAACTCTCGGTTTACAGCAATGGGCTTTCAAACCACAAACAGTTCAGCTTTGGTGAGAGGGGTTGCAGAAGAATGAGAGATAGGGTAAGGCTGTTGCCCCTGGGGAAGTCGCTCTCCAACTATCCAAAAATCCAGTATCGTTTTTACACCCAAGAACGGGATCACATGACCTCTCTCTGAAAGCTCCATAGAACTTGTATCACTTTAAAAGCAGCTCGTGACCCTCACAAATGCAACACAGTAGCTGCTGTAAGTCAGTGGCCTTTGCTCAGGAAGAGTATTCTTTTCAAAAAAAAAAGGTTCAATACATATGTATGTCCAGCTGATGACATTATAAAATTAATATTTTCTATAATACATCTTCATAACAGGAAACAAAAACAAACTAAGGTTTGGAAACCAAAACTTCTGGGCAAACTGACCCTGTTTAAAAGATATAAAAAGTCCAACCTGAGCAGTAGCAGTTGGTGAGTCCACTGGTGCAGTACAAGCAAGCTGATGGAGACCAGAACATTGAAGACGACCGAAGCTGGATCGAGAAGCTGAGAATAAGCAAAGATATAGTTGCTGCAGCAGTTTCTGTCACCATAGGCTTTTACAATTCATCTTACACCTTTGTTGCGTATGGTCAGTGTGGGTTTTGGTTTCTTTTAAAATGCTGTCGCCCATCATATCTTGCAGTCTTGAGGAAGGGTTTAAATCTGAAATGTCAAGTGATTCGTGCTTTCTGGACAGGTGTTGGTTGACCTGTTGAATGTGCCGTGTTTCCCTTTTTGTTTCTTGTCCTCTAACTACCGACTCTATCCTCTCCCTGGCCACAGTCTGAGATTAAGTCAGTCTGATCGCAACCTCGATGTCACATTCAACCCCATGATGAACTTCTAACCTCATGTTGACGCGATCACCGAGAACCCCTATTTCCACCTTCATAACAATGCCCAACTTCACCAGTCTCAACTCGTCTGCTGCTGAAACCCTTATTCATGCATTCATTACTCTAGACTCAACTTTCATGGCCGGTCTCCCACATTCAACCCCTTTGTAAGCTTTTGAAGTCATTCAAAACTCTGCTGCCTGAGTCTTATCTGCTGCCTGGGCCTTAACTCACACCAGGTCCCATTCCCCTATCGCCCCTGTGCTCGCTGACCTACACTGGCTTCCTGTCAAGCAATATCGCAATTTTAAAATTCTCATCCTTCTTTCCAAAGTCCTCCATGGCCTCACCTCTCCCTATCCTTGTAATCTCCTCCAACCTCACAGCTCTCCGAGATAAGTATTAGTCTGAGCTCAGTTAGAACCACTCCCACCCCTAAGTCGCAAGGTTCTAGGTTCAAGTCCAACTCCAGTGCCTGAGCGCAAAAATCAAGGCTGACACTCAAGTGCAGTGCCCATGAAATGCTGCACTCAGAGGTGCTGCCTACTGGATGAAGCATTAAGCCAAATCTGCCCGTTTGGAGGATGCAAAAGATCCAATTACACTATTTTGAAGGAGAGCAGGGGAGATATTCCCGATGCAAAAGCAAAACACTGCAGAGGCTGGAAATCAAAAACTAAAACAGCTTTCCCCAATTTTCTGTATTCATTTCAGTTATCTGTGGTGTCCTGGACAATATTTAATCTCTCAAGTACGCTGCACATAAATTGGTCGCTGCGTTTTCTGCATTACTTCTGTGACATCAAAAATCCTTGCTGTAAAGTGCTTTGAGATGTTCGGTAGTTGTGAAAACTGCTACAAGTCTTTCTTTTATCTGCAGTCCTCTAATTCTGGCCTCTTGCAAATCCCCAATTTTAATCGCTGCACCATTAATAGCCGCACCTTCAGCTGCCTCAGTCCTAAGCTTCGCAATTCCCTCCTTACACCTCTCTGCCACTCTACCTCACTTTCCTTCTTTAAGACACTCCTCAAAACCTAGCTCTCTGACCAAGATTTTGGTCATCTGACCTAATATCTCTTCATTTAGCTCAGTGTCATATTTGTTCTGTAATACTCACGTGAAGCGTCTCGGGGCGGTTTACTACTCTAAAGACACTAAATATAAATGAATTGTTTCTAACAAGAAAAAGACCGATTTTCAAAACTGAACATGCACTTTCCTCTGAAGCCTTGCGAAATTAGTAGTGAGCCACCTTCTTGTCCTTGTGGCAACAGCGTTCTTGGATTTTGACTTGGCGACAATGACTTAGGTGTTTGAAATAAAAACAGAAAATGCTGGAAAAACTCAGCAGGTCTAGCAGCATCTGTGGAGAGGGAAACAGTTAACTTTTCGAGTCCACGTGACTCTTCTTCAGGGCTGAACAGAGGTAGAAACGTATGGGTTTTATACTGTTGAAGAGAGGGGTTGGAGCAGGTGGAGCAAAAAAGGTCAGGAATAGGTGGGAGCTCAGGAGAGATTTGACAAAGATGTCATGGACATAAGACAAAGGGAGTGGTAATGATAGTGTTAAAGACTAAGACAGGTGTTAATAGTGGCATGAAGGTCAGATAGCAGAATATGTTAATAGCAGAACTTTCTTTGAAAGCAAAACATAAGAACAAGTTACACACTGGCCCTATGGGCGGAGGGTGATGGGAAAAAAGGACCAAAATGGAGGAGAGAGTTCACAGTCTGAAATTGTTGAACACAACGTTAAGTCCGGAAGGCTGTGAAGTGCCTAATGAGGTGCTGTTCCTCCAGTTTGCATTGGGCTTCACTAGAACATTGCAGCAGGCCAAGGACAGAAATGTGGGCATGACAGCAAGATGGTGAATTGAAGTGGCAAGCGACAGGAAGGTCGCGGTCACGCTTGCAGTCTGAGTGAAGGTGTTCAGCAAAGCAGTCACCCAATCTGCGTTTAGTCGTCCCAATGTAGAGGAGACCGTACTGTGAACAGCGAATGTAGTAGACTAAATTGAAGGAAGTGCAAGTGAATCACTGCCTCACCTGCAAGGTGTGTTTGGGGCCTTGGATGGTGAGGCGGGAGGAGATAAAGGGGCAGGTGTTACACCTGCTGTGGTTGCATGGTAAGGTGCCATAGGAAAGGGACATGCATTTTGCTCTGATAATCAGAACTGAAGTTACAAGTGACAACAATTAGTTTGACTGAAAATGGCTTCCTTGTGATACCACTGGATTTTGTTTAGTCAATATTCGATTAAATCAGAGTATGAATGCAGCTAACACTTAAGACTTTGTCACTATCATTAATATACAACCATAATAAAGGTGCAAAAGAAAGAAAATAAGAATGGCATTGTTAAATATATTCTATTCACTTATACATGGTAAGATACGCATTGAAAAAATCCAATGGATGTTAAAAGTTCCACAACTTCTCAAATATCTGGAAGATTTTTGGTGCTCTGTTTGATAAACCTTACTCAGATTTAGGTTTCAAAGAAAGCAGATTAATCTGCATTCTTGTGGGATGGGAGAATGAATATATAATCATATTTATTCAGCAGAGATGTCAGCGTTAATATATTCAAATTGGTATCCTCGCCAAAGGTGAACTACACACTTTTCTTTTTGCCTTTGTTCGGATCAGGTTGAAAACTAACTATTTTCAAAATCTCCACGTTAATTATAAAATTGATGGAATACAAACTTTTAGACCTTCACAAATGGTTAACTTTCCATTGTCAGTTAGATTTCTACATTTTTACAAATTGCTCCTCTATGAAGTGCCTTGAGATATCTTTCTACATTCAAGGTACTGCACTTAATACAGCTTCTTATTGTAGTCATAAAAATAATGAATGATTAAACATCTAATGAGAGCTTATCATTTCAATTATGAAAAAGGCATCATACATAAGAAAGGAGCAGAATGGAGAATCATTAACCCATTCAGTTGTAGAGCAGTGTTCGAAAATTAACCATCAGCTAAAAGGAAACATTTTATTGCCCACAAACCAACATGCGATAGATGCACTGAGACAAATTCTCAGCAGTTCAGATGCTAGCATCAGTTCTCGGTCTTCTTCTGTGTTTGACCCATTACAATCTTTGGACAAGTAAGTGCCTTGGTGCAAGCAATAATCTATGCTTCAATAAACTGCATTGCAATATGCGGGAGTGCTTAGTTTCTTTGGTAAACTTAACCAACCATGCCACCATAATATTTTGTGTGGGGTGGAGAGAGACAGTTGGACACTATGCATATACCCTTGCCAACACTGCAGAGATTCTTCATTCTTCAGTCAACCGATGGACCGCTGCTCCTTAGGCATTCAAGTGTACTTTTAAAATTTGGCAAATTCACAGCAACATTATTTAACACTATTATTCCCAGAGACATTCTACAGAATCAGATTTCTTCTTAACTGAACACACAGAGGGCTCTGCAATAAACATCCTACAAACTCCTAACCTGCTGAAATAGAGAAAAGGAAAAAAGGGAAGAAGAAAAGCAATTCACTGAATGTGCAATTTATGCAGGCAATACTATTCCAAGGCTGGTTTTAATGGCCAAAGTTGATACATCATTCACTGCTACTCACATACAAATACAAGATATAGAGAACATTATAATTTGTATCTTGATGTTGTTGAAAAACAACTCACCTCTCATTTTACCACTTATTGAACTAAAGAATATAAATAAAAACATAAGGCTGATTTATTGCCATCGCCACAAGAATGGCAGGAGGTGCCTTGTAAAAGGCAGCTGGAGCTTCTTATACAGATTTTCTTTTCTTAAGTCAAAACCTAGTTGCACAGGTACCTGGACGGCAGCAAAAACATATATTTATGCATGTCAAAATATAAATAATGTGAACCAGGAGTGATTTACCCACTCCAATGCTCTTCTTTCTATCTTATTCTTCTATTCAAGCAAGTCCCAGTTCACAATAACTATACTCTTAGTTCAACTGTTGTTACCCAGCCTGACGAGAGTCGCTTCTGGTCACACGTTCTTTTCTGAAGTGACAAAAAAAGTAAATCATTCTCATGCAAAGTATTGCCCAGTCTTTTCTTCATTCATTTACAGAATGTGGGCATTGCTGGCAAGGTTAGAATTTATTGCCTTGAAAAATCAGTAGTGAGCCACCTTCTTGAACTGCCACAGTCCTTGTGGCGACAGTGTGTTCCCGGATAAAAGCAAAATACTCCAGATGCTGGAAATCTGAAACAAAAACAGAAAATGCTGGAAAAGCTCAGCAGGTCCAGCAGCATCTGTGGAGAGAGAAACAGAGTTAACGTTTCGAGTCCGTTTGACCCTTCTTCAGAGCTGAAGAGAAGTGGAAATGTGATGAAATTTATACTGTTTAAGGGGGGGTGGAACCGGTGAAGCTGGATAGAAGGCCAGAGATAGGTGGGGACAAAGGAGAGATTGACAAAGATGTCATGAATTAAAGGACAAAGGGAATGTTAATGGTGGTTATGGCTAATAAAGGTGCTGATAATGGCATAAAGGTAAGACTCGAAACGTTAACTCTGTTCATTTTCAACTCAGCATTTTCTGTTTTTGTTTCAGATTTCCAGCATCCGCAGTATTTTGCTTTTAACTTAGGTGTTTGGTTTAGTTAAGTTTCACGTCAATGGTGACCCTCCTCACCCCACCTCCCTTCCTTCCCAGGATGTTGATGGCTGGGGATTCAATGATAGAAATGCAGTTGATTATCAAGGAGAAATGGTTAGATTCTCTCTTGTTAGAGACAGCCATCGCCTGGCACTTGTGTGGCACAAATATTACTTGCCACATATCAGCCCAAGCCTGAACGTTACCAAGGTCTTGCTGCATGCGTGCACAAACTGCTTCGGTATCGGAGTTGTAGCAAATTGAATTGAACAGTGTGCAGTCTCAGTAGGTTAGGCGTTGGACACGTTCTTGAAGGACTCCTGCAGCAATGCCTTGGGGCTGAGATGATTGGCCTCCAACAACCCAATCATCTCCCTTGTGTAACGTAGTAAGCGAGCCAATGGAGAGTTCTCTCTCCAATTCCCATCGACTTCAATTTTTCTTGAGCTCCTTGATGCCACATTTGGTTAAACGCTGCACTGATGTCAAAGGCAGTGAATCTCACCTCACTTCGGAATTTTTGTCGATGTTTGGACAAGGACTGTAAAGAGATCTGGAACCAAGTGGTCCTGGCAAAACGCAAGCTGATTATCAGTTATTGATGAGTAAATGCTGCTTGATAGCACTGTTAATGATACCTTCCACCACTTTTGCTGATGACTGTGAATGGACTGATGGGGCAGTAATTAGTCGGATTGAACTTATCCTGTTTGTTTTTTTTGCAGGGTCAACTTGATTGGGTGATTGTTCTAGCGAAAAGGGTAAATAGGGTGGTCAACAGGACTTTAAACTAGAAAGTTGGGGGGGCGGAGGGAAAGGTAAAACTCCAAGAAGTATGACTAATGGGAAACAAAACAGCAGGTTAGCGTGTAGGGGGGTGGATTCAACTTCATGGAAAATTATGAAAAAACCAAAAAGGAGAGCCCAGGAGAGGCTATTAAAGTCCCCAGAACACAAAATAGGACAGAGAGTTTGGAAAGGGCTAGGAATCTAACTTCAAGCACATCAGATAAAGGGACGACAATGAGAAAGGGGACGGGGGATACAAGACTGAAGGTGTTGTATCTGAATGCACGCAGTATGCGAAATAAGGTAAATGAGCTTGTGGTGCAATTGAAATTGGCAGGTATGATGTGGAGGGCATCACGGAGACATGGCTGCAAGGGGATCAGGACTGGGAACTAAATATCCAAGGATATACATCCTATCGAAAAGATAGGCAGGTTGGCAGAGGGGGTGGGATTGCTTTGTTTGTAAGAAATGAAATTAAATCGATAGCAAGAAATGACGTAGGGTCAGATGATGTGGAATCTGTGTGGGTAGAGTTGAGGAACCGCAAAGGTAAAAAAAAACATAATGGGAGTTATGTACAGGCCTCCGAACAATAGTCAGGATGTGGGGCACAAGATACACCAGGAGATAGAAAAGGCGTGTAAGAAAGGCAAGGTTATAGTGATCATGGGGGATTTCAATATGCAGGTAGACTGGGAAAACCAGGTTGGTAGTGGATCCCAAGAAAAACAAGAAGGACCTCAAACGTAGTAATCTCTGGTGTCATGTGCAAGTGAGTACAGAAATAGGAGGATAAGGCAGGTGAATGCGTGGCTGGAAAGATAGTGCAAGAGGGAGGGATTTAGATTCCTGGGACACTGGGACTGGCTCTGGGGGAGATGGCACCTGTACAAGCCGGCCTGGTTGCACTTGAATAGAGCTGGGACTGAGTTCCTTGCGGGGCATTCTGCTAGAGCTGTTGGGGGGGGTGCTTTAAATTAACTCAGCAGGGGTGTAGGAACCAGGAGAAAATATTAGAGTAATACCAAGGTGAACAAAATACTGGGAAAGACAATTAGCACTAGGATAGTGAATAGGGAGTTAATAGGCAGAGTTGGAATAATGGAGGAAGTAATGAAGTCTAAATCAGGTTCTGCCTTCATCCTAAACCTTATGATGCAATTATCACTGTCTCCTAAATGTTCTCCCATTGACACTTGATCTCCTTGGCCCACTTCATTTCAAAGAATCATGTGTTGTATGTATGTGAAAGCACAGAGTATAGTAAATAAGATTGGTGAGTTACAGGAGCAGATTGCCATGCAGAATTATGTTGTGGCAATAACAGAGACCTGGCTCAAGGAAGGGCAGGACTGAGTGTTAAATATTCTGTGTACAAGGTGTTCAGGAAAAATAGGGCAGGAGGCTGTATTGGTTAAGGAGAACATTGCAGTGCTGGAGAAAGAGGATGTCCCAGAGGGTTCAAGGACAGGCTCAATTTGGCTAGAGCCAAGGGACAAAAAGGGCGCAATTACGTGCTCGTGTAGCCTATAGGCCACCAACTAGTGGAAAGGATATAGAGGAACAAATCTGCAGGGAAATTATAGCAACTATTATAGAATAGTTATAATAGGGGATTTTAATTATCCAAATATAGACTGGGGTAATGGTAGTGTAAAGGGCAGAGAGAGGCAAGAGTTCCTAGCGAATGTTCAGGAGAATTTTCTACAGCAATATGTGTCCATTACAACAAGAAAGGAGGCACTGCTAGGCCTGATTCTTGGAAATGAAGTGGGCCAAGGAGATCAAGTGTCAATGGGAGAACATTTAGGAGACAGCGATAATTGTATCATAAGGTTTAGGATGACGGCAGAAAAGGACAATGGGCAATCCAGAGTAAGAATAATTAACTGGGAGACAGCAGACTTCAATGGGACAAGAACGGAGATGGCCAGGTAGATTGGAACCAAAGGTTGGTGGGAAAAGCTGTAGCTGAACAATGGGCTACCTTCAAAGAGGCAATGGAAGATCAAAAGAGAGCTGCAAGCCTCCAACTGGCTCCACAGTGAAAGGAACCTCATTTTGAATTCATAAGGTGAAAATGCTTTGCCTGGTGTTTGGTTAAGTCTATAAGTTGCTGTTGCCTTAATGGAGATTAGTTTGGGAATTTAAAAGTTATGATAGTAGTAATATGTAGCCATGTGTACATATATTTTAACCTGTGTAAATTAATAAAATGCTTCATTTAGTTTAATGTAAAACCTTGAACTAGTGGTCTGATTCCTGAGTTTAGAGTTGCATCTCAAACATAGCACTTAAAATTATTGATTGACAGTTGTTTAAAGTTTCCCTCTGAGATTTTTAAATAGCTCCACTTTACCAACTGCATCGGTCATAACAATTGTTCGGGAACGGTAAAGGTATACTCCCTCAAAAGGGAAAGGTGGGCAAACAAATCCAGAGTTCTCTGGATGAAAAAGGAGATAGAAATTAAGGTAAAGAAAAAAAAGTGTGCTTATGACAGATGTAAAGTAGGAAATACGATTGAGAACCAAGCTGAGTATAGACGGTTGAGGAGAGGTGAAGAAGCAAATAAGAGAAGCAAAGAGGGATTGTGAGAAAAGACTACCAGCCAACATAAAGGGGAATCCCAAAGGCTTTGTAGGCACATAAATAGTAAAAGGGTGATAAAAGGAGATAAAAGGAGTAGGACCGATTAGGGACATAGAGGCAGGGGGCATGGAGGCAGGCCATGGTGACAGGGGAGGCAATCCTGTCACTAGAAGGGTTCAAAATTGATAAGGGAGGGGGGGGATAAACTGTCGGTGCTTAAAGTTGACAAGGCACCAGGACCAGATGAGAAGCATCCAAGGATATTGAAGGAAGCGAGATTGGAAATTGCAGGGGCACTGGCCATAACCTTTCAGTCTTCCCTAGATTCAGGGGAGGTGCCAGAGGACTGAAAAATTGCAAACATTACACCCTTGTCCAAAATAGATTGTAAGGATAAGCCCAGCAATTACAGACCAGCCAGTTTAACGTTGGTAGTGGGGAAGCTTCTACAAACAATTATTCGGGATAGAATTAGGAGTCATATATGAAAAAATGTGGGTTGATTAGGAAGAGCCAGCATGGATTTCTTAAGGGAAAATTGTGTTTAACTAACTTGGAATGTTTTGAAGGAGAGGTGGCAGAGAGGGTTGATGAGGGTAATGCTGTTGATCTGGTGTACATAGACTTCCAAAAGGCACTTGATTCAGTGCCACACAACAGACTTGAGAGCAAAGTTGTAGCTCATGAATTAAAAGGGACAGTAGCAACATGGATACAAAATTGGCTGAGTAATAGGAAACAGCGAGTAATGGTCAATGTATATTTTTCAGGCTGGAGGAAGGTTTGTAGTGGAGTTCCCCAGGGGTCGGTATTGGGACCCTTACTTTTTCTGATATATATTAATGATCTAGATCTTGGTGTGCCGGGGACAATTTCAAAGTTTGCAGATGATACAAAACTTGGACACACTGTAAACTGTGCAGAACTTCAAAAGGACATAGACAAGTTGGTGGAATGGGCAGATAGGTACCAGATGAGGTTCAATGCAGAGAAGTGTGAGGTGATTCATTTTGGTAGGAAGAACATGGAGACACAATATAAAATAAGGGGTTCAACTCTAAAGGGTGTGAAGTGCAGAGGGACCTGGGTGTATATGTGCATTAGTCATTAAAGGTGGCAGGGCAGCTGGTGACAGCAGTTAACAAAACATACAGTATCCATGGCTTAATTAATAGGGGGCATAGAGTACAAGAGCAAGGAGGTTATGCTTAACTTCTATAGGACACTATTAAGACCTCAGCTGGAGTACTGTGTACAGTTTTGGGTGCCATACTTTAGGAAGGATATGAACACATTGGAGAGAGTGCAGAAGAGGTTTACAATACAGTTCCCGGGATGAGAAACTTCAGTTACGAAGATAGATTGGAGAAGTTGGGACAGTTCTTTTTGGAGAGGAGAAGGCTAAGAGGAGATTTTATAGAGGTGTTCAAAATCATGAGGGGACTAGACAGAGTAGATCGGGAGAAAATATTCCTGCTGGTAAAAGGACTGAGAATGGGAGGACAAAGATTTAAAAAATGATTTGCAAAAGAAGCAAATGCGATGTAACAAAAAAACTTTTTCACATAGCGAGTGGTTGGGGTCTGGAATGTACTGCCTGGAAGTATGTTGGAGGAAGGTTCAGTCGAAGCATTGAAGAGGGCATTAGATGATCATTTAAATAGAAACAATACGCAGAATTACAGGGAGAAGACAGGAGAATGACACTGGGTCATAATGCTCATTCGGAGAGCTAGTGTGGACACGATGGGCCAAATGGCCTCCTCTGCACAGTAACAATTCTGTAATTCTGTGAAAGCACCACAGCTGATCGAGAGTGGGATCCTTATGATGATGCCACAGCCAAGTGACCCATGAGTTCGGTTAACTCTTTGCATTGGATGCTGAAGACAATGAATTTGACAGGTTTTAAAACACTTTCATTGTGGTTGGAAGTATATGTGCATAATTAGTTTATTCAATAAATCATGCCACATTAATTTAATATGAATTACCGGTTTTGTATTTTGTTCTCATATTTCAAAATGGCGACCACCCAACTCTGGCAGTTCATCTGCTATACTCAGTATATAAGTCAACCACCATTTTTGGAATGATTTTTGGAGTCTTCTTAGATTGACTTCTGCGCCAACATCTAATGTACAAGTACAATAACCTTACTACGATGCTGCTGTACCCCAATAACCCTGTTCATCTTGACATACCGATTGTGAGAGACTTTCAGCTGAACTGGCGCAGTGGTAGCATTTTTGCTTCAGACTCAGGTGGTTCCGGGTTCATGCTTCACTCCAGAGACGTGAGCACAGAAACCTAAGCCGGCACTTCAGTGGAGCACTGAAGGAGTGCTGCTCTGTCAGAGGTGTTGGCTTTCAGAACAGATGTTAAACCAGGCTTGTCCAATGTAGGGCCCACCGGCCGCCGTGAAGCCTCTCTAAGCGGCCCCCGGGGCTAATTTTCAAAATGTCAATCAAACAGTTAAGTTTGAATGGAAGATTCGGTATGGAGCTGTTCTTCCAATCACAAGCTGTTTCTCTCCCGTGATGTTCTTCCAATCACAAGCTGTTTCTCTCCCGTGATGTTCTTCCAATCGCAAGCTGTTTCTCTCCCGTGATGTTCTTCCAATCGCAAGCTGTTTCTCTCCCGTGATGTTCTTCCAATCGCAAGCTGTTTCTCTCCCGTGTGCCTAACAGCAGCAAATGTGGGAAAGAAACAATTAGTGACTGGAGGATCAGCAAACTCCAGAGCCGGAGAGTTCGGAGCCTGGCCGCTGTGGCCGCTGGATCAGGGCCCAGGCAGCTGGAAACGGAACACGAGGCAGCAGGAGCAGTGCCCAATGGCATCTGAGAAAGTGAGCTTGGGGTGGGGGAGAGGAGGAGGAGGAGGGCGGGCATGCACACGAGGTGGTCAGCGAGAGTACGTGGGTGGAGGGGCAGAGACAAAGTGAGAGTGAGTGAGGAGGGAAAGCCTGCATTCAATCATGGCCCTATTTGCACTCTCAGGTGTACATGAACGATCCAGTGGCATTATTCTGAAAAAAGGAACATTTTCCTCAATATTTACTCCTCAGCCGACATTTATTAAAAAAGATTACCTGGTCATTTGGTGATTTGTTATATGCAAAATGGTTGCTGCGTCTACATTACAGCAATGGCCACTCTTCCAACAGTACTTAATTAGCCAGCTTGTGTTTTGGGACATTGAGATCATGGAATTTTATCGCACTTTTCAAGTCCAGTTGAGAGGTACATTTCCCCTAATTCGTCTGCTCAGATACATACAAAATAACTTCATTTTGAAATGCATTATATCAGAAGGGAGGGATCTACAACATGCAAACCATTTGCATAACCTGTTAATTTAGCACTGATGTTCAAAAGTAGATAAGGAAGCCCAACTCTGAATTCCCTTCCTCTCTACTTCTGCCCTTCTTTGAGATCC